>NC_056733.1:1078017347-1078259847 GCF_019279795.1 Protopterus annectens
ACAGGGTTCGGTCCTGGGTCCTCTCCTGTTTGGTATCTACTTCTCTGAAGTCCAGGCCAACACGAAGGGACTCTGACTGACAAAGTTCGCAGACAATTGAAAGTTGGGAGCTATTATTAACTCCTCAAGTGATGTTGACATCCTACAGAAAGGCCTCACTGAGACCAACAACTGGTGTCAGAACCAAGGCCTTATGCTCAATGCCAAAAAATGTGTTGTCAACCCCTTCAGGAAAAACCCAGTTTACATGAATTACCACATCAATGGTAGTCCACTGAACACAGAAGGTGTTATAAGAGATCTGGGAACACAGGTGGACAGCACACACTCTTTTGACCACCACACTGCCACTGTGGTCAGAAAGTCCTTCTATGTGGCACATCTCATTACCAAGGGTTTTGCATCCAGGAAGAAAGAGGTCATTGTCTCCCTCTACTCTTCCCTCATTAGGCCAATCATCGAATACAATGCCCCATTTGGCATGTACCTCACTAGACATCTGCAACAACTGGAGAGGCTGCAAAAGTACCTCACAAAGAGGATCCTAGGCCTTAAACACTTGTCCTATATGGACAGACTCAAAAAAGGGGATGGCATAATGGTTAAGGTGTTTACCTGGCAAACACAAGGTGCAGGGTTTGATTCTCACATGGGGTAATTGGCTAGGCTTAAAATGGCCCACAATGGGCAATTAGCCTAGGACTAACCTATAAACCTATTCTCTGTCTCATATCGCCTACTTAGAGGCGATCTCTGCTTGACTTACAAAGCTATGTCTGACCCAGCTCTGTTAGAAATACTATATCTAAAGAAATCCCAATCCCTCCACACCACACACTCCATAGACCTCAACCTCATTACCACAATCAACAGAACAAGCTGGAGGGACTGGTTCATAACCCAGCGACTGCCCATGCTATGGAATAGACTTTCCATACATGTCAAACAGAGCACCTCACTGGTCCTCTTCAAGAGAAATCTTGACGAGTGGATGGGAAATAGAAAATTCACCCTGGGGATCACTCCAGTGGCTCTACTCGACAGAGGCACTGGGAACTAAGGTCGGGTGGCTTGATGCCGGGGTAATCCTATTGTCTAATCTTGTAAAGACTCCAGGGCCATTAGCCTAGTACACACATATGAACCTATGAAGATGGATAGGCAGCACTACTGAAGTAATTAATTTGCAAGAACTTAATCAGTTGTTTACAGACAAGCCTATTGTGCTAGTCTTTGAGGTAAAAAAAGTCAGTCTTGACTTACCGACTTAACAAGTGTGTGTGTGTGTGTGTGTGTGTGTGTGTGTGTGTCTGTGTCATTGTGGTTACTTATATGAGGTATTGCAGCTTTCAGATATGTGATAAGGACTTTTTTGTATACTTTGGGGTTTCACTGATGGCAGTATTTATGGGCTAATGCATGCTGCACAGGATACCTAGATAGATCCTTAGTGTACTGGAGCCTGTTAAAGAAATCCCAGAGGACATGACTCAGACGTGTCGAAGCTCTAGTATTCCTTACTTTGTGCATAGTTTCATAGTTTCATAGTAGTGTACTAGGCTATCTGCCCGGGGACATTTATAAGCCTAGCCAACAGTGATGTGGCTTTACGCCACCCCATACTATATAGTTGCGCCTCTCTAGTAGTGACACATGTGGGACCCCATTATTTAGTAAACTATACCTCTGTCTAGTAGTGACACTGAGGTCACTCCCGGGGTAAACTTGCGATCTCCCATCCATGCATCGAGATTTTTCTTGAACAGTGCCAATGAAGGGCTCTGTCTCACATGAACTGGGATTTTGTTCCAGAGTATGGGTAACCTCTGTGTTATGAATCTATCCCTCCAGCATGTCCTATTCATATTTGTGCAGAGGTTGAAATCTTTAGCTCGTGTGGTTCTGGTGGATTTGGATTTTTGAGATGGAGCATGTCCATCAATTCCTGGTTGGACATGGCCCTGTATGTTAGGCACAAATCACCTCTGAGCAGGCGGTATGCTACTGAATAGAGCTGGAGTTTCTTTAATCTAGCTGGATAAGGCACATGTTTGAGACCTATGATCCTCTTGGTGAGGTACTTCTGGGGTCTTTCCAGTTGTTGCATGTGCCGGGTGAGATACATCCCAAATGGAGCATTATATTCAATCATGGGCCTGACAAGGGAGGAATATAGAGGTACAATGACCTCCTTTGATCTGGATGAGAATCCTTCATGATGAGATGGGCAAGGTAGAATGTCTTTCTGACCACTTTGGCAACATGATTGTCAAAGGAGAGGTCACTATCGACTTGAGTCCCCAGGTCTCTGATTACTTCTTCCGTATTCAGTGGGTTATTGTCTACGTGATAATTTGTGGGTACTTTGTTTTTCCCAAAGGGGATGACTATACACTTTTTGGCGTTAAGTTTGAGGCCATGATTCCGGCACCAGTTGTCCGTTTCAGTGAGACCTTTCTGTAGGATGTGTGTGTCGGCAGGTGAATCAACTATGGCACCCAGTTTGCAGTCATCTGCAAACTTTGTCAGCCATAATCCTTCCATATTTGCTTTCACATCTGAGAAGTAAATGCCGAATAGGAGTGGACCCAAGACTGAGCCCTGTGGGACACCACTTGTGACTGGTTTTGAGTCTGACATGGCTCCAGCAATTTTAACCTTATGGGTTCTGTTTTTTAGCCAGTTTGCTACCCATCTTGTGACGTATGGATTTACATTTAGGCTGCTGAGCTTGTCAATGATGCCAGAGTGTGGTATCGTGTCAAAGGCCTTAGCCAAGTCCAAATAGGCAGTGTGGACAGCCTTGCCCTCATCGATGGCACTAGTGACTGTCTCAAAGAAGTCAACCAGGTTTAAGAGGCAGGATCTGCCTTTTACAAAACCGAACTGTGTGGGATCAAGGGTCTGCAGATCCCCAATGTCGCCATTTATGAGTTCCATGATGATTCTTTCCATAGCCTTACAGACCAGGCTGGTCAAACTTATGGGGCAGTAGTTACCTGGGTCAGTAGAATTTCCCCCTTTGTGGAGTGGGACCACTGTTGCTGTGCGCCAGTGTTCAGGTACATATCCTGTAGTGAGGCTAAGATTGAATAGAGTTCTTAGGGGCGGGTTTAGTTCATCTTGAGTTCACGTAACACGCAACCGGGATACCATCGGGTCCCATAGATGCTGTGTTTTTGCCTTGTTGAGTGCTGATTTCACCTGTGTGTCTGTGATGACAGGTAGGTTACATTCAGCAGGGATAATTACTTCATCTTTAGGGGTGAGGGAGGAGAAATTTGCACTGAACCTATCTGCCAGAATGTTGGCAATGTCCGTAGGGTCAGTGAATTTTTGTCATTGTGTACTAGCTCAGAGCATATCTGAGAATTTCCTCCCAAGGTTCTGACATAATTGAAGAAGGCTTTGTGATTGTCTTTGGTATCCTTGGCAATCTTTTTCTCAAAGTTTGCTTTAGATGTTTTTATGAGAGAACGTAGTTTTTTTACTTGTGCTGATCAGGGAAGCCTTTCCCTTGTGGGATTTGGCTTTGTCCTGCAGTAGCTTCCTTCTTTTGTTGTACAGTTTGTTTATAGCGGGTCCACCAAACCGGCGTTTTCCTTGGTGGAGAGGGTCTTGGTTTTAGTTGGGATTGCTTGATCCATGCATTCTTGGAGATGTCCGTAGAAGGCTTTTGTGAAGGATTCAGCATTTTGGGATGTGATTTCCATTAACCCAGTAGGCTTAAAGGATATCATTTCTGACTTGAGGAGCACAAAGTCAGCTTTTGAAAAGTTTTTCACTGTAGTCTTTTGTTCTGGGGTGGGGGTGGGATATGTACATCCAACGTGATCAGTTTATGGTCAGATCTTACCAGTGAGGAGTTTATATCCGGTGCGGAGCATTTGGACCCCATGTTTGTGATAATCAGGTCAAGTATATTATCTCTCCTCGTAGGAGAAGTGACCAGTTGCTCCATAGCATTTGAGTTTATGAATTCCAGGAATCTTTGGGCTAGGTGTTAGGGCTAGAATAGTGGGCCCAGTCTATGTTGGGGTAGTTGAAGTCACCCAATATGATGGTGTTTGGTGTGACATTCATATCCTCTAGTGTTTTCAGGAATGCTTGATGGGATTCCTGGGATTGGGAGGAGTTCTATAACATGCGACCAGTTGTATGGCAGTTTTGCCTATGGTGAGTAAAACTTGTATGGTTTCTGATGCTTCATGGGTAGCCACCAACCGAGAGGTGTAGGTGTCCTTTATGAAAATGGACACTCCCCCTCCCTTTGTGGTTCGGCCTGGAACTTGAGGTCGAAACGCATGATATGAGGTATAGCCTGGTAGCGTTGGAGTGCTCTCAGGAGCCTTAAACCAGGTTTCGGTTACTGCACAGACATCGATGTTCTCCATACTGAGAAGTGCTTCGAGTGCCTGCATCTTGAGATTTAGACTTCTGGCGTTGAGCAGCATTACCCTTAATTTTTTTCCATTTTTGTTTTTTATGGAGGTTGACTTGTCCTTTGAGCATTGCCTAAAAAAGGCACTATGGGGGTGGCAAGAGCCTTGGCCAGTATCCGGAAGCCCAGTGGTGACAGGTGCAAGCCATCCCTTGCGAAGCAATGTGGCTTGTCCAGCATATCATCCCAGGCTGACAGACATTGGATCCCCCTAGAATGACACCAGTGATTAAGCCAATTGTTAAAACTGATCATTTTGTCTTTGTACTGAGGCATCATTCTTGGTGAAGGCAGGATGCTGCTCAGGGTCAGGGTCATACCAGTCTGGGCTACATAATCGGAGAGCTCCTCAATGTCTCTTTTCATGTAGTCCAGGGAGGTACGTCTCAGGTCATTCACACCCGCATGGACAATGACTGAATCATACTTGTACTTGCTTTGGAGCGACCTGAGTGCGTGTGTAATGTGGCGGATCCTAGCCCCCGATAGGCAGCTCACCGTTACCCTCTCCTTATTCAGCCTGGTAAGTGGAACATCGGTGTGTCTGACTATAGAGTCACCTATTACTAATGTCTCTGGCATAGTATTTTGCCTTAGAGGCTGTGATTGTGCGACACACCTGTTGCTTGAGGTATGTGTTGTAGGTGTTGCGTTTTGTGGGGGTGTATTTCTGGGTGTCTGCTTTGGAGGCCTCTGTTGTTTTGGTAAGTTTTTACAAGAGCCTCGAGTATGTCTTTGTGTTTTTATGTGTTTGGTTTGCATTAGTGGTGGTTTTATGTGTGACTGGTTTTGCTTTGGGTGTGGGTACCATCTCCTCCTGACTGGTCTTGCCAGTCCTGAGTTGAGAGAGTTCAGCCTCCAGTCTGGCTATATAGTTGCATCTCTCACAAGTATGTGTTAGTAGGAAGGAGGAGAGGGTTGTCTGTGTACATGAGACAATTGTAACATTGTCTTAAGATTCCCAGATTAACCAGCTGAACAAGAGAGGATGCTAGCGGTCTACCACTCGACATACTAGAATATTATAAGGAGTGTTGTGCCTTTAAGGGAAGTGGGTATTCACAGGGGTAGTGGATGCCTGTGGTGCTTATTTTAGGGTAAGAGTGCTTGGTTTTATTATGAGTGCTTGCTAAGGATAGAAGTTCCGAAAACAAGTGCTAATATATACAGCTAAATAGACTGAGTAGAGCTTCTAAGGGAAAAATTGAAGAGCAGACTTGGCGAAGCCAGAAAAAGTTAAAACCTTTATAAAATAGTTTACACCTGTATAACCGCTGCTGCGCTAGGCGCCCGACCGCGCAAAACGCCCTGAGGCGGATTTTTATACAGGGAACTTGATGACAAGCATGACAAGCAGACTTATGGGTACTAACACCCATCTTATCTGGAGATCATCTGAAATCTACTAGCCTTACCCAGGTTGCTATCATTGCAGATACAGGCTCATGTTCTGTGACATCAGGCTAGCCAATCCAAATTATTCCTAAAGCGGACATATAATATCTTAGACTTAACCTAGAGAAGGATGGAAGTGAAAGAGGAGAAATTATGGATTAGTATGTTTCTTCTCAAAACAGATACTTTTAAAACAGGATTAAAAAATCCATGGAAAAGATTCAAACCACTGATGTCCTTATTTGTAAATGATTGTTGTGCTAAAGGAATGCAAGTGTAAGCACAAAATACTCGGTAATATTGATTTTTTTGTTTGAAAATGGTTCTTTTTATCAAAGTAGTAAATGTTTAAAAGATTCAAAAATAACACCAGAGTAAACTCCACAAATAACATTATTTCAGTCCTTAGAGATAGATTTAGAAATCTAGGAGATCATGACAGAATCCTTTAAATTTTAGCATGTTACCTGAAAACAGCAGATGGGTTCATTACAAAGGAGAATAAGACTGCACCTTTCCATTATATAACTCGCTCCGTTTTTGACTGCATGGCATTAGCATTATATTACAAAATTCGCAGACTCTGCATGTATGAAGGAGGGGGCATTGTGGGAAATGTTATTCATCCCAGAGCCAGTGATGAAGCATAGAGGGATAAAGCCCTAAGTAATGCCTAGGTGACCCAAGTTTAATTAGCGGCTAAGGAGTCTATGATGCTGGGAGGGGAGGTTGGGTGTTCCCTTCCTGTGGAGGGGGGTGAGTGCTCTCACGGAACACCCTCAGGGAGACTAAGGACACAATTGCAAAGTGCTACCTGAGAGTGGACAGGGCATCCTGTTGATATCAGCCCCCTTGCAGAAGTGAGGGGTGATTGAGCTCTATCACACATTGCATGTCTCACCCTTGGGGTGGTACTAAGTATGCACAGGAAGCAGGAAAATAGGAGAAAACACTCTAGAGCAGCAGTGCATTACTGCCCCAGATTGTTCGATCTCTTCACCTGCCTCAGATGTGGGTCAGATATAGCCTGGGGAGACTAAAGTAGGCCCAGTAGACATATGGATCAGAAAGCAATTGTAAACAGCTGATGATCAGCTGCGGGGAACCAAAAAAGAGAGAAAAAAAACATTTTGTTTAATTCCAGTCAATTCAAAACTTGTTTGCAAACATATTTCTTGCAGAGATTGAAACAGGAAGTGGAAAGTGATTGTTTTCATAAAGTCTTCCAGACCAGGCCTTACAGCTCAGAACCTGCTTGACATATAGTGGTAAAAGAGCATAAATAAATAAATATATGAAGACAGAAGTTAGTTCAATAGTCCAGGAAGATTACTGTGGTTAAATGTAATCACTGTTTTTTTGTTTTGTTTACTGATTAACATGATCAATGTGGATATTTTAAATATTTCTGTTGTGGTCAGCCACAAGTCACATTGCTTCTGCTTCCACAGCCTGCCTGCCTCCCTTGTGGGTGAGCAATGATCTTGGCTTAACAGCCGGCTCAGGATTATTGTACTAAGATACAACTTTTAAATGTGCTGGTGTGATGCTGCATCACGATAGGGAACATGTTTCTCTACGCTCTGAGGAAGGACATCTCTGCATACCTAGAGAACAAATACACCAATCTAAAAGCAAGGTGCCAACACAAATAATAACAAAAACCTTGTCATCAAACTTCAAACAACTATTGGGATATTACAGGAGAAGCAAAGAAAGAACAATAAAAATTAGTTCTTTAGTTCCAGTTTATTAATAACATCATGGAACTTCAGCAGAAAATATACCACACACAACATTCAAGCTATTTAAACATTTTAAAAGTTTTCAGATGAAGTTACATGTTTGTATTAATAAAGTGTAATAAAGCACTAATTTTCAGTGTTCTAGATGGCTTTGTTTGTCTGGTTATATCCCAGTAGCCATTTGAAGTTTGCAGACAAGGTTGTTGGTGCTATTTCTGTGTGCCTGCTTGTTTCATCCATCAGCTTAAGGGGCTGTCAGGTACAAAGGCTACTGCTTTGAAATTTGGCCATCGGAATCTAAAGTGGACATTGTCTCTTTACCAGTAAGTCAACTAAAGTATAAAATGAGATGAATTTTGTATGCAGAACCGTGATTGTTCTGGTTTCTTCAACATCCCAGTGATATGGGTCTATATTAAGATGTTGGCACTGGAAATGCTGAGTGCCAAAAAGCCAGAAACACAGCAGAAGAGCAAATCTCGAAAACTGTTCTTATCCTTAAACTGCTTTTTTTAGGGGGGGGGTTGCTCTTTTGGCCAGGTTGCAGGACTCACGGTAGCAGCTCCTGACATTTTGAATTGTCACCCAAAGATAAGCAGTCATCTACACTGACTGCAGGTGTGTGTGTGTGTGTGTGTGTGTGTGTGTGTGTGTGTGTGTGTGTGTGTGTGTGTGTGTGTGTGTGTGTGTGTGTGTATCCCGCAATGGTTTTGTACCATGTTCAGTATGTGGTCTGCGCCTTGCATTCATTGACTTTAGACTGGGTTCTAGCTCTCCCACAACCCTCCATTAAGTTAACAGGTGGTCAGAGAATGAACAAAGTCACTGATCAGGCAGCAACTAGAGCTCAGGAAGTTTGCAGAAGAATAACTTGGGACCAGCTTCAACTGCATGTGAAGAACTTAAAAGTCTAAGAAGATAATAACAGATAATCACTCCCCCTCCCCACCCAAAATAGTCTTGCAATTACTGCCGGGGACTATGGCTATGATTTATTAATGAGCAGCTCTCCTGCAAGTCAGTGTTCCTTCCCCTTCCATTTCCCTACTGTGTGATTCCTTCCGCTTCCATTTCCCTACTGTGTGATTCCTTCCCCTTCCATTTCCCTACAGTATGATTCCTTCCTCTTCCACTTCCCTACTGTGTGATTACTTCCACTTCCCTACTGTGTGATTCCTTCCCCTTCCATTTCTCTACTGTGCGATTCTGAAGTCCTTTAACCAAGCAGTGCTCCTGAGTTGTTCCTGGAAAGGATGTGTCCAGTAGGCTTACTCAATTAACAAATAAAATAAAAAAAAAAGTTCCTGTCTTTAATTCTCTATTTGAAGCTTTTTCAAATGGATTTCTCCCAGTATTCTCTTAACAATGTATGTTCATCCATTGTCCAGCATACTGTCTTATAGCTGGGAGCTTGAAACGGAACTGGGTTCTAGTCTTCTCCATCAGCTATTATAAGGCTTGCGCATTCACTAACGTGTAGATAGAGATATTTATTGTTTTAGTATGTTAGTCAAGGAAATATTTATTTATTGCGTCACATATATATATATATATATATATATATATATATATATATAGATATATATATATATATATATATTCTGCCTCTCTATCTCTCTATAAAATGAACTGATAAAGTGATGTCATGAAGCTTTTTTTTTTTTATAGGTTCATAGGTTCGTACTAGGCTATCTGCCCTAGGGCATTTATAAGCCTAGCCAGAGTGTGTGTGGCTTTCACCACCCCTTAGGATGAGAATACTACGCCCTTTTAGGGTTTAGTTTACTGTGCCTCTGTCTAGTAGTGACAAAATAATTGATGTATTGCTGTTTTATAAATATTATCCTGGAGCTAGTTACAGTGTTGGAGTTATTAGAGAAGCAACTGCTTCATTTAGATGGCTTGTCTACACTGATGAGGTTAGGGCTGACTAGTGGCCTTGCTTTGATTTCTTGTAATCGTGGCTTGTCAAAACTGTATTCACTTACATCTGGCAGTGCATTGCAGTGTTTATTTCACTATTTTCCACTGAAATGCAACAATGAAGGCGGCACACACACACACACACACACACACACACACACACACACACACACACACACACACACACACACACAAACACACACACACACACACATAAATAAATATATATATATATATATATATATATATATATATATATATATATATGGATTCACTTTAGAAGCTCAAAATACTGAAATGTCGAAATTCAGTATTTCGAGCTCATAAAGTCGAATTTTTGAAACTTAGAAAACTCAGAAGCACGAAATTCAAAATCTCGCACACCGGAGATTTTGAATTTCGTGCTACTACTATATACACACACACACAAACACACCATCCTCTCCACAAACACAAGCTCTCTCCTACATAAAAGCAAGGGGGCAAGCACCCCTGCAACCCTCATGTGGGGGGGCTTTGCCCCCCACACCCCCCTACTTAAATATTCTAACTCCAAAGTTGCACTACGCACAAACACACACACACCACCATACAAGCTACATTCTGCTTGCACATACATCACAGCAACAAAACACACTAAGACACACCATGGCCCCTACCCAAAATCCTTAACACACACACACACACACACACACACACACACACACACACACACACACGCACACTTACCTGAATCCATAACCACAGCGGAACCTCAGAAGCGCGAAATTCAAAACCTCCGGTATTCGAGGTTTTGAATTTCGCACTTCTGAGCTTTCGCTCTTTTCAGGATTCCACTTTATGGGCTTGAAATACTGAAATTCAACATTTCAGTATTTTGAGCTTCTAAAGTGAAAAAATATATATATATATATATTGACATTTGTTTATCGGGAAAGCCCAACTGGACAATTTTATCCCTTTTCAGTGGAGTCCTGGTGAGAAAAGAACAGAAAATATATATACATTGGTGCAAATTGACATAATATTACAATATACTGTAAACACAGAGATTAATCCAGACATATGTTATAGGAAAGTGGGGACCAAGAACTTCTTGGGGGAGCTTGCTCCTTGCACAATGCATTGTTTCTCCTTTTTTGTGCTTTAATTACACTTCTACATATTCACAAATCAGTGAAACATGACATTTTATAGACTGATTTGAAAGAATATAGGGAAAGTCATTTGACTTTTTCATTTCTGGCTTGCTGATCTAAGCATGTTTGAGAAGAATCTTCATGATTTATTAATTTGTAATTTTGTTGTTGATCTTATTTGGCATTGTTGTACTTTATTTGCTATTGTTTCTACCTGTATAGCTCATGAAAGAGAGACAGGTACCATTACAAAAGTATATATTAATTATATACTTTTGTTACAAATAAGCAACTTTGTAAATTATTCGCACTTGAAAACACTGAAAATATTTTGTAGATCATTAGCTGACAGTATGACTAGTCAAATACAAACACATTGAGTAACATTGAAACCACATATTCAGTACAAAACAATAAATGAAAAACTCAAAACAATCTTTTTTTTTGCAAGGAAGCAAGTCTCCTGCAACCCTCTCAGCACATGTTCTCTGACTCTAACTATATTAATTCTAAGTTTGCACAAACATGGTGGATAAGAAAGACTCCATTTTAAAACAAACAAGAAACTCCCTTATTTCAAGGAATGGAAGACCACAGACCCACTGTGTTGAAAATGTAAGGAAACGTATCCAAAAAAAGAGCTTTTGATGCACTTATTTTGATTTTATTGCACTTAATATTGGAACAGCCAGGCACCCTCCTACGTGCACTATGCAGCTTTTGCATACAAAAATGGTTCTTTCAGAGTTCAGGTAGTAAGTAGTTTCTGCATGATTGATTAATCAGTCTGAAAAAATCCTCTTTGATGTTATCTGAGTGCATTGCTCTTTTTATTTCATAACCAAGCAACTCATCTGATCCTTGTTGGACCCTTTTCAGCCAAAGCCCAGGCCACACTGTCAGGAGTAAATGTAACATACGTACATATGGATGATTTGGCCAACCAATCAGAACATTTTTGGAAGGCTGTCAAAACCAGAGCACCTAGTAAAAACTCTCACAGATGTGAGGAGAACCGCTGAAGCGTCACACTCAAAACAGTGAATGAAGAATAGGAGTGAATCCTTGACCATTGTGATAGGGGCAACAGAACTCAATGCTAAATTCAATAAAGCACAATAGGGACTTCTTGCTTTCAGAAGTACTTACTTGCCTGACAGGATTAGATCTTATGAAACTGTGAGTTAACATAGACAAAAGATGCTTGAAAGTGACATACTGCATTACCTAAATAACTGGACCTTGCCTGTGAAAACTAAATGATTTTGGAACACCAGAAACAATCATAACTATCTTGGTTTTATTCTTTAGAGAACAACTTCCCTTTATTATGAAATTTCTGCTTACAATATTAATGCTTATGATGTGGATGTTTGGATCACACAGGTTTCTAATCAAAGACAGATAGCCCACTTTGACATTACACAATGAAAAACGCCATACAGGTGGAGGCACCATAAAGATTAAAGATAAAATAAAGGGCAAGTATTATAAGAAATAGACTTAATATGCACATTACTGAAGATAGTGATTTGGCTTAATATTTACTGAATGTGGTAAACATTACACATTTGAAATTAATGAAATGTGGATAGCAGATGTTTTCTTTAGAATATTTTTTGTTTTTGTGGTAGAGTATAATGAATTTTCTGTATGTAAGAACTGCTTATAAATTACATCTGAAGATGTTTTCCATAACAAAAATGCTGTTACATTAGACATCTGTTTTAGAAATATCTCTGTAATAGGGTAGATTCAAGGACAATGGAACAACCACACCTGAAATACCTTTCAAATGCTTTATTTAAAAATGAAAAACATTACTTAGAACATAAAGTGTATTGGGGGAGGGGTAACATATTTTTTTGAATACTAATTGGAGTAACAACTTTCAACAACAGATATAATGATTTACCTGTGACATCAGACATTCTATATGCATTCTCAAAATTACACAATAAATAGAATGACATCATAGACAATTATAGAACTGTGTCTAGGTGTGCATGCGGAAAATTAGTCTGAACTGGTTTAATACTGACGACTACTCATGATTTTTGCAAACAGAGCCCTTTCTGCAAGAACATTATGCCTCCTTCCTCTGGAACGTCATTGCTTATCATTAAGCAACATTGTTCTCCTGTGAAGAGTTTTAACTGTACTTCACAATCTGAGCATAATTGCATTAAAATGCATAATGTCACACTGCCTGCTAAAACAGCAGAAAGAAAAATAAGTGGCACGTCTCACGTATAGCAACTGCCTCCCACACAATATACATGCCTGAAGCATCCATTTTGTATGATGCATAATATTCCATTCATAACTTCCTCCATATTGCATACAGTGTTGGAAGCATGTTGTATTGATCCATTATTGGTACACTGGTAAAGCCAACTGACACAAATGGGGCAGTGGTCATTAAAATATTTTGAATCATACTCAGTAGAGTTTCATACATTAATATGATATTGCATTTTATTCTATGCTAAGAAAAAACTTGGCTACAGCATTCAGGAAATAAATGAAAAAGCTCTTGCACACTGGTATATAATCTAGTTACATTACAAACTACTATTCTTTGCTCATCATCCACTTAAGCAGTAAGTTGCCTTTATCAAAATACACCAGTATGTTAAGTCTAGCTGACAAACCACAGTAGCTGGTAAATTCTCACTAATGGAACATTTTTCTATTTTTTGTGACTTCTTTCATTTTGTTCCTGGCACAATTGAAAAATGTTACAGAAATGCTAAATATCTTAAATGACATGTGCTTGGCAGGCTACTGTTTTTATTATTACGAGAGTCAATATATTAGTACAAATATATTTTTAAGTGCTGTTTTTTTTTCCAAGAAAAGGCTTTTATTCATATAAGAGATACAGCTATGAATGTCAGAGTAGAACTCAATTGTTTAGGCTTCTGTAGTGGTCACTAGAAATGCAATTCATGTACTATTACCATTCTTTAGAAAAATTGGTAATGTTGAAAACATTTTTGCTTGATATTTTTCCCATGGCAGTGGATGTAGAAGAGTTGTCTTATTTATTTCTGGAATATATAAATCTAGATTTTGAATTCTTAAGTGACATAGAATTCAAAATATAGATTTAGAATTCTGAAGTAACCTACACCCATAATATCATTTCTGGTATATAGAAATCTAAATTTTGAATTCTGAAGTGACCTACACTTGTAATATTATTTCTGGAATATATAACTCTAGATTGTGAACTCTGAAGTGACCTAATCTGTAATATTATTTCCGGAATATACAAGTCTAGATTTTGCATTCTGGAGTGACCTATACCCTTAATATTATTTCTTGAATATGAAAATCGAGACATTCTTTGCTACATCTTAAAAGTCTATACCTAAAAATCCAGTGTCAGATGATATATAGGATTTGTTCTCTGGGGAGTGAATGTAGAAAGGCTATAGGTCTGCTTAAACTAGAGTCTGAAGGTAGAGTTTACAAGGAGGATATATTTCATAAACATTACAGACAGTTAGTGCTGATCAGAGACAGTCATTAAGACAAAAAATGTGGCAGATCCTGTTAAAAGATTAGATACAACTGAACTGTGTTTTGTCAGAGATTATACTCAAAACCTGTTGGCCTACCAGTGCTTAGAAGCATAATGGGCTAGTTTGAGTTCATGCTTGAGGATATCTCCAGTAAATAATAAGCCAACAACAGTGTTTAAGAAAGGCAATAATTTCCCTCAGATGTTTATTTGGGCAGGAAAGGAAAATGCTGATTCAGATATTGATTTCAGTGGCTGTCTCCCCCGAGATAAATTTACTCTCAAAAAAAATTCAAAGATGGGAAGAACATTTCTATACTAAGTATGTCTAGAAAATAGTTAGCAGCTGGATAGATAATTCCTTACAGGCAGTGTAATATATTTTGCTTTTTGTCCCTACAACACCTTTTATGTGGGTAGGACTAGTTGAAAACTGAAAAAGTATTCAATGAATATACATCTGAAATTAGAGCATGTATGTCTAAAATGTCTATATTCCAAACTATGAGAAGTCCCCAAAATCCCCTAAATGTCTGAAAAAAGTAGAGACCATTGCTGGTATTTAGAACATTTTTTGCTTAAAAAAGCATAGGGAGGGACTCTAGAAAATATACTGACCAATGAGATAAACTTCCTGACGTATACCTTGGGTGCATTAAAATAACATTTTTCTGTTTGTTTTTAGTGGTGCAACCTTTTCTATGGTGATTCTTTCTATTTAGTTAAATAAAAAATGCTGGCAAATCATCTGTGAATCAAAGCAGTTAATTAAACTAGAAGGCTCCTTGTTAGAAAAAAAAACAAGGACACCGATAAAATAAAAGTTTAAAACCTTTTTTCTTGAAACCAGTGAACTTGGCTCTAGTTATAAGATAAGTGTTGTCATCTGTCAATGCAGACTTCAGATATGTTTGTTTTTACACCTATATTGTTGGTCAAGACAACAGACATAATAGGATTTCATAGGGAGGAAGTGAGGTAGAAAAGTCAGTTATAGCTGGTATATGTCATTTTGAGGTACTCATGACGTACTTGAACTTCAGATGAAGGGAGCCGTGGAGGGCTGTCAATCATGTTGAATATGACTGACAATCAATGCAACTTGAGTTTGTGGTCTCAAAGTCTAATATGTAGAAACTGTAGTGGGTGGTGTACGTGTCTATGAAGACTGAGTCATTCAGTATGTACACAGTGGTGCATCTGACAGTGTTGTCACCTCATAGTAAGAGGTTCTCTGGCTCAACTTTTGTCTGGGGTGTCTTCTGTGCAGAGTCTGCATGTCCTCCCTGTGGTCACAAGGGTTTCCTCCAGGTGCTCCATTTTCCTCCCACATTCCAAAGACATGCAGTAGGTGGATTGGACACTAAACCTGGCCATAGGTATGAGCATGCGTGTGAGTGAGTGGTATGGAAGAACAGTTGTGGCAGGGCTATAGACCTGGCAGTGTGAACCTGGGCTCCAGATGACTTTTGAAGTGACACCATCAACCCACGTGCAAAAGTGAGAAAAGGGGTTGTGGATGGATTCATTCAATATAAATGGAGTTTATTGACCCACTAAGAGAAGTCGGTCATTTAAGGTATGACATCATTTATATTCAGGTGTTTTGTTGAATTCCACCCTGCAGATGTCTTTTTACACAAAAAGTATGTTCATTCTGTTTATGTTAATTCAACATCCAATGTGTCCAGATGAATAGCTATAATGTTTCACAACATTTTTTGAGGTTTTGGATAGCTGCAAAGATAAGGACATACTTGAATTTTACATATTAAACTTCAAGGTAGGGGAAATTTGTTTTACATTCAGTTCAATTTAAGCACCAATTGCTTATTTTGTTGAATTAATTTCATTTATTTATTTATTTATTTATTTATTTCTACACTGCAGTTATTTCAAGATAGTTATATAATTATAGCTGTAGATATCTATACTGTTTTAAATAACAGCTCACAGGACACAGTGAATGAAATCAATGTCCTAGTTTTTGACAAACAATAGCAATCATCAGTCATCATTATTATAAAGACAAAATGCATATTTATAATCATAACATGGTAGTATTTTAGGTATTCTATCTAGAGAGAAAACAAGAAATTGTATTCAGGCCCTTAGGACAGATACTTCAATTATTAAAGATCCAATCGCTGATTATCTTGTAGGATATTTTATGTAATGTTCTTACTTCATGCTGTTGGCATGTGCTACTTTTCTTTCTGACATACAAATCCTCAAACCTTTTCACAGTTTGCTACAACAGAGCAGAATATTAAATACATTACATTATACCTTCCTAAGCCCATGTTATGAAACAAATGTATTTCATTTTGTAATCAATTGATAACATTATTCACACAATTTATGAACATTCCATGCTATGTACAGGATAAATTGCACTGGCAAAAAATATTGATACACAAGCCAAATTGTAGCCACTGGACAGAGAGAGGCATCATCTGCCATCGTGTTTAAATATAGATTATACAGTTTTTACTCAAATAATTAAAAAATTCTTCCTTTCTTATAACAACCTACTGACATTCTACAGTTTGTTTTCTCTGGCGGGACATATAATCTGTTAAAAAACTAACTCATGCACTAATATGTTAACACAAATTCTTCTTGTCTTTGTAAGATATGGCCCCAGTGTCTATTGATGCATTCAACGACTTATAAAAAGTCAAAAAGACCTTTGTTGTTTTGTATAAATGAGGTTTTCCATTTAATCTTTTCAGTTCAGTTAAGACTTCTCTTTTTCTATGCCTTTCAATTCTAGTTAATAGATTTAATTCAGCTATTAGGGAGAAGCACGTCATGATCTGGCAGAGTTTTCCTGCAGTCTAACAGCTTAGCTACAAAATGGAATCACCAGTAACTTTTCAGTGGGCTAGGAGCATTGTGGCTCCAAACTTCTTAGCCTACAGAATTAGGAAACAGAAAAAGCAATGATTATTCTGGGTTGGGAGGATAGGGAGGGTTCGTTCAATATAACATATTTAAATTAATAATATTCTGCAAGAACATTTCTGTAATATTTACTGCTCTGTAGAGCTGGATTCTGAAGACAAATTGGAACATTTTCAGCTGGTATCCCTACCAAAATGAGAGAGGATGATTTGATTTTGCTTAATACATCCTTTTAGTTGAATAAATGCAAAAATGCACTTAAATCCTCCTTAGAGATAAGGTACAGCCTACCTACAGAATTTTACAAACATTTTAAAATACTTCTTTCTGAATCCATTTTACAGCTATTCCATGACTGGTCAGCTTTCCCTTTCTTTCAGGGTCATTTATCATGTACTGAAAACTACAAACCTGAACTCTGGAAACCAAAACTTTTGGTCAAAATCCCTGTAAAGCACTTAAAGATGGTTTAAAATAAATTAATTCATTCCTCCCAACAGAGAATTGCTCAGGCGTACAAAAAGGACCAGAATTAACCGCATTAGTACATACAGAGCTTCATCAGTGGCTCATTCTAAAGGTGTTCTACGGATAGAATTTGGAACATTAATTGAAAGAGAGAGTTGTGAGAGATGACACTCTGGCTTTTCTTCCTCTATGTACAATATAAATAAATTAAATAATGCTCTTTCATTTGAACATATACTGAATTTTACATTATATATATATATATATATATATATATATATATATATATATATATATTTCTTCTTTCGACTTTTCCTGGTTAGGGGTTGCCACAGCGGATCACCTGTCCGTTTATGATTGACAGTGGAGTTTTACAGTGTTGAGTTACCAGCCTGGCTCCCAACCTTCCACAGAAGGCACACATATGCATGCACTCACACCTAGGGCCAATTTAGAGTGTCCAATCCACCTACAGCATGTCTTTGGGATGTGGGAGGAAACCAGAGCCCTCGGAGGAAACCCATGCGACCACAGAGAGGACATGCAGACTATGCACAGAAGGCACCCCAGCCAATGATCAAACCGGAGAACCTCTTGCTGTGAGGCAGCAATGCTAACCGCTGCACCACCGCGGCTACCCTATATATATATATATATATATATCTATATATATATATATATATATATATATATATATATATATATATATATATATATATATATATATCTATATATATAGATTCATTACTAAATCCAGAAACCGCATAATACTGACACTGAAAATACTAATGCCCAGAAGAACGAAACTACAGAATACGAAAAACAACAAAATAAAACCCCAAAACCAGCAATAACAACATGTATGCGGGGGGGCAAGCCCCCCCTGCACCCCCACACCCCCCGTAACTTAAATATACCTACTCCGAGATCGCACTACAGTTGGGAGAATGGCAAACTTACCTTTACGCACTATACAGTAATCTCCATTATTCGCTGTCGGGATTCTGAAGTTTCATTCTTCTGGGTATTGGTATTGTGGGCGTCGGTATTGTGCGGTTTCGGGCTTTCATAGTGTTCCAGTATATATATATTTATTTATTTATATATATATATATATATATATATATATATATATTTATTTATTTATATATGGGTTCACTTTATAATCTCAAAATACTGAAATATCCAATTTCAATATTTTGAGACTGTAAAGTCGAATTTTTATAATAGCAAAAGTGTATAACCGCAAATCCGGAAATGTCAAATTCATGGTTATGGTTTTACAGTACATGATGTGAAATGTATTGTGTGAATGGCGCATGGTTTAGTGTGTGGATTTAGGTGGTATTTAAGGTAAGTGACTTTGTTGTAAGGGTTTTGGGTAGGTGTTTGAGTGTATGTGAGTGTGTTTGGAAATTGTACGTGTAATATATAGACCCCCATAGAAGTCTTATAGTACTTTACAGTTTTACTATTAAACAATCCAGAAACAAATCTATGCTTTCAGACAAACAACACTTCCAGTACAATTCTATCACTGAACTGAATTCAGAAATAGAACAAAACATGAGAGAAAGGGACAAATGCTGACATCTGTGGAAAGGCACTGAAAGGCACTAACAGTATCTCTAGTCTTTTTCATAACTTAAAGCTGAAGCAAAAATACCAGCAAAATATGCCAAATCCCAATGCCTTAAAACAACTGTAATATACTAAACTACCTAAACAGTTCTGGCAATATGTCAAAAACATGACATGTGCAGCCAAAGATTCACAGTGCATGTCCTGCAGTCCTCAAACTTTTACTCCTGAGGACCTCCTAAATTACTTGTTTAAAACAGTATTAGTTTTCCCAAAGCACACTCCAGAAATACTGTAAGCTCTGTCCTCTCAGAACCAATCCAAAGAAATGAATTCATAACATTTTAATAACATTACATCAAACATTTTATATAAACAGCTTACAAAAACCACCACAAAATCAAACTTGATAGTAATTTTCTGCATTATAAATTCTTAAAAAAAGTATGCCCCCTTCATAACGGAACCCCTTACCTTCAGTTTAACCTTACTTTACAAACTGGTACTATCCTAGCAGAATGGAAAACCAACAACAGTTATACCAATACCTAAAGTGAACACACCTATATCCCCAGATTATTTCTGCTGCATTTCTAACCTACACTCACTAAGTAAATCTAAGTAAATTTACTGAAACATTTATACAATTTGATAGAATCATGAAAAATGTACAACGGTTCTGAGCAGCACCTTTATAGCACTCTTTGCCACTATAGACTACATTTTCAGTAAGCTTATAGGTTCATAGGTTCATAGGTTCATACTAGGCTATCTGTTCTTTCAGTCGGGACCTCCCTTGATCTAGAAGGCTACTGTCAACCTGGGTCCCCAGATCTCTGATGACTTTTTCTGTGCTCAGTGGATTGCCACCTATATGGTAGCTACCATGGCTCTGGCACCAGTTATCCATTTCTGTGAGGCCCTTCTGGAGGATATCTGTGTCAGATGAACCTGATCTTGTGATGTATGGGTTTACATTCAAGCTGATGAGTTTTCTCATCAATGGCCTTGGTGACTGTCTCCTGAGGTGAGGCTAAGATTAAACAGCTAACTGTGGGTTTAATTCCTCATTGAGTTCATCCCATGGATGCTGTGTTAGTGAGGGTTTCTAACATATTTTGTTTGGGATTGCCTGATCCATGCAGTCCTGTGATCTGATCTCCTCTTGTGGGGATGGTGACTAGTTGTTCCATGGCATTTGTTTCAGGAAGGCCATGTGAGGTTCCTGAGTTTGAGAGGGTGGCCTGTAACATGCTACAAATTGCAGAGCAGTCTGTCTGTGTACATGAGGTGGTGGGGTACTATCTATAATAAGAATCAAGGTGCAAGTACGATAGAGAATAGTCTACTTGGGAATCAAGTAGAGATGACTTTTCAGTTATAGGATATGCTCAAAGAAACTTAGTAGCAATAATAAAGGATAGCTATCCTGTATAATTTCTGTAGATATATGGCATGCCTTCAGTCTTGTAAATCAAAACCCCTTAATAATTACGGTAGAAAACATAGGTTTCAAAAGCCCAGTTATAAGCTGGTTCAAATGTTACCTCAGTAATAGGCAAACAAAACTGTAATGTAACAACTATTACCTGAAGACAGCCATAGTAACCACTGGTGTCCCCTCAAGGATCAGTTGTACAGTAGTACCCATTCTGTTTTCAGTCTTCATTAATTTCTTACCCAGGGAACTCACATTCCATAACTACATTCTTCATGCCAATGGCCTCCTTCGATTCATCACAGGAATAAACTCAAGAACATGCTAAAACAATTTAAGCTGCAGTTCACTTACCTTTGCCACTGGTTCTATTCCCAGAAACTTATAGCACATTGGCCCAAGACCAATGCATTATATTTCTGAGCCATACATGCTGGTTGGTAGTGATCAACAGATACCAGGTAACAAATTCACAGAAACTGTGAACCCATGGAATAATAAAATACTACCTATTGAAAACTACATATATATCTTAGACTACACCTTGACACATTTTTTCCTTTACTAACCACACCAAAATAATCACCAAAGTACTTAATCAGCTAAAGTAAACTTAAGAGTCTTGCTAGTTACCTTACTTCTGATTTAAATAAAGCTATAATAAAAAAAATCTATATCTATCGATCTGCAGTTAGATACATCTATATATCTGTACACACACACAAAATCCAAACTTTATTACGCAGTCCCACAAACAACATTCAGCAGCAAGACAAAACCAGTTTATTACAAGAAAAGATGCTATAAACTCTGTTGGTTTATGAAACTGTCAGACGTCTGAACTCACTTGTGTTTCTTGGGGAAATATCCGGCATCCTTCCCACCAATGTAAGGGCCACATATCTACATTATATAACCTACTTAGTAATGACTTTGTTTTATTGTGGTCAAACTCAGGTCCAGTGAAATATCATACTAAGAGATCATTTACCTGTAACACCTAGTCTAATGCATTCTTGCATCTCTACAAGTCGCAGTATAACAACCTTGCAGCTTATGTAACTATATTTATAACAATTAAATGCAATTCTATAACACAGATCAACTCTAAAAAATAAAAGCTTCTTAGTTTAGACTCAAACAAGGAGCTGAGTTTTAGTTATTTCAGCAGCAAGCTCTATGTAAATGACAAAGTATCTACTTATCATTCAATGCCTACAACTGCCGCTTGTCTTCAGTGATGCGAAACGCCTACATTCCTCATATGCATGAGTTATGTCTTTTCTGTACAGTGACCATGGTTTACTTACCCAGTTTATCCAGCTGTTCTAAGAGACCAAACTCATTTTTAAATTGGTGAATAGTCGAATATGTACTCTTTTCAACTAGCGTAAGAAATCTTCTTTGGTGTGACATCATTGTTTGCTACGTCACAAATACCTATTTAAACATCTGCACTTGTGTAAAGTAAAACTGTTCATAGAGCATCTAAGCACTACAGCTGTTCTTCACCCATCTGTTCCAGCGTTCAGACTGTTACGCCATTCTCAGTTTATCTGTATCTAGAAATGTACTGATCAGATAACTGCTCCAGTTTCTTGCCTTAAGCTGAATTATCCCTTCATGTATTGCATCACCATATTTTCCAAACCACACAGTGACAAATACAGGAAATTAGCAATACTAGACAGTATTTAAATATTGATAAAACACTTTAAAATTTCAAGCAATGGCAGAAATGATAGTGAGGTACTTTTAAAAAATTACAATATACAATTAAAACTAAGTATATAGTTAATTTTTAAAGATTTATTGTGGAAGTTATTTATTTTTTTAAAGAAAGCATTACTTTGTATATCTTACCCATTGGTTTAGAAACTGGCAAGCTGCCAATAAAAAGTACTTCGAACTTTTGTGTAGTCTGCCTTACTGCATCTAGGATATCAACTAGAGAAAGACAAGAAAGGTATTTTCAGTACTCAGTGTTGCAGTACAAACTTCAGCACATAGAAAGCTACTCTGAGACATAATTTAAATATATCAGTTTTCACACTACTCAGCACATTGGATACTACATTCCTTCAAATATGGTAATTGTCAAGGATTTCAGTTTTCACTAAACACTTTTCCAGCAAGCCTGCTCCATTAAACTGGTGTGAAAGAACAACCTCCAGTGAAAGGGATTTTGCCAGGTATCCCCTTTTATTAATGTAACTGATTCCAATGTTAGTCCCAGGATAAGTTAAAATTATTGTAGTATTTAACAGTTTAGGATCTCTTGATCAGCATATCTCTGGATCAGTATCTGGTTGAAAAGCAAATCACTTATACAAGTGAAAACTTATCTCTAGGACTCCTAGAATGGAACACAGGCTTACACAGACTGGAATTTTTTTTGACTAATTGTATATTTTATCTATGAATATTAATTAATCTAGTCCTCTAACAATGGTATTTTAAAATACTTAACAAAAATGACATATCCCTGAGCCAAACTATAGCATAATAAAATATTTTATTACAGTAATGTAATAAATCTGAAATTCTTTTACAAAGATACATGCATGCATATTCCATTCTTACTTTTAAAACAAAACCATATAAAGTGATATGGAGAGTAAAACAGCTGTGTCACAAGAAGCTTAACTGTTAATGGGTACTGAATGTTAGAAGTCAGATTTAATAAAACTTGTTACCATTAACATGTTACTATTTTGAACGGCAAAGTGACACAGTGGTTAGCATTGCTACCTCATGGGTCTCAGTTCTTAAGTTTATTTTTAGCTGGGATGCCTTCTGTGTTGAGTCTGCACATCCTCCAGAGACCAGTCCTTTCAGCATTTTTGTCAGATGTCACAGCTGACTCCACTGTCTAGTTCACTAAATATGTATATGATTACAAACATAACAGCATTCTTAACCCTGTTAAGACATTTTCCCTTCAAACAGCATATACAATTACAGATGAATGGTGCAGAAGAAATGACCTTGCTTCAGTGTCAAAACATGCTGTCAGCATCTGGGCATCATCTTTGTTAAAGAAAATGTACTAGTTGTTTTTGTCCCTCTAGCCGTATTGTTATTATTGTGGATTTAATTCTATTTAGCAAAACGCCCACTACCAGTTTTATAGGGTTCCTATTACCTGATCAAAGGTTTAGGTTAGAGAATACCTAAATGTCGATCTGGTAATAGTGGAAGCAAAAAACCGTGAACAGCCGATTTAACGCAGGGAAAGAATTCCCTCGGCCGTCATGCGGATTTACCCACTGTAGAGCAATCTCGGAGTTGATATATTTATTTAGGGGAGTTGTGGGGGGCACAGCCCCCCACATCGGGGGGTATGGGGGGTGAAGCTTCCCTATTTCATTTTGGTTTCAATTTTTTTTTTTGTGGCCGAGGGAATTCATGCCCTACATTAAATCGGCTATTCACTGTTTTACTTTTTCGATATTACCAGTTCAACATTTAGGTATTCGCTAACCTAAACGTTCGATCGGGTAAAATAGATGTGTTTTATATACTATGTATTTGGAACTACCTTAGAGTCTTTGTTAATGATGACCTTTCATTTCCTATCATCTACAAAGCATATAGAGCAACCTACCTGGGGGTGAGAGATATGCCATAGTAGCTGTTTTCCTAATCGATACAGATTTTATCATACTAATTACAGGAGTACTGTACCCTGTTCTGTAAACTACTTGCATACCATTTAGTACAATTGGTCAAAGTAGAAATATTCCTTATAAAGTGAATTGAAGGGCCTTGAGGCCTGCCTTATAGCCAAAGACTACAGCACATCTCTCTTCTCTATTTTATTACATGCATAAGGTAAATCTGTACTTGACATCCAGATCATTAAAGCTTCCTTTACTATTTGAAGAGTTTTATTTAAAATACTACCTTCCCCTGGTGATCTGAACATACAAGGTCACTCTTTCTCATTAAACAACTGTACCATGAAATACGGTAACTCTGTATCTCAGAAACTCACATTCTTATGCTATAACTCCCCTCTGTCTATTAACTCAGTTCATTAATTCAAACCTTTAAGAATGGATTGGGTGACTCTGTAGGCACCTACTAGTTCCAACATGGGATCTAGTAGATTAAGTTCCCTTGATGCCAATAAGCTTGATCTTCTTCACCAAATCTATGAACCAATGCCTCTCTGACTACTCATGTCATGAAATTCACTGTAAAACATAAAAAATAGCATGTTTTTGCCAGTGGCCAAGTCCCTTTCCACTTTACAAACTCTCCATATCTCTAAATATACTAACTCAGAGATCACACAGTAGTAGGGTAAGAAAAAAACTTCCATACACCCACTATTCTGCAGTTTCATATTCCAAAGGTTTTAGAGAAATCAGAAAAAGACAAAATAAAACAGCCAGTTCCCATTTTGAAGAAACTCTACTCAACAAATATTGTGACTCTCTAAAGATGGATGTGCATTGTTTTCTGAGCTCAGATATGTATAGTTAAAGAGGGATTTGCCTAGATCAGTGCACCTCAAGTCATTTATGCACTGCTGATAACTGTTCTAATTTATATCTTTATCTTTTTATTTGGTTGTACCGGTCACGCTAGCCTTAACACCATCACACAAAAGCCCAAAACATCTTGGCCTTTATTTCCTCCATTCAGTCCTAGATTCTTTAAATGTAACTCCAAGTGATTGTTTTTCTTACAGTTTACAAGCTCTTCTCAGACCAGGTTTATATGTCCCAAGGCTCCACAGTATCTATATGGCAAAACACTGCTCATCAACTTAGCAGTAGTTTTATACGTATCCTACAGCCATTTAACCTATATGTAGCAAGTGTAATGGTGCCTTGTCATCAATCTTAAAAACATGGAACACAGAAATGAGAAGGAATTAAACAGCAATATCAGTGGTGCAATAGGAAGTATACTCACCTTTGGTGCTGAAAGACCAAAAGGCTGTGGGTTCTATTCTCACTCTAGATGATTAGATTGCTGATATTGCAGTGCAACATTAAGGGGTGCTGCTCTCTTGAGTGTGTTTTTCTTTGGATAAGCCATTAAACCGAGGTCCCATCTGACTGATTTGGTAGTAGCTCAGGTGGATGTAAGAGATCCCATGTTACTTATCAAAAAGATTAGGGATCCTTTATTCAACACAACATAAAACATTTACATATTTAGAAAATGTACATATTCACAGGTGCATATATACTCAGTTCTAGTTTTTTTTAACTATTTACCGTGTTTTGTAATATATTAATTGTTATTCTTCTATAATTGACCCCCCACACTCTTTTTTCCATAACCATAATCTAATTGTTCACAATATATCTGCCAAAATCCATTTTCCATTTAACAAACTTTCATTCAGTTTTTCTTTCCAAATAACCAATATTACATAAAATGAATTCTTATCTACCATTCACACATATTTTTTCTTCTTCTTCTTTATAATTTCTATACATAATCATATGCATATCTGTATTATGTTTAATAATTTTTCTTCATACAACTTTTTCTAGAGTTTCATTGCTCTTTTGCATTTTATAAAAACATGTTCCATTTTTTCTTCATTCCCATAAAATAAACACACTCTTTCAACTTTCTTTTTATGGCATATTCCCTTTTACTGGCGATTTATTTAGTACCAGACTCCATAGGAAATCCAGATACTCTATTGTCTAGGTACACCACTTTTTCCTTACTGTCTTCAATCACTTCTTCTGGTAAATTTTCCCATGGATTTATATAATAATAGTGCTTATCACATTATTATACCACATCCTTTTGTCTTTCTCTATATCATCAAATTTTATTTTCCAAATTAGTATTTTTTCTTGATAATTTTTTAACTTTTTTATTTACATACTTACAAAATGTACATATTTACAGTCACATATATACACATTTCTAGGTTTTTAAAACTAGTTACCATTTTCAATCCTCATTGTTATTCTTCCATAACTGACCCCCACTCCTCCTTCCATAACTATAATCTAATTTTACGCAATGTATCTGACAAAATCCATTTCCCATTTAACAAAATGTTACCTTTACCCACTTTGATACTCTATATATATATATATATATTAAAGAAGCAGAGTAAACAACTGGATTTAGTATCCAGAATCCCCTTAATCTTCACTCATATACAGCACACTTCTTTTGACTGGATTTTATCTTGAACACTGTATGAAAGAAAACATCAATTCCATGATTTATTCTATGTTTTCCTGGGATCATATAAACATTTGACATGTATGCTATTTTCCCATTAATACAGAATTAATAAATAATTAAATAGATAAACAGATAAACATTTTTTTCATGAATGCTAGTCTATATGTTCTCCACAGAATACATTTCTTTTCATTTCTTTTATCAAACCCTCCCATTGCATCATAACTACATCATTGTTCACAAATTTTATCCCTAACAAAGATGCATCTTTCATTGAAAAATACACACCCGCCACCCTCAGTTTTTACCACATCACACAAAGGCTAAATTTTTATCTTTATTCAGCATCATTCCCATTTCCTTTAAACATCCATTTAGACAAACCAACACCTTTGTCATCCATATTTTGATGTTAGCAACTACAACTATATCATCTCCATATCTCAAAGCTAATGGAAACACTACTTCCTTTTGCATCATGTCTAGCATGTTTCATTTTATAAGCTACTTTACTCATTCTCACATTCATGGGCAGTGCAGTGGTGCAGTGGTTAACATTGTCACCTCACAGCAAGAGGTTCTCTGGTTCGATTTTCGGCTGGGGTGCCTTCTGTGTGGAGTTTGCATGTTCTCCCTGTGTTCGTGTGGGTTTCCTCCGGGTACTCCGGTTTCCTCCCACATTCTAAAGACATGCATCTGGAGCATTTCTCCCCGGGCCTCCGCTGAAAACAGGCTCTGGGGAACCTAGTCGGACTTTCCTGGTCAACAAATAATAAATAAATAATAATAATAATTACGAATGCAAACAATATTCCACTATTGACACATGTTTGTCTTATACACACTTCATGCATATTTCTTCACTCAGCCATCCAATTCACTAACACTCTTACTCTGTTATTTTGATGCACTGACATACCCACTCTCCTAATTATATGACCAGTTCCACACTTCTCCATACATATCACACAAAGCATCATATCCTACTGTATAAAATGCCTTGCTAATATTATCTATCATAAGGTTTGCTTACTCCTTTTCACATATATCATTCACAATTTCTTTCACAACTAATAATTATTGACATCCCTTCCCTTTTATACCATATATACTTTCTTCCATAATATCCCTTATCCTTCCATTCTCCTCTGTATTATTCTCATATAAAAATTATAATCTGTGTTATTTAGTGTGATGGTTTTCCTAATATTTATTTCATTCTTCTCAACTTTCTTCCATTTAAATTTTAATATCCCACTACATAACTCTTCATAAACAAACATTTCTTTCAACCATTCATTCAGTACATTTACAAAATACTCTTTGCCAATCCAGTAGATTCTTGTATATTCCATACCCTACACTGTCTGGGCCAGATACTGAATCAACATTTACTTCTTACGTACTTCATCCAATATCTTATAGTAATTTCTATTTCTAATTCTTCCTTAACTATTTCCGGATTTTTTTTTTACTTTCCATTCTCTCTTATTTTCCTTCTTTTTACTCTTATACACGTTTTCCACATGCTGTACTACAATACTGATAATTTGCTCATGTTCTTTTTACCTTTCCTTTTACATTTTTCACTTCCCTCATTATACTATTTATTTTATTTTTATTTTACATTTGATGACCGGGAAAGTCCGACTGGACACAGGTCCATTTTCAGCGGAGGCCCAGGGAGAAAAGCTCCACTTAAAAACAATCTAACAACATTTTTTTGAATTACAACACTTTCTTCTAAATGCATACAATATTATACAAGACCATATTTTACATTTCTTCACAGATATATGTATAGATACAATAACTGTATTCTTTAGGTATACCAGTTGTATGTAGGAATATGTTTAACTGTCTTCAGAGACGTATAAGTAGATACGAACAGAATAGAACACCGTTAGTTAAGAATTAATATCCAGAGGTTAGGCACTATTAGGTGATCCTTGGTAGAGTCCCTAGTGTTGTGTGTTCTTATACTTGGTGGCTTTGCAGTTGCCCACCCATACTGTATATTTGATCTGTGACACTCCTCCCAGTCTAGTGTCATTAGTTCACTCAATCTAATAGAGAACATTTGTGAAGGCCAACCCACTCAGATTCTTAACATTGAATTAACTTCTGTTCCAACTTTCTCCATTTCCACTTTACTGGAAAAAAAATTCTAAGCTTGCTTCCCCCCTTTCCTGTGGCAGGTCTTGTCCAGATACGGATTTGCTGTGTCCAGGACTGTTTGTGAGCTCCTAAGCCCCCCCCCCCCCACACTTAACTGGGGTTAAACTATTCCTGGCACCATAAAGTCTGTTCTTCAAAATTTCCCTTGCAACTAGCCAGCTTTTTAGTTTTAGCACTCATCTGTTTCTTTGAGCTCAGCACTTGTTCAGAACTCATTGTAAGCACTAAATAAGTTACAAATTACTACAGCACTCAACTTTCCTCACTTGTCTAGAGGAAAACAGTTTTTAGTACTTAATAAATAAGCACTTATTCAGGCATGTCTAAAGGTCAGCTCCCGGTGTTTTCTCCTGTCTACCTGATGAATCTGGGCATCTTGGGACAATGCAGCAATTGTCTCATGTACACAGACAACCCTCTCCTCCTACCACCCAACACTACGACCTGTGAGAGATGCACTTATATAGCCAAACTGGAAGCAAAGCTCTCTTCACCAAAGACTGGCCTAAACAGTCAAGAGGAGAAGGTAAACACTTGCACTGCACCACACTCACCACATAGTCCCTCAAAACCTACACCACCAAAGCACACACACACAAGCACAAAACACACACCTACATTCACGGAGGCTCTCAGTACAAATCTGCCCAAACAACAGAGACCTCCAAAGCAGAAATGCAAACAACCTCCACCCCCCCAACCCAACCCAAATGACACATAGCCCAGATACTCCGTGTGCCACTCAACTACAGCCCATAAGGCATAACGTACCCAACACTCTAGTCATAGGTGACTCTATAGTCAGGCACACTGATGTTCTACTCACCAGGCTAAACAAGGAAAAAGTTACTGTCAGCTGCCTGTCAGGTGCCAGGATCCCCCACATAATGCACACACTTAGGTCACTCCACAACAAGTACAAATATGACTCTGTCATTGTCCATGTTGGTGTGAATGACCTGAGACGTACCTCCCTGGACTACATGAAAAGAGACATGGAGGAACTCTCCGATCTTGTAGCCCTGGCAGGTATGACCTAGCCGTGAGTAGCATCCTGCCATCACCCAGAATGATACCACAGTACAAGGACAAAATGATTGACTTTAACAATTGGCTAAGCTTCTGGTGTCATTCTAAGGGAATCCAGTATCTATCTGCCTGGGATGACATGATCGACAGACCATGCTGCTTTGCCAGAGATGGCCTGCACCTGTCGCCCTTGGGATTCGGGATACTGGCAAAGGCTCTTGCCACCCCTATAGTGCCTTTTTTAGGCAAGGTTCAAATGACAAATTCACCACCGTAACAGGTACAAGCAAGCAAAATCTGAGGGTAATGCTACTCAATGCTAGAAGTCTAAACCTCAAAATGCACTCACTCGAGGCACTCCTTAAAATGGAGAACATTGACATCTGTGCAGTGACAGAGACCTGGTTCAAAGCTCCAGAGAGCACTCCTGCATTACCAGGCTATAATTCATACCACACCTTTCGGCCACCAAACCCGGACCGAAACACTAAAGGTGGAGGCGTGTTCATATTCATTAAAGATATCCACACCTCCAAGCTAGTTGCTCAGCATAATGCATCCAAGATTATCCAAGTTCAACTAACTCTGGGCAAAACCACAATCCAGATTGTAGCTTGCTACAGACCCCCCACCATGCCCCAGGATTCCCACTCCTCTTTTCTTGATACACTGGAAAATATTAAGGTACAACCCAACACTCTAATAATGGGTAATTTCAACTACCCTACCATTAACTGGAAAAACTACTCATGTACCAACTCTTTTGCTCAACGTTTTCTGGAAATCATCAGTTCCAATGCCTTGGATCAACTTATCCACACCCACACTAGGGGCAGCAATGTCCTAGACCTGGTCATCACCAACATGGGTGACCAGTGTTCCACACCAGAGGTCAGCTCCTCGTTGGTCAGATCCGACCACAAGCTAATCACCCTAGACATCCACATCCCGCACCCACCCCCTAATAGGAAAACAACCGTTAAAAATTTATCCAAAGCCAACTTCACGCTTCTTAAGACAGAAGTGGCAAACTTCATGACACCCATGCAGATGGACAATAGAGGTACGACTGCTGAATCCTACACAAATGCACTTTATAAGCACTTACACAAGTGCATGGATCATGCTATCCCTAACAGAACCAAGATGCTATCCTCCAAAAAAAGGAAGCCAATCTGATGGTCTTCTCCCATAAACAAACTCTACAACAGAAGAAAGAAACCGTTACAAAAAAGAGTAAAATCCCATGATTGGAGGTAATTAAGAAGCTGAGATCCCTCATAAAATCTTCCAAAGCTAGTTATGAAAACAAAACTGCCACTGATTCGAAAGACAACCACAAAGCATTCTATAGCTATGTCAAGAATCTCAATGGCAGCACCCAGATCTGCTCTGAGTTACAGCACAATGACACTAAATATACAGAACCAACTAATATTGCCAACATCCTGGCAGATAGGTTCAGTGCTAACTTTACGCCCCTCTCACCCCCTAAAGGGCCCATCTTTATACCGGAAGAATGCAAAGTTCCTGTAATCACGGCTGCACAGGTAAAAACCTCACTCTCCAAAGCCAAGAACACAGCATCCATGGGACCGGACAACATCCCAGGCTGCCTTCTACATGAACTACAGAATGAACTGGCACCCCACCTAAGTACCATGTTCAATCATAGCCTCACCTCAGGCTTTGTGCCCATTGAATGGTGCACCGCGACAGTTATCCCACTCCACAAGGGGGGGGCACAACAGATCCCAGGAACTACTGCCCCATTAGCCTGACGAGCCTCGTCTGCAAGGCCATGGAACGTATCATCATGGAACTCATAAACAAAGACATTGGAGATCTCCAAACTCTGGACCCCATGCAGTTTGGGTTTGCAAAAGGCAGATCATGTCTCCTAAATCTGATAGACTTCTTTGAAGTAGTCACCAAAGCCATAGATGAGGGTAAGGTGGTTCACACAGCCTATCTAGATCTCGCCAAGGCGTTCGACACCATCCCCCACTCTGGAATTATAGATAAACTCACTAAACTAGGTATAAATCCCTATATCACAAGATGGGTTGCCAACTGGCTTACTGACAGAACCCACACTATAAAAGTAGCAGACTCCAAATCAGACTTCAGACCAGTGACAAGTGGAGTACCACAGGGTTCAGTCCTGCGTCCTCTCCTGTTTGGTATCTACTTCCCTGAAGTACAGGCTAACACAGAAGGTCTTTGGCTAACTAAATTTGCAGATGACTGCAAACTAGGAGCCATAATCGAAACTTTTAACGATGTGGACATCCTACAAAAGGGCCTCACTGAGACAGATGCCTGGTGTCAAAGACATGGTCTCAAGCTCAATGCCAAAAAGTGCATTGTCATCCCCTTTGGTAAAAACTCTGTACGCATGAACTACCACATAGGCAGTAGTCTACTTAACACCGAAAGTGTGATAAGAGACCTTAGGACACAGGTGGACAGTAGTCTCTCCTTTGAAAATCACATTGCCACAGTGGTCAGAAAATCCTTCTATGTGCACACCTCATCACAAAAGGTTTCTCATCCAGAAAAAAAGAGGTCATTGTTCCCCTCTACTCATCACTCATTAGACCCATTATAGAGTACAACACCCCTTTTGGTATGTACCTCACAAGACATCTACAACAACTGAAAAGGTCGCAAAAATACCTCACAAAGAGGATTACTGACCTCAAACAGATGCCCTACGCAGACAGTCTCAAAAAACTCCAGCTTTACTCTGTCGCATATCGCCTACTCAGAGGCGATCTCTGCCTAACATACAAAGCTATGTCAAACCCAGAGCTGTTGGACATGCTCCACTTAAAGAAATCCCAATTCCTCCGAGCTACATGCTCTAGGGACCTAAACCTTGTCACCACAATAAACAGAACATGCTGGAGGGATAGATTCCTGTCCCAGAGACTTCCCATACTCTGGAACAGACTACCAATCTATGTCAAACAGAGCTCCTCATTAGCACACTTCAAGAAAAATCTTGATGATTGGATGGGTAATAGGAAATTCACCCCGGGGATCAATTCTGTGGTTCTGCTCGACAGGGGCACAGGAAAATAATTTCCTTGGGTGGCGAAAGCCAGGGTACCTTTTTGGCTAGGCTTGTATAGGCCCTAGGGCCAATAGCCTGGTACCTACCTATGAAGCTATAAGTAGTGGGTTTTGAGTAGTTTTTTTAAATTGTGGAGCAGAACTTGTAGAAGTTGTGTGTTTTGAAAGTAAGTTCCAGACTTTTACTATAGAACAGGCAAAAAGAGATTCATTCTTATGTTTGATGACATTTATGTGATTTTGGTCTGTTGATCTTAAAGCTTGGGTGGTGGTGTAGGGTTGTATTAGGTCTTGTAAAATGGGGGGTTTATTTGGGAGGTAATATAGTTTGTGGACTGTGGAGAGTTGAGTGGTAAGAAGTAATTGAGGCAGCTCAAGCCAGTTGAGCTGCTTGAGGGAAAGACAGTAGCGGGCTCTATTAGAGGCACCTATGGCAAATTTGGTTTATTTTCCTTTGCTATTTTACCCAAGTACGCAGATAACTCTTCCTTTCTCTCTTGTAAGTAATTTCTCTGCCTGAACAGTAATGCTTTATTTTTTTTCTCAATTTCTTTTATATATTTCTGTTTCCATATCATAATACTGTCTTGGATTATTCTCTAAATTCTCTAATGCATTTCTAAGCATTTCCCCATACTTTATTTTCTCTTCCTTTCTTATGTCATCCTTCCATTGGGAAAAAAAATACTTTTCTATTTCTTTTTAAATTCAATCCACCATTCAATCCAGTTTTTATAGAAGTCTTGCAAGGTTATATGATCTTTCCATAACTGTAGTAGTTTCCACTCTCCAGTTTCTTCCCATAATTCCCTTTTCTTTTTTAATATACCCCCTTTCTTCCATCACCGCCATCCATATTGCTAAATGGACTGAAAAACATGTCACAACTCTGTCATTATCTGTTACCCCCAAGCCTTCCGATAATACAAAATAATCAATTTCAGATCCAGGTGCCTCCATTGTGCAAGCCCACTAACTTTTGTCCTACGCAGATAATTTACCACATTTTATCACTTTCTGTTTTTTTATATCTTTCCTTTACTTTTCACGTGTTCCACTTATATCACAATTAAAGTCCTCTGCAACTATAATTTTCATATTAACTACCACATAGTCTAATATCTGATGAATCTGAGTCTCTCTTTCCTTGCTAGTTATATATACGTTTGTTTGTCTTTTCAGCTTTTCCCTGTTAGGGATCGCCACAGTGGAACTCTGGTCCGCTAATGATTGGCAGTAGATTTTTTTATGGTGCCAAGTTGCCAGCCCGACGCCCAACCTTCAGTGAAGGTACGCCCATTCACGCATGTCTTTCGGAGGCCATGCGACCACGGGGAGGACATGCAGACTCCACGGCACTCCAGCCGTGAATCGAACAGGAGAACCTCTTGCTGTTAGGCAACAACGCTACTGCTGTACCACCGCAGCTTCCCTAGTTATATATACATATGATGCTATAATTCTATAAATATGTTCTTTGTCCTTCACATCCATAACAGTTAACCTTCCCATCCTTAGCAACATTACAGCTAGTATTTTAACTGTTTTTTTACATAACACACCACTCCAGAACAGCATTCACTTGCTAAGTTTCATATTATATTTCAGCCCCTCAATTTTTCTGTTTGCACTCTTTCTTCACTTGTTGGGAATCTTACATCCTCTAGCAGAATAACATCCACATCACATTTAGCTCACCATTCCAGCATCACTAATATTTTTACAGCATTAATAATATTGTTCACATTCACGTTTTCTTATTTTTAGTCTTTCCCCAACTGAATATTTTTCCTTTGTTTATATACAAATAATCCTTGAACCTCTGAATCCCATTTTTCACTGGCTACAACTTCAAACAAATTACTAGTATCAATGCCTGCTCCTGACCTCTCTTCCTGTACGCACTCTCCTCGTTTTCCCTCCTTATTTTTTCTTCTTTTATAGCTTCTTATTCTCTAGTTCACTCATTTCCCAGGTTCTTGTTGTAGTTCCTCATGTATGTTTTCCTCTCTTTCCCCTCCTTTTTTCATTATTTACGGTTTGCCCTTCATAATCCATCTAAGACTGTCCCTTTTTTACACTACCTGCATTCAGGTACACACCTTCTTGCTGTATGTCCTTTCTTCCTACACTGGTCACATTATATCTTGTCACAACTGTACACATCCCTCATAACCCACTCTCTACTCCCAACACTTCTCCTCTTTTCCTTTCTATCAAAACCTAATCAGCAAATTCATGCTGGCTTCTAGCATATAACTCCTTATTTGTACCCTGCAATCTTAAAAAAAAATTTTTTTTTTTGGTCTACTTATAACCAGAATTTCTACAATGTTTTTCTTTAATTTCTCATGTAAACTATGTGTATAACATAACCTTTGTATAATCTGTATGTGGACTATAATCTTTGTATTATCTGTATGTGGAGCTTTTCTCCCCAGGACTCCATTGAAAATGGGTTCTTTAGGCCCAATGGACTATCCTGGTTAAACAACTGCAAATAAATAAATAAAAATAAATAAATAAATAACTGTTAATTAAATGAGAAAAGTCCCCACACAAAAAAAAAAAAACATGATTTAGGCTGGCCATCTAATCTTAATGTCCCTCTATGAACAGCCACAAAAGCAATACTTGGCAAGTGTTTCCCCATGTTTTTTGACATTTCAAAACATCTTCCAATCTCCACCCTTCATTCCATAAGTTTCTCTCATCTATAACTTTCACATTATCAACAGTTTCGCACAGACCCTGTACGTATTGTTTAGCAACGTCTTCTTGCAGTTTATCAGTTCTAAACAGCAAAGATTCATTTTTAACATGTAAGTTCCTACCAGAAAACAAATAATTGTTCCATGGATAAATATCCTTCCTTTTTTTGCACATTTCCAGAATCTACATCATCAGTCCATCAGTTCCAAGTCTGTCCCAATATACATTTAAGACCAAATTTTCTGCACTTTAAACCCCAGAACAGTTACCAAATTATCCCATACGCAATAACGGTCTATAATACTGTCATTTTTTGTTCTCATCATCACAGTTGGTCTTCTCTTCTTTTTGAAAACAGTTTTACTTTCCATTTGATGCTGTCTGCTTTGCTTGGTGTCGCTGCTGCTTGTGTTTCAGTTACTGCACTATCTGCTGCCACAAAACCAGACACCTTCTCAGTTTGTCACTGCTTTCTCCTTTTACTTTCTGTCACAGTGGCATAGGATTCAAATGCTGCATTCTCTGCTGCCATATCACCTGGTTCCTCTTCCACATTACCATCCTCAGAACTATTGGGAACGTTATTTGCCATCTCACCTCATGAAACAGTAGAACTGTTACCTGGATCATCCTGTTTCTGTTATCTGCACCACTTCAACAGACCTGTTCCATGGAGACAGCTAAACACTGGTCATTTGTACCATCCATCACACTGGAATCTTTGTTTATATTCTGAAGCTCCATATCGAATACATGTTTCTCCAAATTCTCACGTTCTACCTCCAAAGCCTCCATAGCTTCTCTCTCTTCCTCCATGCTGCTTCCCTTAGACCTCTTCCTTGCTGCTGTAGAAGCCCCCCAGCACCATCTAGTAGCTCAAAAAAGTATGTGTAATTCCTGATACCCTGGTCCAATTTCCTCTAGTAGAGCCTACTAGCCTAGTAAACAAAGGATAAATAAAATAAATCTAAATATCTCATGATAAAGCATTAAATAGTGACTTAGTAGTTTATTGTTTCAGATGAAAATTGCAGTCACTGTTCTTGGGTAATATGTTATGAAGCCTCATATACTATCTTTCTGTCTTACTTCGATTAATGTATTTACTGAAACATTTACAAAGCAAAAACTGTACATGCATTTAAATTAAACAATGCAACAAACAATTCAGACAACCATAAATTGATAAAGTTCTGAGCATGTTATAGCAGAATATACCTTCTGAAATAAGGCGATTTTCAGGAACTTCCTACGTCTTATAATCAAAGTGCACAGCTGAAGCTTATGAGGTAGTGAGGTACCTAGAACAGGGGTAGGGATCATGACCAAAAGTCTTGAAGTGCACCCTAAGAACTACTAACAGCCCTTCATGAGATGAGAGGGGCAGATGAGCTGGCTGGTGGGGCATCAGTAACTCTTTCTGATTATGACCCAAATCATATAGGACTCAATTAGCATATGAATCCTGAAATACCAGCCTCAAGTAATATATGCAGCCATTGTACAGAACCTCGGCATGAAAGTGACCTGATCATAATGAGAGAACCATATCAAAAACATGGTTGTCAATCTCAAAATGGTAAACCAAAAGTAAAAGGGTGCTGCGGTAAATTGGATGAGAAGGGCTTAGTATATGAATAATCATGGAAGGTTCCCTGGTGTAATGAGATGTTTAATATGAAATCTGTCCTGGGAGGATAATATGAGATTTTACAGCTACCGACGGCTGATCTTTATGTAACATTATATTACCAGGAATCCGGACTGGATATAAAACCCTAGACATGAAATGCAGCCTAACTATATGACTTATCACTGTACAGGAACCGCAAGGAGCCATGGACAGCCTGAAATTCACCTGCATAGTCATTACCTCCATTTTAGCAGGATTAATGTTGAAGCATCTGGTACTTATCCAGTGAAGGATGGCTTCTGAGCTATCTTTAGGAGAACAAAAGGTTAATATAATGCTTCAGAAGAAGGGAGCAACACAACTGCGTGTCATGGAGAAAACAGTAATAGTCTGCACCTCTCCTCATAATGACATCTTGTAGAGGTAATGTATACACTTTGATGAGTTAACAGAGCCAGGCTAGAGCCCTGCAGATTCCCACTTCACAGAATACCACTTGGGGAAAAATAATCTGCAGTCCTAATATGGACTCAGTCATAGCTATGATGGTAACTGAAAATGGACAGAATGCAATCAAAAGGTCATGAGATGCCAAATTCCATTCATGCTGAATGTTGGCTATCTTTTTGATAAGTTTTTCAGTAAAAAGTATGTTTGAGACAGGAGCAAGTAGGCAGACTACAATGATCAACAACGGCTTAATATGTATCACAATAGTCTCTTATAGAAGGAGAAATGCCAAAACATACAGAAGAAAATAGATGGGCCAAAGGCAGATTACCACCAATCCAGTTCTGAGTCCATCAGAGGTACAGCTGAGGTCACACTTGTACTACATCATAGCTGGTGTAAAACAATTCTGTCCAGTATCAGTCTAAAGGCATAGGTCAAAGTTCACTGCCATGTCCATTAGCTGTTGCCTTCTAAGCTTATCACCTACTTACAATGATATTATTAGCAATAAATAAACAAACAAACAAATATATAAATATTAATGTGGACAGCAGCCTTACATTCACAGGATAAAAAAGCCATGAAAGTTACTACCAGGATGGACTACATGTATTTTCAATGTACAGAGAAGTATTACTGGTCAGTCACAACCTGCAGAAGTCTCCATGGAGAAGTATTACTGGTCAGTCACAACCTGCAGAAGTCTCCATGGAGAAGTATTACTGGTCAGTCAGAACATGCAGAAGTCTCCATGGACAGGAAATGCTGTATAATAATTGTCTTGATTTCAGCTATTGTGGCTTATGCATATTTGATCATAAAAAAACCCTTATTGTTTCTCCTTACCTGAATGCATAAACTGTCGAACCTGCTACAGATAAACAGAAGTTATGGGTCTATCCGAGTCCTCCTGTTATGTGGTGTTGGGCTGGGGATATTATGAAGTTCTGCAGAGATTCAAGTTCCTGTAGTTTTTATATATAAAAAGACTGTATCTGCATTTTTTTCATATCCAAAATAAATGTTTTAAACATTTTGGGATACTTAGTACCTCCAATATGTTTATAAGAATTTAACAGATATACAAGAGATGTTGCTTACATGGTGCAATCCCTGTATAGAGCTTGTATCTGGAAATGCTTTAAAAACGAGACACCCTTCTGGATAATGAGTTATGCAGGGCACGCGGGTTACTCGCTCGAACGACTTTAACGCGGTATGTGACATCAACAGAACTTGCTGGAGAGATAGGTTTGTCTCACAGAGGTTGCCTCATTTTTGGAACAAGCTACCTATTCATGTTAAACAAAGCCCTTCATTGGCTCCATTTAAGCGTAATTTGGACAATTGGATGGGTAACTGGAAATTCACCCCAGGGGTTCCACCTGTGTCCCTCTTGGACAGGGGCAATAGGTGCTGATTTTAGTTTCTGCTTGAACCAGACACCCTTGGGAACATGGGTTGAACTTGGCTAGGCTTGTAAGGGCCCTGGAGCCATTAGCCCCTAGTAACCACCTATGATCCTATGAATATGCACATTTTATTCCACCCTTTTTTGGCACAGCAATACTTTAATATAAAAATGTAAATTAGATGACGTACTCAGCTCATACAGAGAGAACCTCTGAAGATTTCATTGAATGTCTTGATAAATAACTTCTTTAAAATGTATATATTACTCACAGTGTGAACGCTATATTGCATTTTGTTTTTTGTACTGAAATGTATGATTAAGGTTAGTCTTAATTTATTTAGCATGTATAAGTGCTGTAACTTTCTCTGGTTGGTACTTGAATTTATGAGATATTGCAGTTGAAAGACTTGTGTCACATTCATTCTGCTCATATTTACAAAACACAGTTATTCTTCATATTGGTGAATATTCTTTGTGCCAAGTTCACAGCATGTGCAATTCAACATGACAGTTTCAATTCAGAAAGTAACTATTTACCTTGCAGAGGCAAATCCTCAGGGGAAATACTCTCCATTGTGATGGATCGCTTCAGGATCGGTTTACACATTATTGCACGTTCTGCCATGATCTGAAGGAAAAGAAATCAGTCACATCTACTGGAGAAACAGAAAGCAAGTTCTCTCTCTTATCTAGCTCTCATTTTTCCTTATTTGCTAACAGGATACAAAATTCAGAGTCAAACATCTAGCCATGTTGTGTAAGCAGCCATTTTTAGTTTTCGTGCTCAGAGATACATGTATTAATGACTTTCAGCAAAGCATCTGCCTGTGGAACAAGTAAGAATATAATGAAAAGTCTTCTAACAGCAAATTATAAATACTTGTCTCAGTGGAATAATCATACGTCCATATTATATACAACAATTTTAAATGCTACTTCAGTTACAAATATATTATTTATCAGTCATATGTCCAACAATATAAAAAGTATGCTTCTTACATCTCTTAATTTGCTAGATGGCATTTGCATTAAGAACAGTGTGACTACAGTAAAAGAGGCTGAATTTCTCTTTCCCAAATTTCTTTAAAAGTCGTGATATTTTGCTATAGGTACATGTGTTCTCAAAAGCTGGCAGCATGATAATTGAGATAAAATTAGACTGGAAAAGACACAGTAATCTGTATAATAATACAATTATATCGTTTTTCATTGTGTTATATATCTGGTGCCTATATTATTACCTTTACTTAAACAGGAAACATTAATTGAATAGTGGATATGTGCTGTGAGAAACCATTCCTGTAGCTAAACAGTGAGTGATAATTATACTAAAATGTGAGAAACATTCCTCACCAGAGTGGTGACAGCTGCTGCAAGGTTCATAACATAGCTTAATAAAGTTATTACATTATCACAGTTATCAGCAGGAAAATGCTCAGAAGGTGCAATGTACATGCAAGTGTCTGAATATAGTGTGCTTTTTATGGTAAAAATTGTACAATCACATGCTACTGGCAAACAGGACTAAAGCCCTGGCCTTACTACAGCTCAGGCAAACCTAAGTTTGAATATCAGCTCAGGCAGAGAAGATGAGTTTGCTCATCTTGGGGGAAGGAAGAACACACGCTCAGAGACATAAGCGCACATGCTGATTTCCCTGGTGGAGACCAGAAAACAACCGTTTGGTGCCTTCTGTTGGGGGGAGAAGGGGCAGGCTGTCTTGGTGATGTCAGCTCCTTGCAGAAGTGAGGGCTGGAGCAGCACTGATGGACATTACATTTTCCACCCATGGGTGAGTACAAGGGTGTAGGGCTAAAAAAACACATGATGACTGCCAGTTGGCCAAGAACATGCTCATGATCGGCAAGTAGTAGGAACAGAATGGAATATAAAAGCAATGCTGGTCAGCATAAAACTCTAGTAACTAGAAGAGCTAGAGGCATTGCCATCACAAAACTGAAAATACCCAGTTACAGGAACTGCATTAAGATGACGCCCATGGTCTATATTAGGAAGAAAACATGTTGCTCAGAAGAAACTAGAATATCATGAAGCTTGCATCTGTATGGGCTCCCACTGAAAGTTCTTAGAGGGGGAAAAGTGCATCAAAAAGCTTTGAAAATGTAAGCACAATTAGGAAAATTATGTGCTAAGTTTAAAATTGCTGTATCTTGGATAATTCCACTTACTTCAAAGTACAGCAATCTCAAAGTCAGTATATGCAGCTAGAGGGGGTACAGCCCCCATGCCATTATTTCAGGGGGCTAGCCTACTACAAAAATGCTTTAAATGTGCAGCAGTGATTTTCACAATTCACTGATATTTTGTTGGAATTATATTTAAATTATGATAGTGCCATCTCACACAGTCTGTCTTGTGTTTCTACTAGTATATAACTTCCATCAGATGCCTTTACGACTTTCCTGGGCAACAAGTCTAACAGAGTGTTATACAGGTTTACCTACTGTAAATTCCTAAATGACACCGGAGGCAGGACATGCATAAAAACACATTTATTCAGTAGTCCATAAACCAAAATATTAACCTACTTGGCTTTGTAGTTTCAAAACAAAGCAAATAATGCCTTATTGACAGTATTAAGTTGACACATTCCTTTGAAGATGCAGGCTGTTTTTTAACCAAAAGAAAAGTCCAGGGCTACAGGCCTCTCCAAGGAAAAATAAAGAACTTTTATAAGTTAATAATCCACAGGTTACACTCCACATATTAGCCATGACTAGCTTCTTTCTCACTCCATGCTTCCAGAGATCCATTTCAGATAAACCACTGGTGCAAGGTTCGATTCCCTCAGCCTCCATTGATTAACTGTGTGACACTGAGCAAGTCACTTAATCAGACACTACTCCAGGGTTCAGTTGGAAAAATGTCCATGGGCAGCAGTTATCAACCCCAGAAAACAAGTATAAATAAAATAAAAATAAATAAAACCTCCATGTGAAGAGGTGACTTCCTGAGTTTAGCCCTACAGGCTGCTCCCTTTTATACACCATTGCAACTGACAGTTAAGACCATTGTGATCTAGCTAACTGAACTGAGAATATTCCCACACTCCGTATTATATTAGAGTATATATTCCAAAAAAAAGTGCACATACACATTTCCATAACTAATTTATTACACTACTTTTCCCTTTGTCATTAACAGTTTTTGAATGCCAAAAGAAATGATACCCTATCAGTTTTCAGTAAAAATAGTATGAGTCATATTTTGTACATAAACATATATATGATTATAATTTAGTCTTCTGATAAAGTAAAATTGTTAAGATAGATTTTGTACATACATATATATATCATTACAATTTAGGTTTTTGATAATGTACAATTGTCAAAGTAAACTTACCATAACAGTAAATGTTCAAGTGGTCACTGCTGCAGGAGCTTTAGTTGTATGGGTTATATCCTGCTAAGGATGTAACAGCTGGTCAGCTTTCAAAGTTTCAAGGTACCTTCCACAAATCCAAACCATTGACAAGTTAGGGAGCCAACACAGAAAGGGAGGTTAAAGCTCTGAGAGGACAATCCTGGGAGTACAACAATAAAAGGAACATGCCCTGGCATAAAAACAAACAAGAAAAGGGGGTAACGATGTGAGGCAGAAATTACTGCAGCAGTGCTCATTCAAACATCTATTGCTATGGTAAGTTTACTTACACAACTGTTCTATGTTCTTTATTCGGTCCCTGCTGCAGAGGCCTTAGCTACATGAGTAGACTACCATAGCCTAAACTGACTGGAAGGAGGAAGGCTGAAGCTCCAGAAGTCCTTGGAGAATGGTCCTAGCAAAGACTGTTCTAGATCTGAAAAAAAAAAAATCTAGTTTATAGTGCTTTTTAAAAGTGTACACCGAGGGCTAAGTTGCTGCTTCTAGACTACATCTAGCATCCAACCCTTTCTAACAAAAAAAAAAAACATTGATGAAGCCAAGGCTCTGGTAGAACGAGACTTGACCCTGCCTGGAATTGTTTTGTTGTGGTAGGTATAACAAAAAGTAATAGTATGAGACAACCATTTCGAAATAGTCTGTTTTGACACAAGTTGTCTTCCTTTCTTACCTTCACAAGATATGGGCAACTGATCAAAGTTCTGAAAGATTTTGTTCTGTCAAGATCGTACCTAAATTGTCTGTGGACATCCAAGGTGTGGAGTATCCTTTCTTCCTCATTTTTAGGTTCAGGAAAGAAGACTGAGATGGAGATGTTGGCTTAATGTAAACTCTAATACCCCTTTACTTATACATGCAGGATTATTTCTTAAAAAAACCCTATCATTGTGGAAAATGAGATAAGATTGACCCACCCTGAGAGGTCTTGCAGAGGGCATAGCAATGAATAAGACCGTTTTCCATGTTAAAACATGAAGTCAGCCTGATGAGCTGTTTTAAATGGAGCAAGTGTTAGACTTTCTAACCCAAAGTTAAGATTCCAAGGAAGAATTACAGATTTTCTGAGAGGCTTCTTATACAGCACCCCTTTTCAAAAACATTTTCATATCAGGTTGCATTGAAAAAGGGTGATCCATGGGCAGACATTCTGAAATAGCCAACAGAGGAGTAAGACAGGCCATAGTATATAACTCACACAAATAAAACAGAACCAGAGAAACATTAGCCCTGAATGGATACTTGTTCTTTTTATGAACCGACTTTTCTATTTGCTAATATATGATTTTTCTAGTGGTAGATTTTCTTGCCTCCATTAATACCTGTTGCTTGTCTTTCAGAACAAAAGGTACCTAAAATGTATTAAAATTCCATCATCCGGGTAGTCAGTTGTAGTTTGTCAGGCTGGTGCAGAGGTTAAGGTTGCAAACTTTAGTTCCTGTGGTATAAGGTTTGATTCCCTCAGCCCTCATTTACCTCTGGTGTAACCTTGAGCAAGTCACTTAACCAGGCATCACCTCTGATGAAAAGACTGTCCAGTGGGCCTACCTGGTTAACAAATGTGACCATCATTATTATTATTATTATTATTATTATTATTATTATTATTATTATTATGCATCAAACACAGCTGATGTTGTGTGAGTAAATCCAGTCTGTGAGGAATCTTGTGGTAAATGCCACAATCATTTCCAAAAGAAAGGAGAACCACAGCTGCCTAACCTATTAGGAAGTCATCACAATTATCTTTGGGGAGTCTTTTAGAATAGTCAGAATTATCCTGGATATTAGTGGAAAGGGTAGAAAAGCACACAAATGCATTCCTCTCTAAGGAAAAGAAAACGCATCTGTTTTCCAGGCCTTCTTGCATGGAGTCCTAGAGCAGAATTTTGCCAACTGATTTTTGTGAGTGGAGGCAAATAGATCTAATTGAAGTGTTCCACACAGCTGGATCAATTCTTGAAAGACCCCCTGATTCAGTTGCCATTCAAAAAGGACTGCCCTGGTCCTGCTCAGTTTGACCGCCATTCCGTTTTGCTCTGGTGACATGCAATGTGCCATTATAGTGAGATTGTGCCAAAAAGCTACATCTCAGGTTACCATGGCTTGTCTGCACAGAGGGTAAGATGTGGTCCCCCTTGCTTATGTACCACAATATTATGGTGTTGTTTGTAAACACTTGAAGAGGTTCCAGAGACCATAGATGGTTGAGATAATTGTGAGCATTTATAAGAACTAACATTTATTTTATGTTTATATGTGTTGATCTGTCTTTTAGTTTCAAAGAGCCTGCATTTTTATCCCTGTAGACACTGTTTCCTCAGCAAAGACTGAGGATTTCTAGTGATGAACAGTGTGAGAGCAGGTTGGAAGAATGAGAGACCTGGATTCTAAGAAATTTGGCATCTCCACCACAAAATTTTGCATTCACATAACCCAGAAATTAAATTTGAAATGTCAGGGAATGCTGGAACCAAAGCAACTGCAGGTACCATTGGATTTTTTTTCTCATGTGGAGTCTTGCAAGAGGTATCATGAGTGTTGTAGATAGCACAAGACCCAGAATCCTGAGGAATTTCCTTGCTGAGTCTGTAGTCTAAGTGGAAAATGCAGTAATAAAATTAAATACTGGTCTATTTTTTTTTTTCTTGAGGAAGAAAAGCTCTTTGAACTAAGGTATCCAGGAAACACCCCAAGAAAACAATTATGTGAGGAGGAGTCAGACAAGACTTATCTAAGCTTTCTTGAAATCCCAGCCTGTGTAGGAGATCCCTTTCCCAACTGGGAACTTCCTGACACTGAAAAAGGCTCTGAAAGATAAGCAAATAGATATAGAAAATGTGAATATGTTGCAGTCTGCAGTAGGCCATCACTGGAGCCAGACACATTGTGAACACCCTTGGGACAGTAGACAGACCAAAACGGTAACGCAGGGAACTGAGAATGTGGTAATGACACAGGAAGCCTTAAGGAATGTCTGAAATCTAGATCTTTTGGAATGTGATGATATCTATCGTTTAAATCTAAGCTCATTGGAAAACTGAAATTAGGAATAAGGGGTAACACATTGTGAAGAAACAGCATTTCGAACTTGGGAACTACCACAAACTTGAAAAGAAAGATCCAGAATCAGTCTCCAAGAATATGCTGAATGAATGGAAGGAAAAGACGACTCTGGTCTAGTCTGTTGAGCGAGAAGGAATGAAAGACTCCCACTTCCATCTGTACCATTGATGGATTACTTTCAGAACGCATTTGTCCAAAACAATATTTAGCCACAGGAAGAAACAGAGGTTCAAGGACTACCACAGGTGTGTGTGTGTGTGTGTGTGTGTGTGTGTGTGTGTGTGTGTGTGTGTGTGTGTGTGTGTGTGTGTGTGTGTGTGTAAATTCATTATAGCAATTAACACTTATTATACTGCTGTTTGTTCTTGGGTGGTCCCACTTTCTTTTTGAAACCTCCTTGCCATTGGTTTTTAAATATTCATGTAGCTCGCTGGGACTGCTTAGTTTGCTTTTTAAGAAAGCAGTGGAGGGAACATTGAAACCCTTGGCAAACTTGGACAAGGAGCGCTGAAAAATCTGGGGTATCCCAGGAATCAGCTTACCTTTCTCATCACACTTTTTAATGACCTCTGCTGCAGAGGGTCCAAAAACAAGTTCTATATCCAAGCAGAATTCAAAATCTCATTTTTGACATCCTCTGGGAAGTTTAGAAAACACAGGCAAGCCTCCTCACAACAGTTCCAGTGGCAGCAGTCATGAAAGTGGCATCAGTGGAATTATAAGTACATTTCAAACCGTGGACAGCCACTTGAGACACACAAGAATACCAAGTTTCACAAAATAGATTTGTCCTCACCAGAGGAAACAGATGCCAAAATATTCCTCATATTCTCACAAGAGGCAAACATAAGCTTCAAATATGAGCTAGAGAGTTGAAAATTCTAAAACTAAATACTACTCAAGAATACATTTTCTCCCAAATTTATCAAAAGCTTTCCCATCCTTGTCAAAAGAAGATAGATTAGTATTGACCATATGTTTAGCAGCATCCGTGTTCACAAAAGCAATAGGTAAAGGGCGGCGCAGTGGTGCAGCTTAGCACCTGTAGCTGTCGCCACACAGCAGAGGGTCTCTGCTGTGGGTTTCTCGGTGGGGTGCCCTTCTGTGTGGAGTTGCATGTTCTCCTGTCTGAGTAAGGCTTCTCACCCATTACTCCTCATCCTCCTGACACATTCTCCCGGCTCATGCCTCCAACAGGCTCTGTGGCCTCTAGTCAGTTGAACAGGCTCTTCAACAAATGATAAATAAAAATAAATAAATAAAAAAATAAAGGAGAATTAGCTCTGGAATTACTATATAAAAGCTTAAAAGACTGAGGGCTTTATAAAGTCTATCTGCTTTCTTGGGGCAGGCTGAAGGTCGGAGAAGTTGCAGGCTGTGACAAAAATGTCCTCCACAGCAATCAGAACAGGAGAAATAGGAGGTTCTGGAAATTCCAGTAGTAACAAATCATACTTCCTGAGGGACTGAGAAACATCACTGTTTTCCCAATGAAATAACTGAAGCAAAGAAAAAATCCCTGAAAATTCTGGCTGAAGCCACACTCCTCAGAATCATCAGAATTATGTGGAGATGACACATTCCCTGTGTTTTCAGAATCATTTTAAGGTTCAAACTCTTGACTCTCTTCAGAAAATAAAGACTCTCCCATTTTCTATTACCAGTAACAGCCATATAAGTTGGGTCAAGACCCTGCACTGAGCTCTGAGCACATCCCAGTAAATTACTCCTGTTCAGAGTAACTTAGACTTTACTTTTGAAAGAAGCATCTGAACAAATAGACTCACTTATGCCAGCAAAAACTTCCTGGAGATGGGCACAGCTTTCTGGCTAAGCAAAGTGACATTCCCAGCCACTTCTCCCAGGACTGGCAGGCGTGGCTCTCCCATGCCCACAAGGGGCACTCCAACGACTGCAGAGGATATGTCTAACCTATAGTGATGGTAGCCATAATGACTACACCAGCAGGACCTAAGGAAAAGATGATTGGTCCAAAGAAGCAGGTTTGGCCATGCAACAGTCACCCACCTGAGGCATTTTATCAGCCTGCTTTGGTGGAAAAGGTTGCTTAACAGTCTTTTTCTTTTTATAGCTCGAAGATGGTAGAATTGAGGCACTGGTAGCTTGATTCAAGGTTAAGTCGATAAAGGTATTTGATTTCTGGGGAAGCCTGGTGGCAATAGCCAGTAAAACAAGTAAGCTGTAAAAAAAAACTAACATTTTCTTCATCAAAACATGGTGAAAACACATAAAACATTTAGCTCAGCCACCAGAAGAAAAATAATAAAACTTCTACTACAGAAAAAATATGTTTGAAGTTAAATTAACTTTTTACCACAAAAGTGAAAAAATTATGCTCCTGTTTAAGTGTACAAAGGTTATGTGACAGTCATTAAAAACACTTTCCCCCTAGCTAAAAATAATACATTTTACAGAAAAAAATAATGTTTTCTCATAAAATGTAGAAGTTTTCTTCCCTTAAAGAACTTGTCCACCAATGGAACAGCTTTAGCTGATTTTCAATCTGCAAAAGCTCCCTGAGGAGCTCTCTCTTTGGCAGTTTGAATGATCTGAATGGCTTGGCACCCAAGCCTGATTTTAGTCAGTTGAGCTTGAACTGACTAATGGTTTGAAAACAAGGAAGGTGCCCTGAAGCTTTGGAAGCTGGCCAGCCATTGTATCCCTAGCAGGATATAACCCATACCTCCCTAGACTATATGAAGAGAGACATCATAGAGCTCTCAGAATATGTGTCCCAGGCTGGTATGAGCATAGCACTGAGCAGCATTCTACTTTCTCCAAGGATGATGCCACAATACCAACAGAAGATGACTGACTTTAATAATTGTCTTAGTTTCTAGTGTCATTTTACGGGGGTGCAATATCTGTCAGCATGGAAGGAGATGGTCAATGACCATGCTACTTTGGCAGGGATGGTCTGCATCTCTCCCCTCTCTAGGCTTTCAAATATTACCTAAACCATTGCTCTCTCCAGTGGTGCCTTTGTTAAGCAATGCCAAACAAAGTATTTCTGATATAGCAAATCAAAAGTAAGGAAATCTGACGGTATTACTGCTCAACGCTAGGAGTCTAAACAAGAAACTCCACTCCCTACGTGCTCTCCTTACCCTAGAGAATACCGACGTCTGCACAGTCACTGAGACATGGTTTAAAGCCATGGGGAGAACAGCAGCAGTGCAAGGCTACAATGCTTTCTGCATGTTTAGACCAGCTACTACACAGACAGGGACTAAAGGCTGAGATGTCTCGATTTATATAAAAAAATAAATACACTAAAGTGCTGATCAAACAGGACGATGCACTTGAACTTCTCTATATTCAAACATCCATAGGCAAAATCCCATACCACTTCCTTGTAAGCTATAGGTCAACCTCTATGATCCAGGAAACCCATAACACAGTTAAGCTTACTGGAAACATTCACCATCCAAACCAGTATCATATTCATGGTTGACTTCAATTACTCCACTATTAACTGGGAATCATATAGGACACCAAATGTGCAACCACAGAGATTCTTGGATTTTGTAAACACAAACTCCCTGTACCAGATTGTTAATACACTGACCAGGGGTGCAAGCGTACTGGAGCTGGTCCTCACTAATATGGGAGAGAGCTGCACATCTCCTAGTGTAATGTCCTCTCTGGTAAAGTCAGACCACAAAACAGTCTCCTTTGAAGCAAAAATAAAACACAGAACCCCAGCTAACCCTGGAATGTTCAGAAACTACTCTAAGGCTAACTTCCTATTATTAAGTGATAACCTGGCAAACCTTCAAGCCCCTTAAACCCTGAGAACACTGCTGCCTATGCAGAACTTTTCACATAAACCCTATATAAGCATGTAAATAGCTGCATAGAGGCAGCTGTACTCACCAGGAATAAGTACAGAACAAACTAAAAAAGCAAGCCGCCCTGGTGGAATCACAAAATCAATAGGCTGTATAACTGAAGGAAGAAAATCATGGCAAAAATTAGGAGGTGCAGCATCCTGCAGGATAAAGGCACTCTCATCAAACTAAACAAACAACTCAGAGGAAAAATAAAGTCCATCAAAGCCAAATTTGAGGTAAATTTGGCCTCCCAGGCCAAAGACAATGACAAAGCATTATTTAGCTAAATAAAACTGTTGTGATCATGAAACTCTGAATGTTTACCTTGTGGTTGCTGAGCATACACACCTTCAGTGACAACTGCATACAGACTAAAGAAATTCAATTAATATCCACACTACTGTCACCAATATGTGATGTCCCCACTCCGGGCCAGTAATTAAGGAGCCTGAATCCTCACCACTGGCACTGCAGAGGGACATTCACTTGGAACAAAAATGGATGCCCCCAGTATTTCCAGATGCAGCTGTCTGCATCAAGCACAATTTCCCTTAAGAGTACACCCTCAGTCCAGGGTCTGGATTTCTCTATTTGACTCCCTCCAGGTCCCCAGTAAGACTCCCTACTGGCACAGCTATAGAACTGAGACCTCAGCCAAGTGTCCAGGCCAAGTTCTCCAGCACCCTCTCTGTGAAACCAGTGCCTCGTGTCCCTGCTCCAAACAGCTGACACACAGTCATTGAGATATGATTTGATTTTCACACACACACACACACACACACACACACACACACACACACACACACACACACACACACACACACACACACACACCTAAGAAAGGCTGGTATAGATTTACTAGCTATGCCCCCTTCTGCCCACACTATAAGGTAGTTACACCATCACCAGACACTCCAAAGTCAGCTACCCTTTTCCGGATTCCTTTCACTACCCCTATTATTTCCCTGACATATTTTTTTCACTGCTCCTCAAATTGTCATCTGCTGAGTAGTAAAAAATGCAAGTAAGTTCAAGAAAATGGCTCTTGCAAGGGTACCCAATTATACTGAGTGAGATTATATTAATCCAAATGGTATTTTGACCAACAGCAAGGCTTTCAGGAGTGGCCAGAGCTGTCACCAAATATATATACAAGTACTCTCAGAGATTAAAATATTCTCTAACACACCAGTCACAACCTTCTTTTTTTGGTTTTTCCCTGTTAGGGGTCACCACAGTGGATCACCTGTCTGCTCATGATTGGCAGTTGAGTTTTTACGGGGTCGTGTTCCACGGAAGGCACACACATTCACACACTCATGCCTAGGGCCAATTTAGTGTGTCCAATCTACCTACAGCATGTCTTTAGGATGTGGGAAGAAACCGGAGCACCCGGAGAAAACCCACTCAACCACAGGGAGGACATGCAGACTCTACGCAGAAGGCACCCCAGCCGAGGATTGAACCGGAGAACCTCTTGCTGTGAGGCGACATTGCTAATAGCTGCACCACAATGGCTGCCCTAAAAGACCAGTCACAATGAACAGTTTAAATATATTTAATAATAAGAAGGATCATGAGAATATTAAATATCTATTTACAGCAAACACCAGAGTTTCATGTCAGTAAATATTAAAATAACACAGACAAATAGATTCACACATATACAGAAAAACAGTACTTAACTAATCTCACCATTTTTTTTCTGACTGATCTAAAGAATTACTATTCCCTGGTTCACTTACTAGAGCAAGGCAAGATGAAGTAGGTGAGGGGTCCTTCTCTGTCAGGTTCCAAAAACGGAATATCATGAGACTTCAGTCTCACATAGTGTTAGGTTCAGCTATTGACCTGGAGGTCATTTTAAGCCTAGCCATTTCATCCCAATGTAATACCATAGAAATGCTAGTCAGTACCCAAGATTGCATTTAGTGATGACTACCCACGTCCAAGTGGGTTGTGGGCTCTATTCCTGGTAAGAATTTGTGATTTCCCCATCCACTCGTCCAGGTTCCTCTTGAACCATGTCATAGAGGTGATCTGTTTCACATGAATTGATAGCCTGTTCCAAATACACAGCAGTTACTGGGAGATAAATCTGTGCCTCAAGGATGTCCTATTTAAGTCGCAGGCCATATTTAGGTCCCTGGAATGGGTAGCCCTAGTTCCATTTGATTTACAGATCTACAGCAAGTTCATTAGGTTTGGGTCTTGGATTGTTCTGTAGGCCAGGCATAAGTTTTCACTAAGAAGTCTATATGATACGGAGTATAGTGACAGGGACTTTAGTTGGTCTGTGAAAGGCACATGCTGGAGCCCCTTGATCTTCTTTGTTAGAAACCTCTGAGGTCTGTCTAATTGCTGCAGGTGCTTAGTATGGTACATGCTTAATGGGGCGTTATACATAATTATGGGCCAGATAAGTGCCGAGTATAGGGGGTTATGACTTTTTTTGCTATAGAGGTAATGCCTTTACTAATCAAGTGTTCTACTTAGAAAGCTTTCCTTACTACAGTAGACACATGACGGTCAAAGGTCACAGTCAACTTATGATCCCAGGTTCCTTACCACTTCATGGGTACTTAGGATATTGTTGTTGATTTGATAGTGTGAGGGAACATTGTTTGTGCCGAAGGGAATGATGATGCATTTCTTTGCATTCAGTTTGAGACCGTGACTAATACACTAGTTGTTGGTCTGTGTGAGACCCTCCTGGATATACTGACATCATTTGGTGATTCAATGATTGCACCTAGTTTGCAGTCGTCTGCAAACGTGGTCAGCCACACCCCTTAGTGTTGACCTGAACTTCTGAGAAGTATATACCAAATAGTAGGGGATCCAGCACTGAACCCTGTGGCACCTCACTGGTAATAGGTCTGCTGGGTGATGCGAGATCATACACTTTGACAGTGTGTGTCTGGCTTGTGAGCCAGTTGGCAACACATCTTACAATGAAGAGGTTTACATTCAGTTTGCTAAGTTTATTGGTAATGCCTGAGTGTGGGATTATGTCAAAAGCTTTTGCCAGGTTGAGGTATGATGTGTGCACAGATCTACCCTCATCAATGGCCTTGGTCACATTTTCAAAGAAATCTACCAGATTTCACAGGCAGGATCTGCCCTTCACAAAGCTGAATTTGGTAGGATCTAGGGTTTGAAAGTCACCTATGCCTTTATTTATGAGGTCCATAATGATGCATTCCATGGCCTTACAGATGAGGCTGGTCAGGCTTATGGGTCTGTAATTCCCTAGGTCTGTTGCCAGGCCACCTTTGTGGAGGGGAATAACTGTTGCTGTTCTCCATTCCACAGGAACAAATCCTGTGGTTAGGTTATGATTGAAAAGAGTACTTAGCAGTGATGCTAGTTTATGTTTTAGCCCATTTAGAAGATAGCCTGGGATGTCTTCTGGTCCCATAGAGGTTGCGTTCTTTTGCCTTGGACAAGGCTTTGAGGATCTGCTCTTCAGATATGTAGGGTGGGGGTGGAGTTTGGGGGAAGGTTTGTTGCAAGTCAGGAGGGGATAAGGGAATGAAATTTTCATCAAACCTATCCACTAGCAGGTTTGCTATCTCTGTGGCATCAGTATGTGTGATACCATTGGCTACTAGTTCTGCACATGCTTTGGTCCTACCTTTAGGTTATGTACGTAACTGTAAAAGGTCTTATGGTTATCCTTGGCTGTGCTTGCTAAGTTTCTCTCAAAAGGAGCCCTTGGAGGATTTGACAAGTTATCTTATTTGCCCATTGAGGCTGAGCAGGGTGCTTTTCCATTGTCGGGGCCTTGCCTTTGTTTTCCTAGACAGAACTTTTTTGCATTTATGGTAAAGTTTATTGATGCTGGATGTCCACCATGGCAGCTTGTTTTCACTTGGGACTGTGGCTTTGATTTTTTCTCATATGGCCAAGTTTATACATTTAATGTATGCAAGTGATTGTACAGGGCTTAAGTGTAAGCTTTGGCATAGTTACCACTTCCAGCTTGGGGTGGGGTTTGTAATGCATTTATACTTGCACCTAGGAAGGAATAGTTTGCCTTGGTGCAGTGTTTTAGTCTGATTTCACCCTTTATGAGTTCTGGTATTAGTGTAGGCTCAAAGGTGACTGATTTGTGGTCATTTTTAACTAACGAGTGCCCAATAGTTGTGGCAGTACATCTGTTTGACATGTTGGTGAGGACCAGATCCAGAATGTTTGTTCCCCTTGTTGAGGCAAGGACAATTTGTTCCAGTGCATTTGAATGAATAAAGTCAAGGAACTTTTTTACTAGTGAGTTAGGGCTAGTGTAGGTTTCCCAGTTGATGGTGGGATAATTGAAATCCCCAATAACCAGTGTTTTCGGTAAAAATTTGGATGGTCTCCAGTTTGGTCAAGTAGGCTTTATGGGCGATATGACCCATGGATGGGGAGGTATAACTGGCTATGACTTGAATGGGGGTCTTACCCACCATAAACTGGACCTGGAGTAATTCCATGGGGTTGTCCAATATAACTAGAAGGGAGGTGAATTTCTCTCTAATATAGATGGAAACACCACCTCCTTTGGTTTTCACATGTTCATTTTGCAGTCTAAATGTATGGAAGGCATTGTAGCCTTGCAAGGCTGGGGTACTCTCTGAGGCCTTGAACCAGGTTTCTGTGACTGCGTAGATCTTCTAGTGACAGAAGTGCTTCCAGGGAGTGTAGTTTTTGATTTATGCTCCTAGCATTTAGCAGCATGACCCTTATTTTGTTCTGATTGGTTAATTTCACATTGGTAATGTAGTTTTTGAGACCTTGCCTAAGAAAAGGGACTATGAGGGATACAAGAGCCATTTCCAGCAGCCAAAAGCCTAGATGTACCCAGTGCAAACCATCTTGGCAAAGCAGCAAGATTTGTCAACCATGGCTTCCTGGGCTGACAGGAATTGGATCCCCTTTGAATGACACCAAATACTGAACAAATTATTGAAATCAATCATTTTTTTGTTTATACTGTGGCATCATTCTAGGTAAAAGTAGTATGCTGCTCAAGCCTAGGGACATACCTGCCTGGGACACATACTTAGTGATGGATTACAGAATTACATCACATACATCTGGTCATCTCATTTGACTTCTGGTTCCCATGCTACCCCCCCCCCCCATTGGCTAGAAGCTGTCAGGATTCAGCACATATGAGTGAATAACACACACACACAATTGCTAAGATCTGCTGCAGCTCCTGGAAGTCACAAAACAATTTCAAACCTCCACCCTTCCAGATTAGCAATTAGTTCACCCCAAAGACAATGCAGACAGCTTCCTAGTACAGACCTTTTGCCTGTGGCTGCATTGAGAACTGTAAGATACATTATTTATGGCCTAAGCTAGGTAATTTAATTTCAAACTATTTTCAAAGTTAGGTAGAGTGAGATTAACATCTTCTCTTCCAGTATCCACTTTTAAAGCATATACATTTAAACAGTTACAATAATACATGTATATTTTTTTCTGTCTAGCAGGGCACACTGTTAGTACATTTTAACACAAGCAGCTTTAAATACATTTTTCAACACAAGCATCTATACAAATCAGTTTGATATACAAATGACATAAAATTCTTTAGAAAATTCCAGCTAGTGCTGGCTTATGTTACACATCCACTGCCCTACTTCTCCTGGCATAACTGGCAATACCTCACATCGTCACGTCTCCTAATAGGAACTCTGCAATACAAGTGTTTGAAAAGGCAGTTGAATGACAGCTACATCAGTTATATCAGTGTAAACATAAGAACTTGTTTCATAATTTAACCTATGAACAAACAGAAGCAATTAAGTCATTGACTGACAATACATTGATTGTTATTAAGTGTGTGGACAAAGGTGGTGTTATAGTAGTATTCGATACAGAGTTTTATATTCAAGAGATGTATAGTATTTTAAGCATGGATGAATATATGACTATAACTAAATGAGAATGTAATGATATAATTAAATGTTACTCTTTCCTTATGACAGATGTGCTCTAATGGGCAGAATGATGTTGAATTGTTTAAATATTTAAATGCTGCCTATCCTAAGATACCAATTATATACGGTATCCCTAAAATACATAAATCTCTTGATAATCCACCCCTCATACCAATAGTTTCTGCAAGGGGTCGGGTTACAGAGCCTATATCTAAGTATTTGGATATGCAGTTAAAAATAGGCTTAGAACAAATGGGTACTATCCTGAAAGACACCACTGATTTCTTACATCAGCTGTATGATTAGTCTAGAAGTAGACCTTTGAAGGAATGTTATTTTGCTACACCTGATATTGATTTTTTGTTTACTGTAATTCCTAATCAAATTGGAATACAGTATGTTAAAGAGTATTTGCTTGAATTTATGGAATATACTTAAATGCATATTAATACATTATGTGAGCTGCTGCACATAATTATTGTAATAATTCTTTTCTTTTCCAGAGACAGATATATAAACAAAAGAGTGGTGTTGCAATGGGCACATCAGCTGCCAACACATACGCCACTAACTTCATTTTTGCACAAAGGAAGTGGTTTTATTGTATTCATGGAATGTTATGTGCAATACTGAATCATGACAGTAGAGGGAGATGTTTCATTATGTTCAAACATATTAGTAAGCACAAGCACTTTGTTTAATAATGTTCGTATGAATTCATGTAATTAAATTAATTTATATATTTATGTATTGTATTTATATGTCCATAGGTTTTAAACTCATTTAGATATTTTAAATGTTTATGCACACGCACTTTTACAGTCAAGTTTTTAATTTAATTTTAATATTAATGAGGCTTGTTGGTTCATAGGTTCATTTTGAATGTCTTTGGGGGATTTACATTGGTTGGAGGGTTGGTAATTTAATATATATAGATTAATTAAATGGTAGTACATTGTCTGATGAAGTCCAAGTGGATTGGATGAAAACGCTGGTATATTGTCTTGTGCAACTGCGTTAATTTGTATGGTCCGTGGAGTTGGTTATTAAAAGATTTGAAGTGGACTCGTGGTTTGCAGTTTCCTTTGGCTTACAGCACTTGATCGGTGTTTTGTGGGTACTTTCAAGTGCTTTCAGTTGTTTTATTACATACGCCACTACTGTAATGTTTATCTGGGAAAAATATCATATACTAAAGCAAGAGATTAATCCTTATAGCAATTTTATTTTCTATACAAGATTTGTTGATGATCTCTTTTTGATTTGGGATGGTACACCTGTTATGTTTGAAAAGTTTATTGATGATAACTTTCTTAGGTTTTAAAAAGGAAATCTCACTTCAACAGATCAACTTTTTGGATATAACATTGACGAAGTATGATGAAGGAAATTTAACTACTACACTATATAAGAAGAAGGTTAAATGAAACACATTTCTTCATAGAATGAGTATGCACCCCTCATTTACTTTTAACAACGTTGTTAAGAATCAGATGCTATGTTGTAGCTAAGCTTAACACTAAAGATAATACAGCACAAAAATTCATAGCAAGAGGATATAATCATTTTGATGTTAATAGAATCAAACATGAAGTTTTTAATATTCGTGATACCAGTGCAAAACCTACATTCTCTGAGAGGGATATAACTCAGGCCAATAAAACAACACGGACATACAAGAAAAGATGTATTCTCACTTATAATAAAAATACACGTTGTTAAGGAAAATATACATAAGTACTGGCCAAACATTAGAGACATACCAGATCTAACAGATGTAGTAGATTACATACCTTGCTTTGGATATAAAAGGAATGTAAATTTAAAAAACAAATTGTGTTATAAAGAACAACCATATAGAATTACACCATTTTATAGTACTATGAAAGGTACTTCTAAATGTAATAGTTGTGTTTACTGTGGTTATATTTGTACCAAAAAATCTTTTAAGCATCTGGTTAGTGGGAGAGACTATAAACTTAAATTCTATGGCAACTGTAATGCACATAATATAGTTTATATGGCTAAAGGCAAGGAATGTCAGGCATACTATTTGGGAATGACTAATCACAAAGAAAGAAAGAATAAGAAATCATCTTTCTGATATAAATAGAAAGAAATGCTGCCAATGCACTCTATAAACATATTGCCAGTATTGATGATACTCATAGCTTCAGGTTTATGATTTTATACATAGTACATGAATCTCTAGGAGATGATAATATAAGATATCAAACAGAACATGAGGAATTTAAGTGGATATTATAGGTTCATAGGTTCATACTAGGCTATCTGCCCTAGGGCATTTATAAGCCTAGCCAGAGTGTGTTTGGCTTTCGCCACCCATTTTAAATTAATTTTGCTATGCCTTTTTTTGAGGTTAGTATACTGTGCCTCTGTCTAACAGTGACACAGAAGTGATAGCCGGGGTAAACCTATGATCTCCCATCCACTCATCAAGATTCCTCTTGAAGAGAGTCAATGTGGGACTCTGCCTAACCTGGATGGGATTTTATTCCAGAGTGAAGGGAGCCTCTGGGTTATGAATCTGTCCCTCCAGCATGTCCTATTTATTTCAGTGCTGAGGTTCAAGTCTCTCGAGCACGTAGCTCGATGGGATTTGGATTTTCTGAGGTGCAGCATGTCCATTAATTCCGGGTTGGACATGGCTTTATACATCAGGCACAGATCGCCTCTGAGCAGGCGGTATGCCACTGAGTAGAGCTGGAGTTTCTTTAACCAGGCAGCATATGGCATCTGTTTGAGCCCCTTGATCCTCTTGGTGAGGTACTTTTGGGGCCTTTCCAGTTGCTGCAGGTGTCTGGTAAGGTACATCTCAAAAGGGGCATCGTACTCAATTATGGGCCTGATGAGGGATGAGTAAAGAGGCACGTTGACCTCCCCTGATCTAGATGTGAATCCTTTCATGATTAGGTGGGCTATATAAAATGTTTTTCTAACCACTTTGGCCACGTGGCTGTCAAATGAGAGATTGCTATCAACTTGGGTCCCCAGGTCCCTAATGACTTCTTCTGTACTTAATGGATTACCACCTATGTGGTAATTTGTGGGCACTTTGTTTTTGCCAAAGGGGATGACTATACACTTTTTGGCATTTAGCTTGATGCCATGGCTCTGGCACCAGTTGTCTGTTTCTATGAGGACCTTTTGGAGGATGCTTGTGTAGGCTGGAGGGTTGATTATGGTGCCCAGTTTGCAGTCATCTGCGAACTTGGTCAGCCACAGTCCTTCCGTGTTGGCCTGTACCACCGAGAAATATATACCGAACAAGAGAGGTCCCAGGACTGAGCCTTGTGGGATGCCACTTGTAACTGGTTTGGAGTCTGACATGGCTCCAGCAATTCTAACCATGTGGGTTCTGTCCTTGAGCCAGTTTGCAACCAACCTAGTGACATATGGGTTTATATTTAAGCTGGTGAGCTTATCTATAATGCCCGAGTGGGGTATTGTATCGAAGGCTTTTGCGAGGTCCAGGTAGGCTGTGTGGACCACCTTCCCCTCGTCAATGGCCTTGGTGACAGTTTCAAAGAAATCGACCAGGTTTAAGAGGCAGGATCTGCCCTTAACAAAGCCAAACTGGGTAGGATCCAGTGTCTGTAGGTCCCCAATATCTTTATTTATGATGTCCATGATGATCCTTTCCATAGCTTTGCAGACCAAGCTAGTCAGGCTTATGGGGCGATAGTTTCCAGGATCCGTTGAGGCACCACCTTTGTGGAGAGGGACCACTGTTGCTGTACGCCACTCTTTGGGTACATATCCTGTAGTAAGGCTAAGATTGAACAGTAGTTTTATGTTTGGGTTTAGCTCTTCTTGGAGTTCATGTAGGACGCAGCCCAGGACACCATCTGGTCCCACTGATGCTGCGTTTTTTGCTTTGGAGAGGGCGGCTCTTACCTGAGCATCTGAGATGTCAGGGGGGCAGCACTCTGTTGGGATAGATATTTGCCCTTTTGGTGGGGAGGGGGGGAAGAAGTTTGCACTGAACCTGTCAGCTAGGATGTTGGCAATGTCTGTGGGCTCGGTGTATTTTTTGTCATTTTGGACTAATTCTGAGCATATCTGGGAATTCCCACCCAGGTTCCTAACATAACTAAAGAAAGCCTTGTGATTATCCTTAGTGTCCTGTGCAATTTTTCTCTCGAAGCTGGCCTTAGACGATTTTATGAGTGCCCGTAGTTTTTTGCTAATACTGATGAGAGATGCCTTCCCTTTTTGGGACTTTGCTCTATCATGTTGTAGCTTCCTCCTTCTATTGTATAGTTTGTTTATGGCTGGGGTCCACCAGACAGGACGTCTGCCTTTGGAGGATTGGATCTTGGTTTTATTTGGGATTGCATGATCCATGCATTCCTGAAGGTGTTCATAGAATGCATTTATAAAGGATTCTGCGGTCTGGGCTGTATTTTCCACAGGCCCGGGAGCTTTGAAGGATTCCGCCTTGGTTTTGAGGCATGTGAAATTTGCTTTAGAGAAGTTTTTCACTGTGGTTTTCTGGGCAGGGGGTGGGGTCGGGATGTGAATATCCAGTGAGATTAGTTTATGGTCTGATCTTACCAGTGAGGGATACACTTCTGGTCTGGAGCATAGTTTCCCCATGTTGGTGATGATCAGGTCCAGTATGTTTTCCCCTCTTGTGGGAGTGGTAAGTTGTTGCATAGCATTTGAGTTTATAAATTCTAGGAACCTTTGGGCTGGGGTGTTGGAGCTAGAGTAATGCTCCCAGTCTATGTTTGGGTAGTTGAAGTCGCCCAATATAATGGTGTTTGGAGAGACCTTCATATTTTCCAGTATTCTCAGGAAGGCAGAGTGGGGTTCCTGTGTTTGGGAGGGTGGTCTGTAGCAGGCTATAAACTGGAAGGCAGTTTTACCCACTGTTAGTTGCACATGGATAGTCTCTGATGCTTCGTGCTGTGCCACCAACCTGGAGGTGTGGGTATCTTTGAGGAATATTGATACTCCCCCTCCTTTTGTGGTTCGGTCCAAGTTTTGGGGCCGAAAAGCATGGTATGAGGTATGACCTGGTAGTGCTGGGGTGCTCTTGGGAGCCTTGAACCAGGTTTCTGTTACTGCACAGATATCGATGTTCTCCATGCTAAGGAGAGTTTTGAGTGTGTGCATCTTGAGATTTAGACTTCTGGCGTTTAGTAGCATTACTCTTAGTTTCTTATCCCTTGTGATACTTATGGAGGTGGGTTTGTCTTTTGAGCCTTGCCTAAAAAAGGCACTATGGGGGTAGCAAGAGCCTTTGCCAATATCCGACAGCCCAGGGGTGACAGGTGCAAGCCGTCCCTAGCGAAGCATCGTGGCTTGTCGAGCATGTCATCCCAGGCTGACAGGCATTGGATCCCCTTTGAATGACACCAATACTTAAGCCAATTGTTGAAATTGATCATCTTGTCTTCATATTGTGGCATCATTCTTGGTGAGGGTAAGATGCTACTCAAGGTCAGGGTCATACCGGCCTGGGCTACATGCTCAGAGAGCTCCTCTATGTCTCTTTTCATGTAGTCCAGGGAGGTGCGTCTCAGGTCATTCACACCAGCATGGACAATGACTGAGTCATATTTGTACTTGCCTTGGAGTGACCTGAGTGCTTGTGTTATGTGGCGGATCCTAGCACCCGACAGGCAGCTCACCGTGACCTTCTCCTTGTTCAGCCTGGTGAGCAGGACGTCAGTGTGCCTGACAATAGAGTCACCTATTACAAGTGTATCAGGTGTGTTGTTTAGCCTTAAGGGCTGTGACTGTTCGGCACACTGGCTTTGTAAGCTATGTGCTGCACGTGTTTTGTTTTGGGGTAGCGGTTGCTTGGGTGTCTGCTTTGGAGGTCTCTGCTGCTTAGGCAGATTTTTATTTAGAGCCTCCAAGTATGTTTTTGTGTGTTTATGTGTTTGGTTTGTGGTCATGGTAGGTCTATGTGAGACTGGAATTGTAGTGAGTGTGGTTTCCTTCTCCTCCTGACTGGTTACACCAGTACTGAGTTGAGAGAGCTTAGCCTCCAGTTTGGCTATATGATTGCATCTCTCACATGTGTTGGAATTTGTTGGGAGGAGGAGAGGGTTGTCTGTGTACATGAGGCAGTTGTAACATTGCCTCAAGATTCCCATATTCACCAGATGGACCAGAGAGGAGATTGACAACTGACCTTTGGACATGCTAGAATAGTATTGGGAATTCCTTTATAATTGAAAAAAAGGGCCAATGGGGAACAAGGTACTCAAGGGGAGTTTGTGAGGGTGTAGTGCTTTTAATTTTTTAGAGCTGACTTATATAATTGCTTTAGTGAGCAAGTGCCAGGTAACTTAAATGCAATGTGTTACAGGTAACTTAAATGCAAAAACGACAAACAGTAACTTTCTTTCAAGTGAAACGAGGAAATAAGTACAGTAAGCAATGCAGATATCACTAGGGATCCACAGAAGTGCTAAAAGGCCGCGTTTTAGGTGGAATTAGCGTTTCAGGAAATAAACAAACAACAAGCATACAAACAAAGCTAAATTCAGCAGGCCTGGATCTAGTCTATGCTACAGCAAACAAGGTGTACCAATTTCAGTAAGAAACAGTTAGAATGTGCAGGCACTATAAGCCTTTAACCAGAAATTCCCAGCTCAGAAGGGCAGAGTCCAGCCTCTCCTCCCAAAAGAGTGCAGACCGCGATCCTTCTTAATGTAAAATAACTGGCCTGAAGCCCAAGTGCTTAAACCAGAACTAATACACTTTTAGAATAACAGACACTGAGCCCTCAATCAGCAGTTCCCAACTTAGAAGGATGTAAGCTACCTGTCCTGCCACCACAGTGCAGGCCACAAACCTTCCTAATGTAAAACAACTGGTCTGAAGCCCAAGTGCTTAATCCAAAAGACTTAGAAATGATAGCTACACTTTAATCAAGTTACTACCAAGCAGTAATAAATACAACTGAATACTTTAAAGAATGCATGGATTAGTGCTCAAGTTATACAAACAAAGCTAGATTCAGCAGGCCTGGATCCAGTCTATGCTACAGCAAACAAGGTGTACCAATTTCAGTAAGAAGCAGTTCAAATATGCAGGCACTATAAGCCTTTAACCAGAAATTCCCAGCTCAAATGGACAGAGTCCAGCCTCTCCTCCCACAAGAGTGCAGAACATGAACCCTCTTAATGTAAAATAACTGGCCTCAAGCCCAAGTGCTTAAACCAGAATTAATACACTTTTAGAATAACAGACACTGAGCCCTCAATCAGCAGTTCCCAACTTAGAAGGATGTAAGCTACCTGTTCTGCCACTACAGTGCAGACCACAAACCTTCTTAATGTAAAACTGGTCTGAAGCCCAGGTGCTTAAACTAAAAGGCTTAGAATGAGTTACACCAAGCAGTAATAAATACAACTGAGTACTTTTAAGATTACGCAAAAGCAAAATAAAGTAGGAAAAAACACAAATACAGTAAAAGCAGATATTTTTTTTTTTTTTTTGTGTGGAAAGAGAGAAAGGAGTAGCAGAAACTAAACTGATTGGCCTTCTCCAATGCTCTCCCTGTACTGGGTAGAATGAGGTAATGACACTAGACTGGGAGGAGGGTCCCAGATCAAATTTACACTAGGGGCGGGCAACCGCAAAGCCACCAACTATAAAAACACTATGCCAACAGGGAAGGGGGGGTGGGAAACAAACTGCAGAAATGTTACTCACAGCTGAAAAGCAGCAGTGAGCCTTTAAATGAAAGTTTTAAACAGCTAAAGGAGCCACTAGAAAAAAGAGTTTAACTGCAACAAGTTATCATAAACAAACAACCCAACAGATGCTTAATAAGAGTGGACAATTTCCAGTTAATACCTCACACACAGTGAAACTAGCTAGAAAAAAATACACAGTACACAAAGTGCTATAAATAACAAAGAAATAAAGAAGAAAATAAACAAAAAACAGGATACTTAATGTTATATATTATAGCTCCAAGTTTGCTGAGTGTCCTTCCTTCAATTAGCTCGGTGTAAAAAAAAAAAGAGAGTACATATTCTAGCAGGACTAAATGGTACTGTAACTTTAAAACCACTGCTTAGAGAATTGCAAGCATGAGTGTGATGACTTTACATAATGAAATAATTGTATGGTGTGATTTTAATTTTAACTGTATATATATTCATACTGATGTACTGTTTTAAGTGCCTGATGAAGCTTACAAGCAAAAATTTTAATTGTATGCTATTAAAGATTTTGCCACTTTTGATATTGTGTATCTGGTGATTTTGTTGTACTGCTACACCAATGACACAGAGTATGAACTACAAAACTGTGAAATTCTGACGGACACTGACAGACTGAAATCCTCAGTAATTTACAAAGAAAAAAATGCAGGATTAAAGCTCTTGACTTCCAGTAATTAAGGTTCAGGGTTTGAGCAAAGTCACTTAACTAGACAGCATCCCTAAACGGGGTATTTTACACTCACAGAGAGACACACATACACACACACACACACACACACACACAGAGTCCATTGCTGTGAAAGGTATTCAAGACCCTCACTGCGACTGGACTCATTTCTGCTGCTGCACGAAAGGGTATATGGTACTGAAACCTACCCACCACTCATGTTTAACTGCTGCTAATTCCCAACTCAGATATTCCATATATGATTCTCTGCTGCAAAGACAGAGAGAGAGGTAGTGCTTATGCTTAATTGCATTTATGGATAGTTATATCCTATGTGCTTTATGCTCTGTGTATAGTTACATAACATCCTATGAAGCTTTTAAAGATGTACTTGAGGTTTTCTAGCTAACAGACAGATTTTTTTTTAATTTTTAAAGCAGAGAGGGCCCCCACAGCCAGTGGGCCCTAGGCACCTGCCTAGGTCACCTAGTGCTGGATCCAGCACTGACTTAGACAAATACTCAAAGGTTCTTCTTTCTGACCTAAGATAACTCGGTACCATCAGAAATAGTTACATTCTCTGTTGAACAATGGACTGCATGTCCACTACAGATTATGATGAAGAAGAAGAAGATGTTGAGGATGATGGAAACAGGTCACCAAAGATGACATGGAAAATTTATTTGTGATGTAGTGACACCATCACAAAGGACAATAAAATCATAGGTGTGCTGTCAGACTAAAGTGCTTAACTTTAATATGATGTAAAACACAAATCATTTAAATTACTTAAGGAAATGTACTCATAGATATTCAGTATATTTAAAATGAAAGACTACTGTAAAAATTTTAGGAAGCACAGGCAAACTAGTATACTGACTGGACCTATATATGCTACTGTATATGACTGCATGATTGCTTTGGATGGTAGCCAAGTGCTTTAATCTGCATGAGTGAGATAGGATGGGCTGGTACCCATGACCTTCCAACATAGTGGTGTGCCCCTCATTTGAATACCTACCATACAGTGTGGAAATTCTTATGCCACCACCAGAGATCACATCCTGAGTACATGCGCACAGAACATTACCACACTCTCCTGTCCTGAAAGAGGTAAGCAGGTATCACCTTATCAGCGAAAGAGGTAAGCAGGCATTGCCTTAACAGAGAAAGAGGTAAGCAGATATTGACTTATCAAATCCATATCTCCATCACAATCTTCTCCAGTGAGTAAGAGAGAGTCCAGGATAGCGGTTTCTCTGTAAAGGCTTCACCTATCAATACTACAGAACCAACAGACACACAAAAATATTAAATGGTAGATAAAAGACATAATTTTAAAACCTCTTTCTTCTTAAAGTCTGCTTCAGTATTTGGTACAGTAGGGTACTGGTGCTTAGCATTATCATTGCCTGTAGTTCTTTGGGTAGAAAATGACTGAGAGTTTGGGTACAAAGAAATGAATTTAGAATTTAAAATTTAACTGTGGTCTACCCTTTTATAGGGAGGAGGGGCATCTGTCTAAAGCCAGGGACTGTTTTGCAACAGAGCAAGATGAAGAAATAAGTGCAGGGGAAGGGGGTGATGAGGTCACAATATCCAAAGAAACAAATTCCTCACAGGGCAAACAGCATGAGGCACAGGGAATGGCATGTATGTTAGACAATGAGTGAATTTGCTTCAGAGAGTTGATGTGGATCATGGGTACTACTGCACACACAGATTTAGTCAGTGCACATTTGCACTTTAGGGGACATAAAACAGCTGCAATAAACAGCCATATGACAGTCAAATGGCCCTTACATATAATTTCTGTCCCAAGATCATAAACTCAAATTAAGATGTGATATGGCAAGATGGGGATATGGTGAGCTGGTACTGACAGAAGTACAGTAGTGATCAGACAAACTGGTGAAAAGTAGGGGTGACGAGGTCAATCAAAGAGATACCGCCAGTCAGTCATCAGTCTATCCATTCATCCATCCAGTTTTCCATCCTTCCATCTATCTATCCCACCATTCATCCATCCATCTATCTAGCCCACCATCCATCACGCTACACTCACTTTCATCCAGTTCTGGATTGTAGTGACTGGATCCTGTTCCGGCAAGCAATGAGTACAAAAAAGGGACATATGCTGGATGGGATGCCAGACCATTTAAAACTACGCATTCTCAGATATTGTCACTCAAGTACACATCTAGGTGTAATGTAGCATCACTATTCAACTTACCAGCATGTCTTTACAGTATCACAGGAAGTCAGAGAATTTAACAGAGATGCAAACATGTGAACAATGTTCAACCTCCTCACAGAAGGCAGCTCTACTCTTCTTCTCTTTCGGCTGTTCCTGTTAGGGGTCGCCACAGCAAATCATCTGTTTCCATTTCTTCCTGTCCTCTGCATATTGCTCTGTCACACCAACCACCTGCATGTCCTCTCTCACCACATCCATAAACCTTATCTTAGGCCTTCCTCTTTTCCTCTTACCTGGCAGCTCCATCCTTAGCATCCTTTTCCCAATATACCCATCATCCCACCTCAGCACATCTAAACCAATGCAATCTCGTCTCTCTGACTTTGTCTCCAAAGTGTCCAACCTGAGCTGACCGTCTAATATACTGATTCCTAATCCTGTCCCATCCTTGTTGCATCCAGTGCAAATCACATCTTTAACTCTGCCACTTCCAGCTCTGGCTCCTGCCTTTTTGTCAGTGCCACCGTCTCCAACCCATATAACATAGCTGGTCTCACTACCCCTTGTAGACCTTCCCTTTCACTCTTACTGGTACCCATCTGTCACAAATCACTCCTGACACTCTTCTCCACCCATTCCACCCTGCCTGTATTCTCTACTTCACCTCTCTCCCACACTCGCCATTACTCTGAACTGCTGATCCCAAGTACTTAAACTCATCCACCTTCGCCAACTCTACTCCCTGCATACTCACCATTCCTCTATCCTCCCTCTCATTCACACACACATATTCTGTCTTAGTCCTTCTGACCTTCATTCCTCTCCTCTCTGTAGCATATCTCCACCTCTCCAGGGTCTCCTCAACCTGGTCCCTACTCTCACTACAGACAACAATGTCATCTGCAAACATCATAGTCCATGGGGCCTCCTGTCTGATCTCGTCTGTCAACCTGTCCATCATCATTGCAAATAAGAAAGGGCTCAGAGCTGATCCTTGATGCAATTCCACCTCCACTTTAAGCGGATCTGTCACTCCCATGGCAGAGTTCACCACTGTCACACTGTTACCCTCGTACATATCCTGTACCACTCTTACATACTTCTCTGCCACTCCTGACTTCTTCATACAATACCACAACTCCTCTCTAAACACCCTATCATATGCTTTCTCCAAGTCCACAAAGACACAATGCAACTCCTTCTTGTCTTCTCTAAATTTCTCCTTCAACACTCTCAGAGCAAACATCGCATCTGTAGTGCTCTTTCCCGGCATGAAACCATACTGCTGATCGCTAATCATCACCTCCCTTCTTAACCTAGCTTCCACTACTCTTTCCCATAACTTCAAGCTGTGACTGATCAGTTTTATCCCTCTGTAGTTACTACAACTCTGCACATCACCCTTATTCTTAAAAGATAGGTACAAAAACACTTTCTACACTCCTCAGGCATACTCTGACTTTCCAAGATTTCATTAAACAATCTGGTTAAAAACTCAACTGCCATTTCTCCTAAGCACTTCCATGCTTCCACTGGTATGTCATCTGGACCAACAGCCTTTTCATTCTTTATCCTCTTCATAGCTGTCCATACTTCCTCCTTGCTAATCTGTTTCACTTCCTGATTCACTATCCCCACATCATCCAACCTTCTCTCTCTCTAATTCTCTTCATTCATCAGCCCCTCAAAGTACTCTTTCCATCTGCTCAACACACTCTCCTCGCTTGTAAGTACATTTCCCTCACTGTCCTTTATCACCCTTACCTGCTGCACATCTTTCCCAGCTCAGTCCCTCTGTCTAGCCAACAGAATGCAGCTCTACAGAGAACTGAATTGGGGTCCAAGATCTATAAGGCAGCAAAAATAATGTCCATGCCCAAGTGCTGCCCATCAATCAGCCAATGCTTTTAAAATACAGATTATCAGTACTTGTTGGTCTATTTTCTTTGTTTTTTGGGGTTTTTTTTTTTTTTTGCACTTTTGCACTGGCTATTATGCCCTGCTCTGTTATTTCATCCTCTTCTCATTTTCCTGCCATACTGATCAGCTGATTAGACAGCTTGCAAACTATTCTTAGTAAGAATGCAGGGTAAGGCAGCTTCCTGCGGAATTTTTTTTTTAAATTTTGCAATTACTACCCCACATTTAAGTTAACAGTTCATACCATGATGCTGTTTTATAGGTCCTGCACAGGCATTATTAAGGGGATAGAGTGAGTTTCCCTGTCCTTTGCAGGGGGTTAATATACCACAAGAACATGTCCACCTTGGAAATAAGAGAATAGCTTAAAGGATACTTCATATTCTCTTTTTGGTCAGTTCTACTGACTGCCAGATCTTTTACAGGATGCATGACATCACCATCATAAAAGAATGCCTCTCCTCTGCTCTGAATTAAATGGCCTGATGGACTTACATAATCCAGACAAAGGTATTATAGCAACTGATATCAATTGGCATGACATGCCATCTTATGTATTTGTTTTTATTGTACGATACAGTTAATAATAATCTGTTCACTTACAAGGTTAGTATTCAACATCTTAAGAGTTAGAAACCACAGACTATCGATCTCAAGATTCTTACCTTGGAACTCAAACTGAAGTTACCCTTACCTAACAGCTACATAAGTGGCCTTACTTCTGGCATCAATATCCTGCCTTTGAATGTCAATAGCTGCATAGCCAAAATGGAAATCCTTCCCAGAGGCAGTAATTATTCAAGCAGCTGCATGCATGCATGCATGTAAAATAACATCTGTAGACTAACAGTGTCTCGTTCAAAAGGAGCACAGTACTCTAGTTAGGTGGCTGCATTTTGGTTGCTCCATTCTGAAGTGACACTTCTAAGGCTAATCATCCCTTAGGAACAATGTCATCAAATATTTGTGTACTGCACCCATCCACCACTGCACAGCCTTTAAAATTTAGCACATTATTCCCTTGGAAATGTTAGTGTTTGAGACGTGAACTGCATGGGTCTGTTCCAGCTCGTATGTATGTGTTTTATTTATACTTTTGTTGACTGGGTGATTGTATGTATGTGGCTACATATTCAGTAGTCAATAAGATGAGACCTTTGAGACCTGGGTAAATGCTGTGGCCCAATGCAGTAACTCTTTTGTAAATTTCCTACAACTGCACTAACCAACAGGCATCAAGAACATGAAGCACATTTTAATGGGGGACACCCTCATTACCACATAGACCCCTGAATTCCCCATACCCCCTGCTATGGATATATTTTAACTCTGAAACCACAGAATATTACAGTAACAGAAATAATCTAAATTCACTCTAAATAAGAATGTTTATTTCTTCCTGTAATTGCACAATATCATTAAATATCTAAAATTCTGCACAAATAAGACTCTCAATAAAAGGTAATTAAGGCACGGACTCTCAATAATCAGTCTTTACACAAAACATATAAGTAGTGCATGTGCAATAATGTGGAATATTGCATGTGTGGGACTGTGTGTAATAGTGCAATCCCCATAGTACATGCTTGTCAAACAGTGCATAGTTTAACACTGCATGCACTAGTGTATGTGTAGCAGTACATGCATAACAGTAAACATGCAATGGTACACATTTAATCAAAGCCAAATTTAGCACTAGGATATCTAGGCAGCTGCCTAGGGCCTGTGCTAACTTTGAGGCAGGCTTTTCTATAAAAATAAAAAAAGCCCCAGCATTAGGACCTCATAGAAGAACTTCCATAAACACAGCAAGCATTAGGATGTCCAAGGAGACTTCTGTAATCTCAGCTACCTCAGCATTTGGACAACATCCTAACATCATCTTTAGAAACAGTGGGAGATTTAGAAAATGGCAACAACCAAGGGAGATTTAATTTAAGTAAAGGGCATCTGCAATAATGGGAAGATATACAGAGCAACAGAGCACGGATCTGTCATAACTGGGGAGATAGGATATGCAGAGCAAGAGGATCCATTTCTGTGAGTGCACAGCTACTATTTCCTTAGTGCAAATGGAGTGCACGTGTAATGCACAAAACAGTGGGACGGTCTAGCTAAGTGATTTTGCTCAAAGTCAAACCTTGACCTTTAATAATTATTGGCAGGCAAATGCCTTAAACCTTCACACCAACTGCCAGGTCTCCTTCACTTTAATATTTTGTTTGCTTTTGTAAATCACTGAGAATTACAATTTGTTAATGTCAGTAAAAGTGTTATGTTGTTCATTGTCAGTGATGCAATAGGTAGTATGCTTGCTTTTGGTGCAGAAGGCTGTGGGTTCTCTTCCTACACCAAGTAGATAGATTGCTGCAGCATGGGGGGGTCCCCTCATCTCCTCTCCTATCCTGAGCGTGTCCTCTTTCAGATGAAATGCATAGTTATTATAAACCTGCTGTTGGTTTGCCAGCCATTCCCTATTGCATATTTCCAGCACACCAGTTTTTTTAATGCAATATTGACAATTTATTCTTTGAGAGAGTCAGGCACTGCATTTATTGATGAAACACTGAAATAGAACGTTTTTTGCAAACATCGACCTCTGTAACCAACATCTGTTACAGTTCTCTTTAATGTAGAATTATTCAGATGACTTTTACTTCTGCAGAGTTTGTGAATATTGACTGATACTGATTGACTATAATGACAGAAGACCGAGTGGCCTCTTATGGTTGAAATGTTCTGAAATGGGTAGTTTTATCATTATTGGTTTATATAGTTTGTTTCACTGCTTGCTAGGAAAATGTTGAAAACCACAAATTTAAAACACATACTAACAAGTACTGCTGTATTAAAAAAGGAATATAATTTAATACAATCAGGAGGATGAATCAAAGAGCACATACATTTATGCATGGTTCTAAAATTGTGTGAAGGAGGCCCATGGTTGGAAAACAGCTTAAAGGTTCACTTAATTCACCACTGGGAAACTGCATTTTCTATGAATGGGCGTGGGAGGATGGCATAATGGTTAAGGTGTTTACCTTACAGACACAAGTTGCCGGGTTTGATTCTCACATGGGATAATTGGCTAGGCTTGAAATGGCTCACATGGTCAGTTAGCCTAGTTCTAACCTATGAACCTATGAATGTGGGATTCAATGCAAATTCAATGAATGAATTTCAAGTGCAGAGAAGTTTACTGCTGCTAATGCTAAGTCTGTTTTCATTGTGAGACTGTATTGTTTTGTTTAGCAAATGGCTATCAGTGTTTGTGCTGTAAAATTTGAAATAAAAGTTTTAAATTAAATCCAAATATTTGTAATAACTGTAGAAAGTAAAGAAAAAAATAGTATGTACCCGACATGTTTGAGCAGTGTTTATGATAACTGGAGAAAACCATGATACTTGGTCTGGTAGGGACTGCCAGCTCTCTATATTTTTCTAACTGGGTGTAAAATTCCTTAGTAAAACTTTTTGCAATTGTTAATGTCTGGAGAGGTGCAGTCATAGGTTGAGGCTGGCATGTTTGTCATCCTTAAATTTAGTGGGGTTTGCTGTAGAAGCTTAACGAAGGTCACAAATTTATGGTCAGATTTTGCAGAGAAAAATAATATCAAAGCAGTGATGGAAGAGGCAGCCATATTTGCAAAATCAGGTCAAGAATGCTGTACCTAATAGAAGGTTTATTTACGAGCTACTAAAGGGAATTTTTGTTTATTAAGTCTAGGAATTTTTGGGAGTATCCTACACTGGAGAAAAAGGTGTCCCAGTTTATTGAAGGTAGTTAAAGTCCTGCAAAATAGGGGAGTTTTTGTAAACAGGCAGATCATTTAGAACACTGAGGAATATTACATGGTCATCAGGGGACAAATAAGGTGTTTTGTAATAAGCTATTAGTTGATCATTAATCCTACCTAGGATCAGGTATTATGATGTATTTAGCAACATCAGAAAAGATGGAAGATGGTCACCTGGTGCAAGTGGACCCACAGAGATCATATTTTATTTTTATAAAGGCAACCAGGGAATGTTGCGGTCATAAGATAAAATAAAATGTTGGTACTCCCAATGGTGTTGAACCGTTTTTTTTTTTTTTTTTTACAGTATTTGGAATGTAAACATTTACAAATGTGCGATCAGTGACAGGTCATACAAGAGATTTGCCTCCAGGTGTTAGACTATGATATGGAGGACATTATTGTGCAGATTGACACTTAAATGATTTTATGAGACATGGAGGATGAGTATGAAGGAAAACTATTGAAGATACCAAGTTATGTACCCACCATAAGGTTCCATCTGAGTAGGTATCTTCATTTGTCTGCAACCTTTGGGATACGGATCCGATCTCGGATCCGAGCCGGCAACTTCTACCACAGCATAGATCCGAGCTCCTAGCTCCTCCCTTTACCCATAACCCCCTGCCAACCCTGACTGACCTCAGATCAAGTTTGCCCGATATAACAACTGTTACTGTGCCCCGGAAGGGGCTTATCTAAGACAGATCCTAAACAGAATCATATAGGTCAGGTGGAAGGAGGGGGGGATGGTTGCAGACAAATGAAGATACCTACTCAGATGGAACGTTATGGTGAGTACATAACTTCTTAATCTGAAGAAGGCACTTCATTTGTCAGCAACCTTTGGGACAGAGTCCCCAGTTACCTGAATCCTGGGTGGCCATTATGGAAGAATATTCCGGAGCACTGCAGAGCCAAAGGACGCCCTACCTCTGGAGACAACATCCAGTTTGTAATAGCTGATAAAGGTATGAGATGAAGCCCAAGTGGCTGCGGAACAAATATCATCCAAGGAGACCCTAGATCTAAAAGCCGCCGAAGTAGCGACGGCCCTAGTAGAATGAGCGCGGACTCCCTGAGGTGCAGGCCTTCCCGAACTCTGATATGCCAAAAGGATACAACTAGCTATCCACCGTGACAGGGTAACTTTAGAAACTGACTTGCCTAACTTGGTTTTGGCAAAGGAGACAAACAACTGGTCAGATTGCCTATGACCAGCAGTTCGATGAATATAAAAGCGTAATTGTCTGTGCACATCCAAAGAATGCAGTTTGTACTCTCCTTTGTTCTGATAGTTGGGAAAGAACACAGGAAGATTAATAGATTGATTAATATTAGCTTCCGAAAATACCTTAGGCAGAAAGGACGGATTGATCCTGAGGTAAACTCTATCCTGATGGAAGGCCAAATACGGCGGTTTAACACAGAGAGCCTGAAGCTCAGAGACCCTTTTAGCTGAAGTAATGGCCACCAGGAAGGCCGTCTTCCAAGAGAGGTATTTAAGATCAACCGTAGCCGCCAGCTTGAAAGGGGGGCTTGTCAAGGCCTGTAGAACCAAAGATAAATCCCATGGGGGTACTACCTCCCTGACCGGAGGTCTGAGAAGGAAGGTACCCTTGAGGAAAGCTTTACAGAGCTTGGAGGTAATTAGAGGGCCTGATTCATGCCCTACATGATAATGCAAAATCGCTGCTAGTTGTACCTTGACTGTAGAGCAGCTAGCCCCCTGATGAAAAAGGGTAGTTAGAAAATCCAAAACCGATGTAAGAGGCGCCGTGAAAGGATCTAAGTGACGGTGCTCCGCCCAGATGGAGAAACGTTTCCACTTACTCCAATAGACCCTTCTGGTGGACAGTTTGTGTGCTGCTACTAGAATGGCTTTAAATGGTGAGGAGATTACAGGAGTCCTAATCAGGAGTGGAACTGGAGCAACCAAGCCGTCAGCTTGAGGTTGACCAGGTTGGGGATCGGAAGACCCAGAGGGTGAGTAATGAGATCCGGGAGGGGATCCAGAATCCAGGGTGGATGAATCAGATGAGACCACAGGTACGGGAACCATGTTTGACGAGGCCAGAATGGGGCAATGAGGATCATTTTGCTCCCCAACCGACTGGCTTTCTGTAAGAGTTTCAGCATCATGGGCAATGGAGGGTAAGCGTAAAGGAGACCGGGAGGCCAAGCATGTACTAGAGAGTCTCTCGGGGACTCCCCCTGAGGGGGGATTAGAGTGAAGTAACTGTTGCATTTGGTATTTGAAGGAGAGGCAAAAAGATTGCAACAGGGTTGCCCCCATTGGGCAAATATTTGCTTCGCTACTAGAGGATTGAGAGACCATTCGTATGGGGTCAGAATTGAATGACTGAGCCTGTCTGCTAGGATGTTGGACCGTCCCGGAATGTGCGTTGCAATGAGAAAGCGGTTGGTGGATATCGCCCATTCCCACACTCTCATGGCCTCGCGACAAAGAGGATAAGACCTGGTTCCCCCCTGTTTGTTGATGTACCAGACAACTGACATGTTGTCCGTTTGTACCGCAATCGTCCCAATGGGAAGAAGGCTGTGAAGTGCCTGCAACGTCAAAAGCAATGCCCTCATCTCTAGGACATTGATATGCAAGGAGGTCTCTATGTCGTCCCACGTGCCTTGGACCGTTCTGCCCGAATAGTGCCCCCCCACCCCAGGCGAGAGGCGTCCGTGGTCACTGTGGCAACGGGAGGAGGCATCGAGAATGGTCGTCCCATGTGAAGGCTCAGGGACTGGAGCCACCACACGAGCGACCCTCTGCAAGCCCTGCTTAGGGGAATGGGATGGGACAGGGGGTTGCGAGACAGGGACCATTGCACCTGGAGGGTCCACTGCAGGACCCTCATATTTAGACGGGCTAAGGGCAGCAGAGAAATTGCTGTTGCCATGGACCCTAGAGCCCTCAGGATCAATTCCGCTGGTGGAGCAGGAAGTTGGAGAATGGCCTGAACATGCAACCTCAGGTTCTGAAGCCGATCTGGAGTCAGGAAAGCAAGCATTAGTCTGGAATCCAATCTCGCCCCTATGAAATCTATTACCTGTGTAGGAGCCAGAGAGGATTTGGCCATGTTGACAGTCAACCCTAGGTGTGGAGCAAGATTGAGGAAGTAATCCCTGCCTGAACAGAGCCGATGCCTTGTTGGGGCGATGAGGAGGCAGCGTCCAGGTACGGAAAGACCTGAATTCCCTGAAGCCTCAGGTGGGCCGCTATAACCACCAAGACTTTGGTGAACACCCTGGGGGCTGAGGTGAGACCGAAGGGGAGGGCCCTGAACTGAAAGTGACTGGCTCCCAGCCGGAAGCGGAGGAACCTCCTGGAGCATCTGTCCACAAGAATGTGATAGTACGCAGGTCTATCAAGCACATCCAGTCATTCTCCCATAACAGGGGGAGAATAGATTGCAGCGTGACCATCCGGAACTTTTGTTTGGGTACTGCCAGGTTCAAGAGAGAGAGGTCGAGGATGGACCTCAAGTCCCCCGTCTTTTTTGGCACCAGAAAGAACCTGGAGTAAGACCCTGATCCGAGCTGATCTGGGGGGACGGGTTGGATGGCTCTTTTTTGTAAAAGCTGCTGAATTTCTGTAGCAGCCACCTCCCTTTGATTGGGTGGTACATCTGGGAGGCTTCTGGTTTTGTGGGTTACAATAAAGGGAATTTGGTAACCGGATCTGTTGTTATGGACTCCCACATTGCTAGGTGCCTCGAAAAATGCCCCCCCCCGACTGCCTCCAGAGTGGAGCAGCTGGGCAACCCCTCAGGGGTTCTGCGTGGGCCTCTCAGAGAAGGGTTCTCTGGACCCAAAATTTCTGGGACCCCCTCTGCCTCTAGGGCGGCATCCTCCCTGTCCTCCTCTGCCATGAGAGGACTGGTTGTCTGGAGCAGACTGGGACTGATGCGATTTCCGGAACCATGTCTTCTTCTGACCCTTTTGGTTCTTAGAAAAGGACCTCTGGGGAGCAGAGAACTGGACTCAGACAGCAGACAATGTCTTCCCGTCTTTCTCTCTCTGGACTAAAGTGTCGCGAACAGTTTTGCCAAACAGTGCAGAACCATTAAAGGGGGCATTCGCGAATGACGCCTTAAAGCGTTCTGAGAAGTCACAATGTCAGAGCCAGGCTTGGCGCCTCATTACCAGGCCGGCTCTGCCAGCTCTAGCAGCTCCTTCTGTGGTGTGAGACAAGAGCCGCATAGAGGTGTTAGAGATGGAACGTAGAGTGGACATTCGGGAGGAGTGCAGCTGCTTGTCCCCTTCTGACATGGACTCTGGGGGGGAGGCAGCGTATTCTTTTATTAGATCTCGCTGCATCCGGATGTGTGCCATATAGTTCAGCGCCCTCATGGAGGAGGTTGCTGAACTGAAGGCCCGCTTCCCAAGGCGGTCCATTGCCCGAGACTCCTTGCTCGGTGGGTGGACCGCGGAGCTCTCCTGAGCCAACTTCCTCTTGGTGGCCGCCGCCACCAACGTGGCATCCACAGGGGGACCTCTGCTCCAATGGGTTCTTTCTGCAGAGGGACTCAGGATCCTATCTGGGCACTTGGGGACTGGCTCTACAGTGTCCGGCTCCTTCCAAACCCTGGTGGAGATAAGGTCCACCAGGGGGTCAGGGGAGGGGACACCCAAGAGGTAGATGGCCCTGCTTCGAACGCCTCTAGGAATACGGACTCATCAGAGGAAGCCTTGGGGGCAGACCACCCTCCCCTAATCCTGAGCATTTCCATGATGTAGTCCAAAAGTGAGGAGTGCACCAGGCTGCAAATAAATCTCACCAAATCTTCCACAGACTGTCCTTTATTAAGACAAACGGGTATAAAAATAGACAGGTAAAGGCTTGTTGGTGTAGCTTCTTCAGACCTTTAAAGATGTATGAATAATGCATCCCTTTATATACCATAGTACATTGCACCTTAATTGATTAAAGACCACAAGGTGTAATTGATGTAGTTAATGATGCTTACAAATTCAAACAAGTCTGAGTATAAATGTCTTACTAAATTCTACAAAGCTTATGAAAGCACATATAGTAAACTTGTGAAAACACACATAAATAGACTCATGAGTTAAAACACATATGTTAAAACATATATTAAAACATATATTAAAAACATGTATATTGAATACATAATATAAATGTGTAGAATTCAGTGGTTCAAGGGTCTACTGGCTAGAAAGGGTTTGAGGGATATCTTATCATAGAGCCCATAAAAATGGGCTTGTAGCCTAAGAATCCATTTGTTCTCTATCCCTTCTGTGTGGCTTTTAATGTTACCTAGCCTATTAGTTCTTGTTAAAATCTCAAGGACCATGAATTTAAAACAATGTGAAGATCCTTTATCTAAAACATGTCGTGCTAGGGCATTTGTTGTATTCTGTTTATCAATTGCATAGATGTGTTCTCTTATTAACTCTCGTAATGTCCTATTGGTTTTACCAACATAAAAAGTGTACATTGTTGGCATTGAGCTGGTATATAACATCTCTAGTTTTACAACATGCATATCCCTTGAACGAATATTCACGTCCTGTGTGTGGATGTATGAATTTATCAGTTGCAGCTATATATTTGCATTGCTTACAACTTAAACATGCAAAGGTTCCTGTCTTATGTGGAAAAGTATTGACCTTGTTAAGATTTTCATAACATAGTCTCCTATCTAGGGACTTCATGTTTCTATAAGATATTGTTGGTCTAGTATCAACTAAGTCTTTTATTTTCTCATCCATCAAGAGTAATTTCCAATTGTCTCCTATAACCTGCCTTACTTGATTATTGATATTAGTATAAGGAATAATCAGTCTGTTTACTGCTGGGGATTGGTTTTGATGTTCAACCCATCATTATCATCTACTCTCCTTAAAACGAGTGCCCTTACCTACTCTGTGAATATCCCCATGAATTAGTGCTTCATGTACTTCTGTCTCTTTATAGCCCCTTTCTAAAAATTCTTTTTAAGTATCGTCTTCTCTTTCTTAAAGGTAGACTCTTGAGTGGTTAATCTAGAGGCCCGTAACATTTGATTCTTGGGAATGTTTTTGTGTATATGTTTGGGATGCATGCTATTGCGGTGCAATAAGTTGTTTTTCCAACATGTCTTCCTAAATAACTCAGTGTCTATGCCATGGGTTCCCTTAGTTAGCTTAACATCCAAAATACAATCTCCAAAACAGAGTAGCTGCATTCAAAATTCAGAAAATCAGTAGTGGCATTCAAGTATCTAACAAAGTCTGTTAGTAATGTAACTGATCCCCATACAATGCACACATCGTCAACAAATCTACTGTAATGTTTTAAGTGTTGACAGTATAAAGCATGATTAAATACATAAGTGTTCCCATTGTGCCAACACCAAATTGGCATAGGTGTTGGCACAAGGGGTCTACCCCTTGGTTTGCAAAAATACTTATTGTCATAGAGCAGAACATTGTTCTCAAGAACTAATTCTAGGAGGCTCATCCATTTCATAACATCTGTATTAGCTATGTCATGTGCCAAAGGAACTGGCACATATTCAATACCAACATCATTTGGTATTGATGTAAATAATGATGTCACATCAAGTGTTACAAGAATGTCATCACTTGAAAGCAACTGTAATCTGTTTAAGTCAGATAATTTCTCTAAAACTGTTGCGTGTCCCTTAAAATATAATTAGTGTTGGTCACAATCGGTTTGAACATCTTGTCCAAATAGATGGAAAGTGGTTCTGTGAGCCATCCTTTGCTAGATACAATGGGTCTCAAAGGGGATTATCTCTGTTTTATGCACTTTAGGAGACCCTAAAAGTAGGAACCAAAGGATTCTCTACCGTAAAATAAACATAGAGTTCCTTGTCTATAGTTTTACATAATAACATATCATAGCGTACTATGTACTTCCCTAATTAAATTATTGAGTGCATTCCAGTCAAGGGAGTGTATGTATCTTTGTCCATCAACATTTCTTGCATTTTATTGGTGTATATGTTCTTATCCATAATGACAATGGCCCCTTTATCAGCCTTATGATAATGATGTCATTGTTACTCTGTAAACTAACAATAGCTTCCCTCTCATGCAACGTCAGATTGTGAAACTCGGTTTCAATTTATTATTATTATACAAAGTAAATAAATCACTTTGCATGCCTTCTCAAAGGCTTCCAAGAGGGATGAGGCTGTGGTATAAAACAGACGGTTTCTTAAAATTAAAATTATTGGATGCTGTAGAATCAACATTCAAATCATTATGTCCATACATTAACTTCAACCCTAAATTTCTGGTGAACAATTTAATGTCCACCAGTATGTACAAAGTCTGTTGAACAAGAGGGATAAAGCTTAACCCCTTGTTCAATAATGAAGTTCATGAAGATTTAGTTCATACCTTGAGATGTTAATAATCAGGTCATGCTGGTAAAGTTCATCATTTTCTTCTGGTATGGGACAAATTCCTCCGTGTTCTTTCTCTTCCTGTTGAAGGGTGACAAAGTTCTTCTCTCGAACGGTTTTATCGGTAAAGGGAAAGAAGGAAAACCTTCACCTTCACCGAATATCTCATTTTCAGAAGCTCCAATAAAAGAGTCTATCCTCGTCTGTTTCCTTCGTTGGTCTTTAGCCGCAAAATCACTTGTGGGACCAAGTAGTGCATGGGTGTCCCTATTATCTGAGTTGGCAGAATGGATCATGGCTTCTATAGTGATTCGCTTCGGTTTCACAGCCACAGAAGTAGACATCCTTGGGGAGCCTTCCCCTTCATCTAAGTCCGTATCTTCCGTAAGGGACTCGGGGGAGGCCACGTGCCTCCTCTTACACTTAACCTTGTGAGGAACCTCCTCGGGGGGGCTGTCCAAGGAAGTCTCACCAGCAATGTCATGTTCCAAAGGAACACCCAGAGGCACTGAAGCAGGCTGCCCTGAAGGCCGGGTGATGGGAGCCTGAACCAGCTGAGAGGGAGTGCAGGGGGGAGCCTAAGCCAGGACCGGAGGCCCAGATGCACTCAACAGTGCCCTCTCCACCACAGCGAAAGCCGAGGGGGAGCCGCCCTCGATAGGATCCGAGAGTAGACTCCCACTCGGATCCGAAGTGGGGACCGGACCCGGGGCCGAGACCACCGGATCCGAAGGACCCATGTGCTCCAACTGGTACGGAGCCGAAGTCACACCGAATCCCTCAGATCCGAGGCTCAGTCCACGGCTCTGAGAGGTCGGATCCGACAAGCTCGAGGGACCAGTCGGAGCCGAAGTACCCAGTACTGTCGGCTCCGACCCAGCCCTGGATCCAACGCGGCTCGGCTCCGAATGTTCCGAACCTGGAAAGCGGGTCGGAGAAGGAGTGATTGGAGCAAAAAATGGGGTCGAGCTCCCCCCGGAGGGGGGGAGGCAAGAGCACTCCCATCTGCAGCTGGGCCTGGATGAACCTCCTCATCATCTGGGTCCATGTCTGCATCTGACATGCTAAAAGTGGACCTCGAAGAGGCCACCAAGGCAGACCTAGAGTGCCGCCTCGATGACCTCGACGGGGACCAGGTCCCCTCCTCCTCGGGTCCCGGTGAGAAGCTAGGGGACCGGAGCCGAGGAGGAGTCAATTCAGAAGCTATGGAGGGACTAGCTCATTTGGTGGGCGGGGCCAAGGAGGAGTCCTCGGCCCGCCGCTTATGGTGCTTCTCTCTTCGTTTGGCTTTCCTGGCCTCCCTCTCCTCTGGAGCCGAAGCGGGAGGTTGAGTCCCGACCGGAGGGAGGTAGGCAGGGGTGGCTGCCACCAAGGGCTGGGTAGCGGCCACAGAAGCACCGGAGGCCAGAGCTGAATCCGGGGGCAAAAGGCCCGCCAGAATCAGCTTCGACCGCCGGTCCTTAAGTGCCCTGGGGTTGACCTAGAGTGCTGCCTCGATGACCTCGACGGGGACCGGGTCCCGGTGAGAAGCAAGGGGACCGGAGCTGAGGAGGAGGCGATCCAGAAGCTCTGGAGGGAGAAGCTCGTTTGGCGGGCAGGGCCGAGGAGTCTTCGGCCCATCGCTTATGGTGCTTCTCTCTTCGTTTGGCTTTCCCGGCCTCCCTCTCCTCCGGAGCCGAAGCGGGAGGTTGAGTCCCGACCGGAGGGAGGGAGGCAGGGGTGGCTGCCACCGAGGGCTGGGTAGCGGCCACAGAAGCACTGGAGGCCAGAGCCGAATCCGGGGGCAAAAGTCCCGCCAGAATCAGCTTCGACCTCCGGTCCTTAAGTGCCCTGGGGTTGAACACCATGCAAATCGCGCAACCCGAGCAGAGGTGTTCAACCCCAAGGCACCTAACGCACCGGGTGTGGCCATCCGCCGGTGAAAGCTTATGGCCACACTCGGTGCACTTTGAAAAGATGGCTTTAGGGGCCTCCAACATAGTAGCACAGAAACCACACTCACTAGGCCCCTACACACACCACAAACACACACTATGACCAGCGAGGGCAAGGAGGAAAATTAACCACAAATTAAATTAAATTAAATTAAATTGAGAGAGATAAAGGGCTATGGGGTACCTAAACACTTACTCTCACTCACACTAAGAAAAGGGGAATAAAAATAGAAAATTTTTCTCACAAATCCACAAAGTAGCAGGAGCTCGAAAATCCAGCTTGTAGCTTGAAGCGCGGCAAACTAGATCTGAGGTCAGTCAGGGTTGGTAGGGGATTATGGGTAAAGGGAGGAGCTAGGAGCTCGGATCTATGCTGTGGTAGAAGTTGCCGGCTCGGATCCGAGATCGGATCCGTATCCCAAAGGTTGCAGACAAATGAAGTGCCTACTTTCAGATCAGATATTTTAGTAGTTACATGGGAATGCAAAATGGAATGAGAGATTGTCTCCCACACACATACTTTTCAACTGTCTAGCTTTTTGCTTCATATTTTTGGAATGTTCCTTATAAAATATGTGGTTTCCTGCCAAATCATTGAGGGTTGCGTTCACTAAATAATGACAAACATTTGTGTTTCAGACTTCATATCCTTTATAAAATATGTGCTAATTCAAAACCTGTTATTTTAGCAACTTTCTAAGTTTATAAGAGCAACATTTAAAACCTGTTCCCGATTTTGACTTTTGTCCCCCAATTATTTTGGGCTTTGTCCAGAATTCTTGAGCTAAGAAGTTGAAAGGTGGGGGGGGTCTTTACTTTGTCCAGAATGACAATTAAAAGAAAAACAGTGGTTGTATTACTTCCTTACAGAAAGATAATAGTGACTGCGCTGACTGCAAATAGTGGCACTGCATTGCAGCTCTGTGTAATATTGCAGTACAGACTGCTTGGGGAAAAGTATTTTTCCCATGGTTATTCGCAGAAGGGGATGTCATTCTTTTCTATCCTAGTTAAAAATGTATAAGGGGCGATTATATTTTGTTGTCTGAATGGCAAATATTAAGTTTTTTTCATACAAGTTGCAGAAGAGGTGTATTTTATTCCTTTTGTATACTAACAATCGTTGGGTATCTGCAATCGCTATGACTTTTCATTTATATCATGGGCATTCTCAAATGTCTTATTCTCTGTTCAGTGCTAGACAACAGTCAAGTATATGTGGGTGTTTATTAAAGGTACCACTTTTAGAACATTTGACATGCAACACTTGTAGACAAAAAGTTAGGATATGGTTACAATACTAACTTATAATACTAACTTACAGGATAAATGATAAAGTGATGCCCAAGATTTTGACTAAATAAGACCGACCAGATACATTGCCTATGTGCTAATGTTTGAAGTTAGTGTACCTAAAGGTATATTTGTAATAATGCAAAGTTGATTGTTAGCTGTGCTCCTTAGACTTCGTATTTGTTAAAGGTTTAGAGGGGGCTGTATATCCATTGTAGTATGTTATGGTACTTGTATGTTGTTTCCCTGGAATTACATGAAAGTTCTAGAATAAGAAACATGACTGAGGCATCTGCTAATGCTTTGCATGGTGAGGTACTTTTTATGTAAAAAAAGTAATGCAACTCTGAACTTGCTGCTACGTCATTTAAGAAAGGGATATGGATTGTGAAACTTTCATTTTAAATGAATGATTGGATTTGTGCTCTCAGTGCTGAAGGTGGAGCTCAAGTTTTGTATATGATGACTGATATTGCCATGTACCCCCCCCCCTCATGTGCCATACCATTTAAATTCCAAACACTGAGTGTTTTGTCTGCAACCTTTGAAGTAGGGATAAGGATGTGGTGTTTTTTTTTTGAAAAGAGAGGAATGGATAGAGAATATTTAATGTCGTATGTTAAAGAAGATTTTTTACATTGATTGGTGTTCTACTTTGACACTTTGGTTGATGCTGGGAGACCTGTTAGTATGACAAGAGGATGGCAGTTAATAACGGAGAGAAAATGAGACACTTTGGTGTTTTGTAGGCTCATGGGTAACTACTGGGCTAACTGCCCTTGGGGTCCATTTTAAGCATCGCTAATTTTCCCTTCATAGGTTCATAGGTTCATACTAGGCTAGCTACCCTAGGGCATTTATAAGCTTAGCCAGAATGTGTTTGGCTTTCGCCACCCAGTTTAAATTTATTTTGCTATGCCCTTTTTCAAGGTTAGTATACTGTGCCTCTGTCTAACAGTGACACAGAAGTGATACCCGGGGTAAACCTACGATCTCCCATCCACTCATCAAGATTCCTCTTGAAGAGAGTCAATGAGGGACTCTGCCTAACCTGGACTGGGATTTTATTCCAGAGTGAAGGGAGCCTCTGGGTTATGAATCTGTCCCTCCAGCATGTCCTATTTATTTCAGTGCTGAGGTTCAAGTCTCTTGAGCGCGTAGCTCGATGGGATTTGGATTTTCTGAGGTGCAGCATGTCCATGAATTCCGGGATGGACATGGCTTTATACGTCAGGCACAGATCACCTCTGAACAGGCGGTATGCCACTGAGTAGAGCTGGAGTTTCTTTAACCGGGCAGCATATGGCATCTGTTTGAGCCCTTTGATCCTCTTGGTGAGGTACTTTTGGGGTCTTTCCAGTTGCCGCAGGTGTCTGGTAAGGTACATCCCAAAAGGGGCATTGTACTCAATTATGGGCCTGATGAGGGATGAGTAAAGAGGCACGATGACCTCCCCTGATCTAGATGTGAATCCCTTCATGATTAGGTGGGCTATATAAAATGTTTTTCTAACCACTTTGGCCACGTGGTTGTCAAATGAGATGTGAATCCCTTCATGATTAGGTGGGCTATATAAAATGTTTTTCTAACCACTTTGGCCACGTGGTTGTCAAATGAGAGATTGTTATCAACTTGGGTCCCCAGGTCCCTAATTACTTCTTCTGTACTTAATGGATTACCACCTATGTGGTAATTTGTGGGCACTTTGTTTTTGCCAAAGGGGATGACTATACACGTTTTGGCATTTAGCTTGAGGCCATGGCTCTGGCACCAGTTGTCTGTTTCTATGAGGCCCTTTTGGAGGATGCTTGTGTCGGCTGGAGAGTCGATTATGGCTCCCAGTTTGCAGTCATCTGCGAACTTGGTCAGCCACAGTCCTTCCGTGTTGGCCTGTACCTCCGAGAAATATATACCGAACAAGAGAGGTCCCAGGACTGAGCCTTATGGGACACCACTTGTAACTGGTTTGGAGTCTGACATGGCTCCAGCAATTCTAAGCATGTGGGTTCTGTCCTTGAGCCAGTTTGCAATCCATCTAGTGACATAGGGGTTTATATTTAAGCTGGTGAGCTTATCTATAATGCCCGAGTGGGGTATTGTATCGAAGGCTTTTGCGAGGTCCAGGTAGGCTGTGTGGACCACCTTCCCCTCGTCAATGACCTTGGTGACTGTTTCAAAGAAATCAACCAGGTTTAAGAGGCAGGATCTGCCCTTAACAAAGCCGAACTGGGTAGGATCCAGTGTCTGTAGGTCCCCAATATCTTTATTTATGAGGTCCATGATGATCCTTTCCATAGCTTTGCAGACTAAGCTAGTCAGGCTTATAGGGCGATAGTTTCCAGGATCCATTGAGGCACCACCTTTATGGAGAGGGACCACTGTTGCTGTACACCACTCTTTGGGCACATATCCTGTAGTAAGGCTGAGATTGAACAGTAGTTTTATGTTTGGGTTTAGCTCTTCTTGGAGTTCATGTAGGACGCAGCCCAGGACACCGTCTGGTCCCATTGATGCTGTGTTTTTTGCTTTGGAGAGGGCGGCTCTTACCTGAGCATCTGAGATGTCAGGGGGGCAGCACTCTGCTGGGATAGATATTTGCGCTTGGGGGGGGGGGGGGGGAGTTTGCGCTGAACCTGTCAGCTAGGATGTTGGCAATGTCTGTGGGTTCAGTGCATTTTTTGTCATTTTGGACTAATTCTGAGCATATCTGGTAATTACCACCCAGGTTCCTAACATAACTAAAGAAAGCCTTGTGATTATCCTTAGTGTCCTGTGCAATTTTTCTCTCGAAGCTGGCCTTAGACAATTTTATGAGTGCCCGTAGTTTTTTGCTAATACTGATCAGTGATTCCTTCCCTTTTTGGGATTTTGCTCTATCATTTAGTAGCTTCCTCCTTCTATTGTATAGTTTGTTTATGGCTGGGGTCCACCAGATAGGACATCTGCCTTTGGAGGATTGGGTCTTGGTTTTATTTGGGATCGCATGATCCATGCATTCCTGAAGGTGTTCATAGAATGCGTTTATAAAGGATTCTGCGGTCTGGGCCATATTTTCCACAGGCCCGGGGGCTTTGAAGGATTCCACCTCAGTTTTGAGGAGTGTGAAATTTGCTTTAGAGAAGTTTTTCACTGTGGTTTTCTGAGCAGGGGGTGAGGTCAGGATGTGAATATCCAGTGAGATTAGTTTATGGTCTGATCTTACCAGTGAGGGATACACTTCTGGTCTGGAGCATAGAGTCCCCATGTTGGTGATGATCAGGTCCAGTATGTTTTCCCCTCTTGTGGGAGTGGTAACAAGTTGTTCCATAGCATTTGAGTTTATAAATTCTAGGAACCTTTGGGCTAGGGTGTTGGAGCTAGAGTAATGCTCCCAGTCTATGTTTGGGTAGTTGAAGTCGCCCAATATAATAGTGTTTGGAGAGACCTTCATATTTTCCAGTGTTCTCAGAAAGGCCGAGTGGGGTTCCTGGGTTTGGGAGGGTGGTCTGTAGCAGGCTATAAACTGGAAGGCAGTTTTACCCACTGTTAGTTGCACATGGATAGTCCCTGATGCTTCGTGCTTTGCCACCAACCTGGAGGTGTGGGTATCTTTGATGAATATCGATACTCCCCCTCCTTTTGTGGTTCGGTCCAAACTCTGCACCTTGTGTCTGTGAAATAAACACCTTAGCCATTATACCAACCCCGCAACCAGCAATAAGCCAGGTACTTGTGTGCCTGCAAAATGAGCTGAAGAAATACAGATGTAAAAGTGAAAATGTTCTGTTATGCACTGACGATGCAGATGTGAAATTACAGATTACAGCATCTGGAGCATTTCTTCCTAGGCCTCCGCTGAAAATAGGCTCTGCCCTAGTTGGACTTTCCTGGTCAACAAATGTTAAATAAATAAATAAATATCGACAGTGTATTATGTACCGATTTATTTTGCTACAGCTTGCATTATTGATGTGAGGGACAGCTATCATGTGCACATTGATATACTGTAGAATAACTGATTGGTCATGTTGTAGTGAGAATGCTTTGAAAAGATTTCATTAGTACAATACAAGACAGACAACAGGAATTGTAGGTCACTTTCCAGTTTTATATCAGTTTGGATGCTAGACTTTAGTATTGTTGCATTTAATTTACAATTTATTTAAGAAGAAGCTTAAATAGATTATCCTTTGAGAAAATAACCCAAGGGGCTATAACTTACCTTGTTTATATGGGGAAAACATCATTATATTCATTAGTGTAGAGTGAAGATTCCAGACTAGATTAAAAGGGTTATATAATTGTGCTATTAGTTCTAAAGGTCAGTGGATTAACACATCAGGGAATGAAGATGCTTAGTTTATACAGCTTGTGTTTTGTTCAGTACAAAATTTCAGTTTTTGCAGAAAGCGAAATGCAGTTTTCAGATATGTTTTACTTTAAATTAAGCTTATAGTAGCTAGGGCAAGGCAGAGGTTTTGGCTGCTCTAGATGCAATCTGTCAGGGGACATTATCTGTACTGCAGAAGCTTTGTCGATCACACACAAGTGCAGTATTGGCAGTCTTTAAATTGTTGCAGATGATATCATGGCTGCCTAAATGAAACTTTATTTACGTATTCACTCATTTACTTGCGCATGCTCTCGCACACACACATTTGATATATATATATATATATATATATATATATATATATATATATATATATATATATATATACACACACACAGACACACACACATATATATATATATATATATATATATATACACACATATATACACACACATACACATTCAAAAGTCATCATCTGTTTCAGATTTTCAGATCTACACTATTGATGAAACTGAGAACCTGCAGTCTAAATATGTTTAGATCCAGTAACGAGTACTTATCACAGTACAAATAAAAAAGCATAAATGAATTTTTGCTGTAAAACTTTAAAATTCTGGGCAAACCTATAACATTTTTTAAATTACAATCAACATATTATTATCACCCTATAATACAGAAGTTAGAGCTCCTATTTGTAGCTCATGTCTGATATTCAAACAAATGGATTTCAGTTTGTTAAATAATGCTTTGCACTACAGAATGAAATGCACTTCTACGTTTTTTTAGTATTAATTTAATGGGACTAGAGTCACCCATTAATGGGATTTGAGTCACCTGTTCCAGGGATCTCAATCTAGCTTGTGACATAAACAGGACCTGCTGGAGAGACAGATAAGCACAACCTGGACATCTGGATGGGAAACCGTAAATTTCTGCTGGGGATCTCCCCAGCTTCTCTCCTGGACATGGGTAGTCCTTGCTAGAAAAACCTTGGTCATAGCCAGTATCTCTCATCTAGTATTATATTGGGATTTAACAGCTAGGCTTTGCAAAGACCCTCGGGTCAATAGCCCAGTAGCATACTATGAACCTATGACTCTATAATTTAGCATATTTCTCAATGTAAGTCTCTATCTAGGAACATATAAATATTTAAATACTGAAGATGCAGAAAGTATTTCTGTTCTGACACTTAAATACATCAGAAATGTAAATCAGTTTAAATACAAAGGTATAAAATATGTAAATTTAATAATAATGAGTCAAACCATCAAATGAGAAATGGAGCACCTTGGAACAGAGGTCATGCAAGGCGGTAGCAATTGCTTTAGCGGGAACATCACAGCGGAAAACATGACACTTGAGCATACATGTGTCTTTATCACTTGCCACAAATGCGAAATCTCTAAATCAAAAGAAAAATGAAACAAATACAAGTAACTTTGATTTTCAAGGTTATCTTACATATTTGAGTATATTTTTTTACAAGTATTGGTAGCAGTTAATCTTTCATGTGCTCAAGAAACATCACTACAGTGAAGAATTTACAGTGCCTAGCACAATTTGATACCTCTGAGTTTACCCCACATGACGCTCTACACATTCACCTTCAGTTTTAGTGTAACAGTGACTTGGTAAACATGGAAGGAGACAGTGCTTTAAAGCATTCAGTGAAAAATGTACACTGAAAAATGAAATCTCTGGGTTTGCAGGATTTCTGAATATTCCCAAATATACTTTTTCACCTCCCTTCTCTGAAAGAGTACAAGTTTATTTCCAGAAGTCGCCCATTTCTTTCTGTTAACTGTTGCAGCATTTTTCATCTCCTGTCTCACAGTTCCTAATAGTCATGCCATAGAATTATTCCATGCAGGAGCTGGCCCAGGGCAAGTCATCATACTGTGCAGTGTAATGTGTTGCACACTTTTTCACCATGCAAACAATGAGCATTTTAATGTTTGTTCATTATTAATAATGATTCTCTTCTTCCTTCTCAACACTTGTGCTGATCTTTCCCAATATGCTTTGCCTTATATTGCTCAGGAAGTGTCCTCATGGATTACCCCACCTTGGTAAATCAATGTAAGAGAATCATAAATGTGATGCCTTATCTTTGTAAGTTATCCAATGTGTGGAGACATTTTCTATAGGTGGTCTCCGTAGGGTTTCCCACTCTAGAATGGCAAATTCTAAGTGCTTCTGAAAACTAGTATGTGTGCATTATGTACATGTACTTTATAGTTCTAATCCCACCTCTCTCACATGACAGTCTAGTATGAAGAGCGTCAGTTCTCCCACCCTACAAGAAGACAGCGGTCTGTGTTTCTCCAGTGCTCATTCCCTTAAGACCATAATTCGCTCCTAGGCCTGAGCACTGACCAAACAAGTAGTGAGGCTACTGCTCTGTTGCCTAATCGGTCAAGGCCCGAAACATTTTGAAACAATAAATTCAATACAAAGCAAATACATCGACATATTTACTTGCATATTTAAGTCAAACATTAAAGAAGAAAAGCAATATAAATTTAATATAATAATAAATACCTGTCTCTATTTCCCGAGCAGCAGTAGATAGAAAGAATAAGAATGTTTTTGTTATCGCTTGTAGATGGAAAGAATGCGTTCTGCAAAACAACATCAACTCTATATGAACAGATGTCAGTCAGTCATGCTAACCCAGATTTATATTATTTATTAATCAGATTCTACTCTTTTTTTATTTCCTTGTGTCTGCCCCTCATATCTGAATTAAAGACTCCTGAAGAGAATTTCCACAGTGCAAACTTAGACACAATTTATAATTTATATTACCCATACCTCATTATTTCTTGGAAAGCATATAAAACTATCATGTACTATAAAATCATAAATAAAGGCATTATGTCTGTGACATGGAACCATAAATATGTTGTCCTGATTAGTTGTCAGTATACTAACATATATGCCTGTTAAAGTATTACATAGGATCTCTGAGCTGTGTCACAAATGCGTCAATGAGTCTGCATCATGAAATCATAAATATTGTGTCCTGATTTATTCTCAGTAGTCTAACAAAATACATTTATTTATTTATTTATTTATTTATTTCCAGTTTGATAACCGGGGAAGTCCACATGCCTGTTGCATTATCACAGCGAATCTGTGAGTCTTCTTACACAAATGGGTCAGCTATGAAATAATTAACAATGAAATGTTGACTCAGAAGTCAATGAATGGAAATCACTGAACAGTTTGCCAAACTCAGTCCAGCTCCATTAGTGCAGAAGGATAAAGTCCTGACGATCCATGCAACCTTAATTTCAGTAGAAGTTTGGGCCTCTATTGGGTCTGGCACTGGAGGTGAGCAGAAGCATGAGGTTCTGCCCACTCACCTCAGTTTGGTGGGGAAAGATGTGGTGACATGCTGGAGAGGTGAGTGGGCCATTCTTAGCAACCCTGGCAGACATCAGAGTGCAGAACAGAGGTTGAAGATTTTGACTAGAGTGTGCAGGGATGCTCCTAGGCTGTACCTAAATATGTAAGGGGGTGTATAGAAAATCCCAAATAGCAGCAGTATTATGGCGCCAGTTTTCATTCCTGTCTCTGGTTGTGGGAAGGGGTGGGGAGCACATCTTAGGTGTCCATACAGTTTTTTTTTTGTCCAGACAGGAATTTTCTGGAAAAGGGTTATGTCCAGGATTCCTCTCATGATATGACCGACCTAGGATGTGAAGGGGCTATGAAGCAGCTGGACATCAGAAACAGCTAACGAAAAAAAAAAAGTTTGTCAAAATTTGAATCAGGATATCTGGAAGAAGTCTTTATGTAGTGGATGACATCCATATCTCATTAATGTAAATATACTAACTGAAAGACTATACAGCCATGGAGAAAAGGCCAAATCCTTGCCCCAGTAAAAAACACCTCTCCTGAATGCAAAGTTCCTTACGTTAACAAAGGTGATTTAGCAAGTTCATACTGAACTAATTCAACAGTTCATCTATCAATGGGCCATCATCCACACTTCAGTTACCTAACACCACAAATTATTAAAACTACACATTTAACTCAATATTGAGATTTGTAAACTGATGTTGAATGAGTTATTTAATTAAATTAAATTAAATTCCTGCCACTTTAAATTCATGCAGAAGACAGACTTCTAATGCTTTTCACAATTAATCACTTGTAGTATTTGAAATGACAGTCACTAAACATATGCAAACAGCATCCAGAATAATATTAAAGGCGAGAGCGAGCCTTCCAGTTCATTATAAATCATTCTTACCATAGTCAGTGCATCAGTAAGGTAATAATAATTACCACCTAGATTTACTTATTTGATCTCAAAATTGCATTACTCACATTTCTGAGATTTTAATGATTGTGATTCCTGTAAAAGCAAACTTAGGTAACAACTTTCCTGTACACAGTAAACTGTCTTACCTGGACAAAACATTAGAGAAACCATTTGTGATCTAGTGGTGGTTACATCACACTTAGTACAGTAGGCTTCAAACTCTGTGGAATAATCCTTTTCAAGGTTCCTCTGGAACACTTACTCATCTGATTTGTGATGACAGTGTACTGAATTAGTGACATGGAGTTTGGTATGGGAATATATAAAGGTTTAAATATTATGAAGGCTATTAGAGGGAAGTGCAGAGCTTTCATTTATGTGGAAGCCTTTAATTAACAAGTATGTCTCAGGGTCAGATGTTGGATACCCTTTCTGTAACATTATTTTATTTATCAAGCCACACCACAGGATATAGAGACTAGCAGGTGTTACAAACACACAAGATTGCGCTAGCATGTTCATAAACAGGGTGGAGATTATAGTTAAAAATCATATTGCAGGGGAAAAGTAAGGTCATAGAAAGTCTACTGTATTCCAGTGGCCAGGTTTGGTATGGTGCTGTAAAGTCAAGAATGGAGAGCAACATACAAATAATTTTTCATGTACCATACAAGAGAGGATGACTGAAGTCCAAGAGCGCATAAAACATATTTAAGGGAAAAAAAGGATTTGCTACTAAATTCAAATTTTACACATTTTTATTAGTGGACTGGAATATAAAAGCAAAATGGCAAATAAAATTACTAGTTATGAATATATGCTTCAGGTATGATTTTTTGACTGGCCACGGGGCTATTTTGCCTGTTTAGTCAGTTTTTTCTACCTATATAAAGCTGGCACAATTGCAAGGCTTTATATAGACTGAATTTTTGCACTTGTATAAGTTATTTATTCCTCCCTCCAGTGTTGACTGGGTTAGTCCTACTAGGCTAATGGCCTCTTTTCAGTGAAGACCCAAGGTGATATTTATACTACTAAGCAAAATTTAGACAGAGTATCAGTGAATTTCCCCTAGGAAATCTCTCTTTTCGATAGGTGCCATGGGATCTTTAACATTTACCTGAGCTACCCCCAACTTAAACAGATGTGACCTTGATTTAGCTTCTCATCAGAAGGATGTAATAGAAAGGTTGTCTGACTTCTGACCCTAAATATACTTAATTACAAGATTCCATAATTAAATTTTCTGTTGCTACATTTTTTAATTATTTGTTGTATTTTTAACCACCTTATCATTGTAAAGTGCCACTGCATTTCACTGACCTTACTGCTGTTTTTTCTACACTGCGGTCATTTTAAACAGATTGTTTCCTGTTTGGTAGTTCACCTTGGGCTATAGCATGTGTGGTCTTATATTATGAAAGCTTAAGACTGCAGTCTAGTGGCAGTAGAGTGTTGCATGATCTGTTCTGAGCTGGGAATCCCAGAGGAAGTTTTCACGTGTGATTCTTTGATTGGCCACAGGGCTATTTTGTCTGCTTAGTCAGTTTTCTCTGCCACTATAAAGCCGGCACATTTGTGCAGTACTTCTCGTAATGTAAAACTGATACAATACGGTATATGACAGATAGAGATACATAATTCTTCTGGGGGCAAGACTCTCACATGGAAGGACTTATAATACCAAAATGGTTGTCAGAAACACACAATTTACACACACCACACATAAAATTGACCAGGCACATAGACCCACATATGATGAGGCTGTTAAATGTAATCTTTCCAAAATCACAAAGGACTCCCAGATGTGGCTCTCATAAAATGTATCCTCAATAACTTTAAAAACACTCTACCAAAAATCACTTAGCCTGTAGCAGTGCGACTGAAGTGGGGCCACTCCTAATAGCCTTGCTCTTGGTCAACCTCAGAGTCTGCCAGTAGCAGGGGAGGGCACTAGTTCAGGTTCACAGCCAGGACCAAGGGTTAAATGTTTTAAATGTAACCAGTGGGGCCATGTAGCATATAGGATGTCCATGGAGGCAAGGTGGGGATCAAAAGCTGGGAAAGCTAGTAAGTGGGAATGACAGAATGCCAGTGGTAAGTTGTCTGGAGACAACAAGGGTATCAAACTACCACAAGAGGTTATGTTCTATCTTAGTAGATGGGGAACAGGCCACTGCTAAGAGACAGACAGCCTCTGACCTAACCATTGTGAAGTCTGCAATGGTTAAAGAGGAGCCCTACTTGCTTGGGCAGTCTACTTCTGTCAGAGAAGGGACCACATTCCAAATACCTTTGGCTAGAGTTCACCTTGACTGGGAGGGTGGAAAAGGAAGCAAGCAAGTAGGTGTGTTTGAGAATATCCCTGCAGATGCCCTGATAGGGAATGATTTTGATAATGCAGTACCTTGTGTGCATGCAGTTACACGCAGTCAGGCTTGGAAACAAGCATGCGAGTCTGGTAGCCTGGGGAAGACCCAGACAGACTGCATATCTGCAGCCAGGACTGATGAGGTGATTACTTCAGAGAGGGAGCTACCCTGTAGCAGTGAGACTGAAGGTGAGCCACAGCTGCTTGTGTGTGCTGATGTTCCCTTGGACAGAGGGACTGCAAGGGCAGTGGCGAGTAGTAGTATCCAGGTGGATAGTGAGGCACCGCTGTCAGAGGATACCAGACTTCCTGTGGAAGGGGAGCTGGGAAGGGTTACAAAGAGAGAGTTGAGGCAGGCTCAGCTCTCAGACTCTATATTACAAGGCTTGAGGGAGGTAGCCAGGGAGGCGCCTGATTGTCAAGGTAAAGGAGAATCTGTATACTGGGACAAAGGGTTACTGTATAGAGAGTGGACCCCTGAGGGAGGGCTAGAGGGTGAGAGAATACAGCAGTTGGTAGTGCCCAGAGCCTACCATCTGGCACTTCTAGCCATAGGCCATGACATTCCCTTTGCAGGTCATATGGGCATAAAGCATACCAAGAGACTTATTACACAGAACTTTTGTTGGCCTGGGATTTCCGGGGATGTAACAGGGTACTACAGGACCTGTGAACAGTGCCAAAAGATAGGCAAGGCAGGAGACAAGATCAAAGCTCCTTTGATGCCTTTGCCTGTGATTGAGGAGCCATTTCAGAGGGTAGCTATGAATACTTTGGGGCCTCTATGTACCCCACGTTCCACAGGAAAGATGTACATCCTAGTGGTAGTATATTATGCTACCAGATACCCTGAGGTGGTAGCTCTGTCCTCCACTGAAGCAAAAAAGGTGGCAAAGGCTTTGTTAGAGATTTTCAGCAGGGAATGTTTCCCAAAAATATACTGGCTGACACGAGGGGCCAGTTTCACATCAGACCTTCTGGCTTGTCTGTGGGAGTGATGTGAGGTGAAGAACCTAAAGACCACCCCCTACCATCCCCAGACTAATGGTCTGGTGGAGAAGTTAAATTCTACACTAAAGACCATGCTTCAGGCATTTGTAGACCAGTTTAAGAGAGAGTGGGACAAATATCTACCCCATCGTTTTTTGTTTACAGAGAGGTGCCCCAGGAATCCACAGGCCTTTCACCCTTTGAGTTGCTGTATGGGCAAAAGGTGAGGATGACCTCTAGATTTGATTTGCAATGAGTGGGAGGGTGAGTGTGAATCCCACAAGATGTCTGTTGTGGTATATGTCCTAAACCTCAGGACAAGGCTCAGGGAACTCATGGGCTTGGCTTAGGAGAACTTGGCAAAAGACCAGCAGCAGAAAAAGGTCTGATATTACAGGAATGCTTGAGCTAGAGAGTATGCTGTGGGGCAGCAAAATATGGTTCTCATTCCTATCAGACACAACAAACTGCAGGCAGCTGGGAAGGGACACTTCAAAGTGGTAAGGAAGGTTCAGTGATGTTAACTACATGGTATAACTGCTAGGCAGGGACACAAACTGTACCATGTTAAAATGATGAATCCTTACCATGATAGAGAGGCCCTTGTACTGAGTATTTTCAGTGGATGACAGGAGGAGTCTATAGGGGATCTGGTGACTGATCTCCTCAGTGAGGCTCGGACTGACACCTCAGTGGAAGGATTGGCAATGTCTCAGCAGCTATCCCTTAAACAGGTTCAAGAAATCCGAGCAGTGTTACAGGAGTTTGGGGACATGTTCACTGGGAAACCAGGGAGCACCCACCTGGTGCAGCACCATGTGGATACAGGACCCCAAAGGCGTATTAAGCAGGGACCTTACAGGTGCCCGAGAGAGTCAAACAAACTCTGAGGGAGGAGATACAGGAAATGTTGTAACTAGGGGTAATTTCAGGAGTCCAGCAGTCCCTGGGCCTCCCCAGTGGTGCTGGTATCAAAGAAGGATGGTAGCACCAGGTTCTGTGTGGACTACAGGAAATTAAATAGTCACACAGAGTCAGATGCTTACCCCATGCCTAGGGCAGATGAAGCCCTGGAGCAGCTGTATGGGGTTAAGGATCTTACTACTATTTATCTTACCAAGGGCTACTGGCAGGTGCCCTTGACTCCCAACTCAAGAAAGAGGTTTCACGAAGATGTCCTTTGGGATGAAAAATGCCCCGGTGACTTTCCAGAGGCTGGTAGATCATATCCTAGCAGGAGCAAAAGATTTTGCCTTGCTTACCTGGATGATACTGCCATCTACAGCCATTCCTGGCAAGAGCACCTTCAGCTTGTCAGCGAGGTGCTGGGCAGACTACAGAGGGTAGGGTTGACCATTCAGCCCAGTAAGTGTCAAGTGGGTATGGCAGAGGTCTCCTACCGGGGACATAGAGAGGGGAGTGGTAAGATGAGGACAGAACCTGCCAAAGAGGAAACAATTCAGGCATGGCCTGCCCCTGTTACCAAAATGCAGGTAAGGTCATTCTTAGGAACAGCAGTGTACTACAGAAAGTTTGTTCCAAATTATAGCACCATAGCTGCTCCCCCTAGACCTGACAAGGAAAACAGGCCAGATAAGGTAGTGTGCACCCTTTTATGTCAGCAGGCATTCCAAAAGCTTTAAAGAGCTTTGTGAGGAGCTCCTGTGTTAGCCAGTCCAGATTACAGCAAAGAAAATGTGCAAGTGGATGCGTCAAACTATGGGGTGTGGGCTGTACTCAGTGAGGTTTCCTTAGAGGGAGAAGACCACCCAGTGGTATATCTCAGCCATAGGCTCAAAGCCAGGGAGGAATGCTATGCAGCTGTAGAAAAGGAATGTCTAGCCATAGTGTGGGTATTGCAGAAACCTCAACCTTATCTATATGGAAGGAAATTCACTGTAGTTACAGACCACATTCCCTTAACAGAGATAAATTGAGTTACTAAGGTGGAGGCTAGGGTTGCAGGCATATGGTATGACAGTGCAGCACTGCAGTGGGGTTATAAATGCCAATGCAGGTGGGCGCTCAAGACAGGGTATGGGGTAATGTATTCCCAGATAGGCTCATCCCTCTCAAGCTACAATTCTCAATTGTCACTTGAAAAACTAGCTTGAGTCTTTGAGAGGGGGAAGAAGACCAATAATGTGATGACCCACCACTGGTCCAGTAATCAAGGAGCCTCAGTCCTCACCACTAGCAACAATGGGGGACGTACACTGGGAGGATAACAAGTACACACACAGTATTTCTAGATGCAGCTCTCTGCATCAAGTGCAATTTCCTTTAAGAGCACACAGAGACCACACAGTCAGTCCAGGGCTGGTTTCTCCCTCTTTCTCCAGATCCCCAATAAGACTCCACAGTGGCACAGCTAAAGAGTTGAGATCTCAGCTGAGTGGCCAAACCAAGACCTCCAGCACATTCTCTGTCCAACCAGTGCTTCGTGTCCCTGCCAAATTGGCTGACACACACACACTCTGAAGTTTGATTTACACACACACACATACACACACACAGACACCCACACACACACCCAGACACCCACACCCACACACACACCCAGACACCCACACCCACAGACACACACACACACACAGACACACACACACACACACACACACACACACACACACACACACACACACACACACACACACACACACACACACCGACACCTGGGAAAGGCTGGCACAGACTTACTAGCTATGCTTCTTTTTGCCTGGACTATAAGGTAGTTATCACTGCCACCAGCCAACTCCTTATCAGCTACTTTAAGGCCCTTAACAAAGGGTGTCCAATCTTACAGTGTAATGTTAATATTAATACAAATGGTAGTTTCACCAAGAGCAAGGCTATTAGGAGTGGCCCACACAGTGTCACCAAACAAATATGCAAGTACTTTCAAAGCTTAAATATCTCTAGACATATCAGTCATAATGAAAGGTTTAAATCTATTTAATAATAAATAATAAAAGAACAAAAAAATACTCGGTATATAATCACAGTGTCATCAGAGTTCAAAATCACAGGAAATATTTAAAACATTGCAGGGCAGTCTCAAATAAAAAAATATATCTAAACTAAGCTTTGCTATATTCCTGACTATATTTAAGAGAATTATACGATTCCCTAAAAACTTACTTCATTAGAGCAAGGCAGATGTTGTAGTGAATGGTTCTTGCCAGGGCCATGACAGAATACAGAATGTCCTGTCTTTCTCAGAGAGGTCTAAAATTAATATCTCAAATATTACTGCTGGGATAGCTTGTAGAATGACATCATTTCTGGTCATCTGACTCTATCCCAGGTAAACCCCCCTCTGCTGGAATATGGCAGTATTTAGCATCTACCTGTAAAAACATGTAGACCTCAGATCTTTGGCAGATGTTGGAAGTCATCAATCAATTGCATTCCTTCACATTTCAAAACTAATAATTAGATCACTCCGAAGACAATACAGGAAGCTTCTCAGCACAGACATGTCTCTTGTTGTACTGAAAACTGAAAGATAATTTTATTGCACAGTCATAAAGTAATTTAATTTCAGCTATTTATCTGAAGTTAACCTCCTCTATTCCAGTTTCCACTGTTAAAATATATACATTTAAACAGTTACAGTAGTACATGTGCATTTCTGTTCTCTTCCAGCAGTATACATTTTAAGGAGAAGCACTTTATAAAATACCTTTCTAACACATGTCTGTACAGACCAGTTTGATATACACATGACATATAGTTCTAATACTGTTGTAATGCAAGCATCTTATATAAATCATGTTGATATTCACAAATGACGTATAATTATTTACAAAGCCGTGCTGGCAGTATCTGCCTTTGTCACATTTTCATAGATTAGTACTAGGCTAACTACCTTTGTGGGTCATTTTATGCCTAGCCAATTACCCCATGAGAGAATCAAATCCTGCACCTTCTGTCTGTAAGGTAAATACCTTAACCATTATGCCAACATTACGACTGGTCCCCTTTTAAAACACCTTCACCTTGACTCAGTAGTTGATTACTTCAACACTTTTCTAGGTATTCTAAATAGACAGGCACCCCATAAGAAAATCCATGTCAAAACAAGACATGTACCATGGCTAACCAAAGAGACCAGATAACTTTCTTTCATCCTGTCTCTACCCACTCCATTCGCCCTCCGGGCTCACTCCGCTCCCCTACCCCCAATTCCCACCCACCCCCGGTGCTCCTACATTTATTTCCTCTATAAGACACACCCCTCTTTACCTACTCCTATCATACCAGGGAAATCATTAACACTCTCACCCCCCTTTTTTTTTCTCTGAACATACCCTCTAATACCTACCTCACATCCTTCCCTGATTATTTACTCAACCTTTACTATTATCTCTTCACTGCTTTTAATACCAACCTCCCATTTTTCGTTCACCACACTACCTTTAGAATGCATATATCAATCTTCCCTCACTATTTACATCTATTAATCTGGGTCTCACTCCTTCCTCCACTAGTCATCACCTATCTCCTTACTTCCTATGAACAACCACTCTACTCTACCCTTCCCTTACCATACAAACACACATCAACACCAACATTATCTTTCTCCCCAAACTTCCTAAACCTCATCTTTAAACCTAGCTACCTATTAGCGAAATATCACAGACTAGCACACATTAAGCTCACCAACTTAAAAACTAGAAAAGTACTTATCTATGATGTTAAGCCTCTCCAGCCCAAACACTTTACTCCTCCACAGACATTACTGGATGGAGACATTCATCCCAACCCTGGCCCTAATATTCCCCTTACCACTACAAACTGTATCCATAACAAAACTAGGACCCTTTCACCTACCAAACTACCCAACTCACTCTCTATAGCACATCTTAATATACGTAGTGTTTGCAATAAAATTGCTCAAGTTCATGCCCTCCTACATACTCACCAATTTGACATCCTATGGTTATCAGAAACATGGCTAAAACCTACCATTAAAGACAATGAAATCACCCCACCTGGCTATAATATAATCAGACTTGACCGTACTACCAAAAAGGGAGGAGGGGTAGCAATCCTTTATAAAGGAGAGCTACAAGTCAGCACTATAAAACTTAACCTCCCTTTGGATAATAGAGCAGAAGTAATTATATCCAAACTTCAGGTCAACACATGCAAAGCCATAAATATCACCTGTCTATCTTCCCCCAGGAAATAACATTAATAACATTAATACACTGGAGTATATACTTAACTGGCTTTCTATTAATCTCCCTCAAGAAACCATAGTCCTTGGGGATGTTAATATTGATTGGAATTCCTGTACTAGTACAACCCCCGCCACCCATATCAACCTATATGGATTCTCACAACATATAAACTGCCCTACCAGAACTAACACACTCCATAACAAAGAAAGTACCCTGGATTGGATACTCACTAATACCCCTCATCAAGCCTACATAACAGGAACCCTTCCAGATGACCTAAGTGACCATTCTCTAACTTACATTATCAAACAGAAAACCAACATAATATTCCCTAACACCTTCAGAACAATACGCTCTAAAACGCAATTTAACCAAGAACTTTTCCTAACAGAACTAAGACAATGTAACTGGTCACCATTAAAATCACTCCCTCTAAATGAAGCAGTTGAATACTTCAATTCAACATTCTTAACCATCCTTGACCACCATGCACCAACTCGCTCTATAAGAACCAAAGCTAAGCCCGCCCCTTGGCTCACCAACAATACTAAACAAAAGATCCTTCTTAGAAACAAATCCTGGGCAAAATGGCGATCAACTAAGAATCTAGCAGACCGACAAACCTTTAGAGAACATAGAAATATTACAAAAAAAGCCATCCTACTAGACAAAAAGAACTTTTATCTACATTTACAGCAAACCACTCAAAAGGATCCTAGAAAATTCTGGACAAGTATTAACAATCTTCTTTTCCCAGGCCAATCCATCTTACCCAACCCACAAGGCTCAAACCCTGGCAATCCCACACAAACAGCCAATGCCTTCAACTCTTTCTTCACAGACGCCATCCAAACTCTAGCTAGCCACCTATCCCAGATACCTCTAACCTGCCCACCTCTTCTATAAACCTACCTCCTTTATTTCAGTTACAACCAGTATCTACTTCCTTCATTTCCTCCCTTCTCCAAAAGTTAAAACCTAATACTCCCACAGCCGATAAACTGCCTGCAGAATTCTTGCAAAAGGAGCTAAAGCCATTGCCTATCCCATCTCCATTCTGATAAATAGATCTATAAGTGAAGGAACTGTCCCATCTATCTGGAAAATTTCTCATATCATCCCACTACACAAAGGGGGAACTCCAATGACTTCTCTAACTTTAAGCCTATAGCTTTACTATCCCCTATTGCAAAAATTATGGAAAAGTGCATCCATAAACAACTTCTTAACCACCTTCTCCAGAACAACCTACTTGCCAACTGTCAACATGGTTTCAGACCTTCCCACAGCACTACCACTGCTCTGCTGTCATTCACTAACTGCATTAACAACAACCGCAACAAAAATCTTCTCTCATCTGCAGTTTTCATTGACTTATCTAAAGCTTTTGACATGGTTAATCACCAACTACTCCTCCATACACTAAACTCTCTTTCACTCGATCCTCTATCTTCAAAAACCAACCCTCACTAATCACCTACCATCAATTAAGAAACAGAACCAAAAGAAAAATCCTAAATGACAAAAAGGCCTATTACACAAAAATCAAGCAAACCCACCAAAACAACCCCCAAAAATTCTGGGGATCCATAAAACAACTCCTTAATCCATGTCAAATTGCTACTCCATCACAAACCTCCACAAATATATCAGACAGTGTAGCCAGTCAAGTTTAACCAACACTTCCTAAATTCAGTACTATCACTAGTAAAAATGACAGCAATCCCAACTCATAATCCCACCTGAATTCCACACAAAATACAAATTATTTCTCTATCAGGCCAATACAAACTAGTTACATAAAAAAACTTCTACTCAGACCGAAACCCACTACCCTTGCTACTGACCTTCTTCCTAACAAATTCTTCAGGCTTGCAACATATGCCATTGCTTACACCATCTCCTTACTAATAAATAGGTCCATCACTGAACATTACATCCCCAAGCTATGGAAAATTTCTTACATCATCCCCCTACACAAAGGTGACTCCTCAACTGACTTCACTAACTATAGACCAACTGCTATACTCCCACCACTAGCTAAAATCCTTGAAAAATGTATCCATGCACAACTCCTAGCATACCTAGTGAGCAACAACATGCACACTCAACATGGTTTTAGACCCAAGCATAGCACCACTACTGCATTAATAAGTTTCGTCAACACCTTCAAAAGACTCAGGAACAATGGGCAACTAGTATCCACTATTTTCCTCAACATGTCCAAAGTATTCAACACAGTATCACACCAAAAACTCCTCAAAGAACTAGCATCCTTAAATCTCTCTCAAACTGCTCTATCCTGGTTTCAAAGCTATTTAACAAATCAACAAGCAGTTAGGTGGCAGAATGACCTCTCTACTCTACTGTCCATCTCAGTAGGGGTGCCACAAGGGTCCATACTTGGTCCACTGTTATTCACCATTTTTACCAACAAGCTCTGCTCTGCCACACAACTAGCAAACATTGTACATATGCAGACAACTCCCTTGATCTGCTCAGCCCCATCCCTTCCAAAATTCCTAGAAAATACCCAAAAAATCCTTCACCAGTATTGACAACTTTCTCACAGAATACAAACTCATTCTTAACCCAAACAAAACAAAATTAATGCTATTTTCAAATCACAAAACAAATAACTACCTACCACCTTTTACGATCTATTCGTACAATAAAACCAAAACTGAACCCACTGAACACAACAAATTGCTTGGAGTAACAATAGATCAGAGCCTAAAATTTGACAAACACCTAGCTCTCACCATCAAAAAGTTCCATGTAAAACTTGGTACCCTATACAGGTCAACACCATATCTTACTTATCCCACCTGACATGACATAGCTAAAACTCACTTACTGCCTACCCTCCTTTATGCCTCCCCATTTTCGCAAACCTAACAAAAACTGAAACAAATTGGAAACAGGCTACAATAAAATAGCAAACTTTGCTGCACATCTCCCATCTAGAACACATCACTGCTCTGCACTACACACACGGAAATAAACGGAATTGCCCAATCTACTATCCCTGAACCAACTGACCTTCACCCACTCACTACTCTACCAGCCCAAGAACTGCCCAGCACTCAAAAATGTAATTCTCCCATACTCTAACACCGGAACCCTGAGGTCCTCTGAAACGTTTCTACTAAAAGTCACAAAGGCAAGCACTAGCTTTGTAGAATATCTCTTCTCCAATCAGATATGAAAAATGGAATCTAATACCACAACACATTAGAACTACCTGTAATAAAACTAGATTTAAGTCACTTCTCAGAGATCACCTAACCAACTACCGGTTATGCTCCTGTAATACGCTAGACTGATGACACTCTTCTTCCTCCTAATCCCAGTCTCCCTAACCACCACTCATACTCTATCCTTAGAATACTAAGCCTTGCATAACAGCCTCAGACTCTCCTCTCTCACTTCACTCTTTTCTCTTCTCTTTCTCTATCAAGATATCAGGTCAGTTTTCTTTACATATCTTGCATCCTAACATTTGGTATTTCCTCGATTGAAACAGCCCAACCATTGACCATAACATAACCTTGACTGTACAAAAAATATTATCTGTCTGCTATTCTGCATCTCACAATGCTAACCTGCAGCTGACTCTTTTTTATGAGAATTGTAATCAACTATCTACTATGTGCATCTACAGTGTTATCCTGTATTTGCTGTTGATATGTAATCATATTTGGAATGTTGAATGCACATTATCATACAGTAATTTATCCCCTAGGTAAATTATGTTCACCTATTTGCTCTACATACCCCTTTTATTATTATTATTGAAGTTCACATTCATTTCACTGTGTAAATTGTTTACTGTATTGGAGCTTTTCTTCCCAGGCCTCTATGGAAAAAGGGCCTCAGCCCAGTCAGACACTCCCAGTAAACAAATGTAAAATAAAATAAATAAATAAAAATAAACCTCCCTCCTAAATTTTACACTACTGAGTGGCTAGCCCTGTCACAGCATACAATCTGTGATCTGCATTGTCCTATCTTCAGGATACTGTGCACCACAATACATGCTCAAAGCGGGTGGTCTATACAATTCTTCAGCCTATAGGGCACTGTGTAGAGTTTGTGCTGCTGCCCACAGCTCCATTCTTGGGTGAGTTTGAGATGGAAACACTCAATGTTTTTTGGGGTGGAAGGAACCCCACAGAGAAACAGAGAGAAAATGCAAACTCCAAACAGGAATTGACTGGAAGTCAGGATTGAATCTTGTACATAAGAAGCAAAGATCTTAACCATTATGCTAACTAGTCTTGGTCATGGGAGACTGCATTGTGAGACACCCAGATATTCCACTCACTAGGCTTAGGAGAAAGTCATGGTCAGCTGCCTATCAGGAGTCAGTGTCCACCAGATCAAGCATGCACACTAGTTGTTGAACGACAAGTCCAGTATGACTCAGCCATAGTCCATGTGAGAGCTAATGATCTGAGACATCTCCCTAGACTATATGAAGGGAGACATGATGGAACTGTCGGACTATGTTTCCCATGCCAGTATGAGCCTAGCACTGACTAGTATTCCACCTTCCCCCCAAAAATTATACCAGATTATGAACAGAAGGTAATTTACATTAATGATTGTTTTAGTTTCTGATGTCATTTGATGGGGATACAATATCTGTCAGCCTGGAAGAATATGGTTGACAGACCACATTGCTTTGCCAGGGATGGTCTGCACTTGTCCCCTTTAGGCTTTCAAATATTGGCTAAAAGCTTGTCAAGCCCTATATGCCTTTTTTAGGCATTGCCAACCTAATAAACCTTCTGACATAGCAAAACCAACCCCAAAAGATCTAAAGTGATATGCTCAGTGCCAGAACTCTAAACATAAAACTCATTTTCCTGCAGGCTTTCTTCACCATGGGGAACCTAGATGTCTGTGCAGTCACTGAGGCATACTTTAAAGCCATGGAGGGCACACCGGCAGTGCAGGGCTATACTGCATTCCGCATATTTATATCTACTGCACAGGAATGGAAAAAAGGTGGAGGTGTCACAATCTACATCAAAAGCAAACACACCTCAAGACTGGTCAACCAGTATGGTGCACTTGAGCGTCTCCACATCCCAATTACCACATTTGGGTGTTTAAATATTTGTATTATACCCATATGTATTTACATCTATGTATGTATGTATGTATGTATGTATGTATCTAGATAGATGTATATATATATATATATATATATATATATATATATATATATATATATATATATATATATATATATATATATATATATATATGGTTTTATTATTTGTTGAACACTTAAGCTCTATGGACAAATTGTCAATTTTAGGATCAACCCAGGAGCACTGCCTTGTTAAGTTACTTTGTAAGAATTGAGAATACTGTACTGTACCACAATTAGCTGGAAACAATGAGATGAGACTGAGCCAAAAGTTTTTATCTGTTAATTACCAAACTCATGAACAGGTGGCAGGCTCTCCTTTATGGTCCAAGTCTTATGTATTTCCAGAATGAATTCTCCAAGCACTGTAGTTCATTTAATAAGGCTTTATTAGATGTTCACGATATCCGAATACTGTCTTTATTAACAGTGCTGCTAAACAATTAGTGCTCAAAGTTAATGCACATCATATTCTAATTGTCCTGAACATAAACTAATATAGTCTTTATTTGACCAGTCTTCTGAACTCAGGCTCGAGTGTCTGTAATCTTCTCTGAAGTAACAGGTCAAACAAACTCACAAACCTTAACTGAACTGCTATCCTGAGCACAACATATTATATTGCTTCAGTCCAGTAATTTGCCTCATTTACTTTTTCTAACCTTTGTCTCGGGCTTTGTCTATTTAACATTACATTAAGGAACATTCTGTAGCTGACAAGATTGTGGGCAGGATTCACGAAGCCTCCGTGTAAGAGTTAGCAAGTCTTACGCGGAGGCTGCAGTTAAACGGGGTGATGTCAGCATGCCATGCATATTCAGGAGGGCATGCTGAATCACACCCTAGGCCAACACGGTCTGTGTAGCAATGTAGGGGGCGTGTTCACATGACGAGTCCTGCAAAGAGACACGCCCCCAGAAGAATCACAGTCCCGAAAGGAAACTCCCACGAGCGAGTCCGCGGAAATGTCAAGAAACACAACAGCACACATGCCCCCACAGACTATAAACCCAACTGAAATGTAAAACGTAAAAATGAACAGTTTAATTTTTTTTTATAATTTCAAAAATGTTTGCCCGTAATTGCGCTCGTTTGCAGGTGTGCCCTTAAGCTCAGCCACAGTTAGCAGTCATTGAAAAAGCATACAAGATCTAAATATGCAAAATAAGCCAAGTAGCAATAGCGTAGTGGTAGAGACGTCGGCCAAAGAGGAGGTAGTCACGGTTCGAGCCCCAATAACATCATTTTTTATTTTTAGTGAAATAAGCACGAAACAATCCCCAGACATATATGTGTATATATATATATATATATATATATATATATATATATATATATATATACAACTATAATTTAAGTAAAATGTAATGAAATGGGCCATGTTTTTATGAAGAAATCTGACACAATAAAAAAAAATATTTTATAAGTGCCCATAGCTGAGCAGCGCTAGTATGTTTGCCCGTAGGTGACCAGTGGTTTAACAGGTGTAATATGAGTGCCTGGAGTTGAGCAGCACTTTAACATGCTGAAACTGTGTGCCCATAGTTGCGCAACATTTCTCACAGCGTAATATGCGTGCTCATAGCCAAATAACGCGTTAACCAGCCTAACCCATTTTGCGAGCTGCGCGTAACTGGCTTACCGGCGGGCAACGTTGAGCAACCTGTATCAAAGCCGCCTTTAAACAGACACACCTCCTAGCCTGTCTAGACAGTAGTAAAATAAAAAAAAAGCAATGCCCATGCTCGAACCCAGGATACTGTGCATCATAGTCAAAGTACTGAACCACTAAGCCACGACAGCTGTACTGAGAAATGCAGTATTAGCATATATATAGGAATGAATGGAAATAGAAGCATGACAAAGCAGGTTTTTTTAAGCTGATACAATTCCAAAATGGCCAATCACAGATAAGTGCGGGAAAAACGGCATATATAAGCCCCATAGGCGGGAATACACAGCATAACTGATTGTGGAACCTATTTGCAGTCAGGATGGCAGGTGTAGGAGAGGGTAGTCGCTTCCAAGCACAGAGGTGGGGTGTTGAGGAGTCCAAATACATGGTTTGGCTCCTAGTCCACGATCATGAGGCTCAACTCATGCAGGGCCAGGTTCTGTGGGGTGCGTACAAGGCAGAGGCATGGAACCTGCAGGGCCAGGTTCTGTGGGGCACGTACAAGGCAGAGGCATGGAACCGGTTGGCACATGATCTCACCAGTGCCACAGGCATACCAAGGACTGGTGAACAGATCCATCACCACCATGCGGACCTGAAGAGATGAAAGCAGGACCAACTGAACCGTTGGATCCAGGAGGCCTGGCAAATGCCCAACGCCCCACTACTGAGTAAGTATCCATGTAATTATGTATGTAAGGAATTATCCTAGCTGATATTATGGAGATGCATGTTCCAATATGACTTCATTTATATTACAGCTGCAGGTGTGCGTTCTGCGAATCGGCAAGCCTATGGTAATAGGCTGGAGCGATTGCGCCACCAGGCAGGTTAGTAATTATATTTCTGTAATTGTTATAAAATATAAGTGAGACAGCTTGTAAAAGAGTTCAGTGTAGTTACATATTAATAAAGTTCAAATAACACTAGAAGAAAGATTCTGCTAGTACTATATGATTAGATAAGTAATGCAGCCTGTAATCCAGAAATAAAAATTAAACAAGTCTGAAATAGAGATTTCCCACCTATATTGTAATATCAGATAACCTGCTGCAGCCTAAAAATTAGTGGTAAACAAGCTAAAGACAATAGACATGTGTCAAATACATCCCTTTTGAAAATCTGCCATATGAAACAAGTGAGTCTGTTGGAAAGGATTGTTGTAACCAAGTATGACATGTTAATAATGCCTAGAATAAAGTACCATCTTGAATTGTAAAAATAAAACAAGTGAGAGTGTGAGAAAGAGGTATGAATCGACCAAGAAAGCTGTTATAACTTCTGAATAAAGTATACTGCAGTCAGTACATAATGAAATGAATGAGACAGCCACAACCAAACAGTGAAATGTTTGAAATAAAGTACTGAAGCTGGAATGTTGCCTGTCCCACAATTTGGATATGTTGCTGTACCCTTGCAATATGGAGATAGTATGGTTGTAAGAAATAATGAACATCCACAGTTGTCTAGAGCCATATAAATGAAATGTAGCAGGATGCTGTACCTGAACACAGCCAGATATGAACGTGTATGAATGAAAATGCAATGTATATTAATGTAGCAGTAACAGTCCCATCACCAACATTCCTAAGGTTACATATAGGAAACTGTACTAAGACCTGTAGGGTATATATATCTGCAGCTACTAGAGATGTACAGCATATGTATAGGTAGTTGAAGTTGTTAATGAAATATTTCTTCACCCTACCCTATATTCACAAATAATGCCATTCCACAACAAACTGGGTATGTGTATTCACAATTAATTCCTATGGACATTTGTCCTGTTGGTTCAAACATATTTGCACGTACGTTGCTGCATGTGCCCTGTTCACATATCCAAACCTGATGGCATGTTGCCATCAATCAACCCTGCATACTGTTGGATTGTGTACTGTTGTTCAAAATATGCATGTGTTATGCTTGCTGTTCAATGTTTGGAATTCATGGGTGTTTGGTTAATGGGAATACTGATGCATGCTGTTACAACTAATTTTGATTGGTATTGTTTGTTACTAACCCAAAATGTCATAAAATATTGCTAAACATAGGACAACAGGGAAGGCGGGTTCCAGCGGACCCACCTCTCCCACCTCAGCTGGCGAGTGCACCTGGCACTAGTGCCCAGGCCGGAACCTTCTCCGGTGGCCCTGTGCCACCTTTGGGTGGAAGCGCTGCAGGGGATGGGGCTCATCCCCCCTCTGCAAGCGTGGCCGGAGGAGACCGTCCACTCACCCTCCAAAGTGTCCGGTCTGTGGTGCGTAGCGAGATCAGGCATTCTGTGCTTGAACCCCTACGCCAGCTTGAGGCTCAGGTGGCATAACAAACAGGTGTGCCTGCTGCCCGTCCTACACAGCCCCCAGCACAGCCCCGTCCTGGGCTGTGAAGGCACAGTGGCAACTGCCCATGGGTGGGGATCTCAGTTCCACTGTTGCCATCTGTGAGCTCATGGGCTCGCGATATCCAAACATCCGTCCCCGTCAATTGTGTTTCCCCCCACATGTGTCATACTCTGCCCCTGTATGCGTCTTGTTTGTCTTGTCTGTTAACCTCCCCTACCTACCTCCCCAAATATACCTACTTCCTGTATCTCACATTCCACTCTCACCTGAAAAAAAAATAAAAAAAGGGCACTCTGTTCCCGCAAAAAAATTACGCCCCATACACAGCTGCCCATTTTGCAGACATGTCTGCTGGACATGTGAACTGGTAATTACAATTGGCTGTACAACATATTTTGTTGTCCTCACCCCTCTCTCAGGGGTGGAAGGTTACAAATTTCACACCAAATTACAGACATATGCACAGCTGTTGCTGATAAAGAAATGGGCAGCTATGGGCCTTTCCTACATCCTTCCTGCAAATCCCAAGCTTGTTTTCCTACTGTCCTACCCTCTTTGTGCCCCCTTTTATACCACTGTCCTATCTCCCCATTTTCTTTTCTTTCAAAGAAATTAGCACGGGTGTGCGTGAGAGTAAACACTTTTAAGCAGTAGTAAGTGGGTGTGCGCTTCTGTGCACTTAGCTAAGCGTGTGTGCATGAAGCTAAGCGACAGTGCGCATGCGTGACCTCCGCGCAAACCAGCGCTAACCCGCTTACAACTGCTTAAAAGTGCCTTAGTCACTCTGAATGACAAGACTTGTAGTCTGCTCAGCAGCAAAATAAAATTCCTCTGTCAGTCTCGAACCCAGGACCTTGGAAACACTAGTCTGCATGACTTACCACTAAGCCATGACTGATATACAAGAACTTTGTGCTGAAAGCAATATATCATGAAATAGTAGGACTGAATGTAAAGGGAATATAGGAAGGCTATTACACAAAGCTTTTCTTGCATCTTTACTGGCAATTCTTGTGGATTTGTATAACATTAGTGTGAGAAGAGAAACAGCCATGCTAGTCAGTAGCTAGGAGGTAATAATGTGACAGTAGCACCTTGCAAACCACACACACTATCAGAGCAGGATAAACACTGCCATATTTGAATAGGTAAGAGGCCAGACCTCGCAACTGTGACTGATTTACAGGGATGTCCCTGATTTGAAAACAAATGTTAACTGTGCCCCACTGACTCCCTGTGAAATGTACTAACAGTAGGCAGAAAGGTGTTTTATCCCACGTAATGGTAACTGTCAATTGCTGAAAGTATGCACTACTTGCATGTCAGAAATGGTGTAGTAATACATATGCTCAAAATACCCCACAGTCACAACTGCAGAATATCTGAAATATATCACGGGTGTATCCCACTGATGTGTACCATTCCCTGAGGCTGATAAAAGATACACCTGAGAGTATCTGAGGCCTGCAAGTGTCACAAACTCACAGGCATATCATTCTGTCTGCTGTCACACACTCTGTGAATAGCTGTAGAATAGCTTCCACAGCACACCCACATGTAGGTGTACAACCCACAAATATCAAAGGAGGTATCCAACTAATAAAATAAGGACAGTATAGCAGTTTACAAGCGCTGCATGTGCCTGCTATCCATAACTGTTAGTACAAAGTACAAGGCCCCACTACTGCTCAGCAGCAAAATAAAATACCCTTGTAGGTGTCAAGCCCCACACCTTGGCCAGACCAGACTGCATGCAGTACCACCAAACCACAACAAACATATAAGGAATTGCTGCTGAAAGAAATATAGCAAGCATTACAAGGAGTGAATGTAAATGGAAAATAGGAAAGCCATAGCAACACATTCCAGTAAAGACACCTAGCAGGCATTCAAGGAGTGAATGTAAAGGCCAAATAGTGAAGCCATAGCAACAAATTGCAAGAGCCACTGCTGTATACCAGTTACTCCACAAGTCCCACAGGAAAGCACATACTCCCATTTAAACAGTATTAGTATTATTAGGTGTCAGTTAACATACACACGGAGAAGAATAAACTGGAGGAAGCAATAGTCAGGTGTCAGTACAACATGCATTTCAGTGCCTACAACACAGCCTGAAATATGAGAGACATACCAACCTTTACACTCACAGAACAGTGTCCACAGCATACCAGCATGGTCCCCACCTTGACAATCTGAAAGGGCTACTCCTACCTAACCTAACATTTTATAGCACTGTCCTGAAATCACAGTGAGAACTGCAATTACCACACAGCAGGCTGCATGCAATTAGTAAATGCTGGCTAACAATTGGTGCAGAGGCCATCACGTGCACATGTGCATATACCTACAAAAGCAGCCTGTACTCCCAGTCCACACATGCAATACTTTCATTGCAACATCCGGAGGGAGAGACAGAGACAGAGAGAGAGAGAAAAAAAAAAAAAAAAAACAGAAAAAGAGACACAGAGACAGCCACCGAAAATAAAACGATACAAAACAGCAAGCTAACCAGCAGCAAGCCATCCCATCTCAGAGGCTCAGGTAAGAGCCGCCCTCTCCAAAGTGAATAACACAGCATCAATGGGACCAGACAGTGTCCCGGACTGCATCCTACATGAACTCCAAGATGAGCTAAACCCAAACATAAAACTACTGTTAAATCTCAGCCTTACCACAGGTTATGTACCCAAAGAGTGGCGTACAGCAACAATGGTCCCTCTCCACAAAGGTGGTGCCTCAATGGATCCTGGAAACTATCGCCCCATAAGCCTGACTAGCTTGGTCTGCAAAGCTATGGAAAGGATCATCATGGACCTCATACATAAAGATATTGGGGACCTACAGACACTGGATCCTACCCAGTGTGACTTTAAGGGCAGATCCGGCCTCTTACACCTGGTTGATTTCTTTGAAACAGTCACAAAGGCCATTGACAAGGGGAAGGTGGTCCACACAGCCTACCTGGACCTCACAAAAGCCTGCGATACAATACCTCACTCGGGCGTTATAGATAAGCTCACCAGCTTAAATATACACCCCTATGTCACTAGATAGGTTGCAAACTGGCTGAAGGACAGAACCCACATGGTTAGAATTGCTGGAGCCATGTCAGACTCCAAACCAGTTACAAGTGGTGTCCCACAAGGCTCAGTCCTGGGACCTCTCCTGTTCGGTATACATGTCTCGGAGGTACAGGCTGACACGGAAGGACTGTGGCTGACCAAGTTTGCGGATGACCGCAAACTGGGCACTATAATTGACTCTCCAGCCAACACAACCATCCTCCAAAAGGGCCTCATAGAAATAGACAACTGGTGCCAGAGCCATGGCTTCAAGCTAAATGCCACAAAGTGTATAGTCATCCCCTTTGGCAAAAACAAAGTGGCCACAAATGACCACATAAGTGGTAATCTATTACGTACGGAAGAAGTAATTAGGGACATGGGGACCAAAGTTGATAGCAATCTCTCATTTGACAACCACGTGGCCAAAGTGGTTAGAAAAACATTTTATATAGCCCACCTAATCATGACAGGATTCACATCTAGATCAGGGGAGGTCATCGTGCCTCTTTACTCATCCCTCATCAGGCCCATAATTGAGTACAATGCCCCTTTTGGGATTTAACTTACCAGACACCTGCAGCAACTGGAAAGACCACAAAAGTACCTCACCAAGAGGATCAAAGGGCTCAAACAGATGCCATATGCTGCCCAGTTAACATAACTCCATACTCAGTGGCATACCGCCTGCTCAGAGGTGAACTGTGCCAGACGTATAATGCCATGTCCAACCTGGAAGTAATGGACATGCTGCACCTCAGAAAATCAAACTCCCATCAAGCTTTGCGCTCGAGAGACTTGAACCTCAGCACTGACATCAATAGGACATGCTGGAGGGGCAGATTCATAACCCAGAGGCTCCCTTCACTCTGGAATAAAATCCCAGTCCAGGTATGGCAGAGTCCCTCATTGACTCTCTTCAAGAGGAATCATGATGAGTAGATGGGGGATTGTAGGTGTTCCACGGGTATCACTTCTGTGTCACTGTTAGACAGAGGCACAGTATACTAACCTCAGAAAAGGGCATAGCAACATTAATCTAAACTGGGTGGCAAAAGCCAAACACACTGTGGCTTGGCTTATAAATGCCCTAGGGCAGATAGCCTAGTATGAACCTATACCCACACCCCCAGGTTGTTGCCACAGTGTGACGCATCACAGACTATCCACATGCAACTAACAGTGGGTTAAACTGACTTCCAGTTCATAGCCTGCTACGGACCACCCTCCTAAACCCAGGTAACCCACTTGGCCTACTTAAGAATACATGAATATCTGCAGGTGTCTCCAAACAACAATATATTGGGCAGCTTCATTTACCCACACATAGACTGGGAGCATTACTGTAGCTAACCAACAGAATCCATACACTCAATTGCTATTGAACAACTTGTTACCACTCCCACAAGAGGGAAAAACATGCTGCACCTGATCATCACCAACATGTGGACTATATGCTCCAGACCAGAAGTGTATCCCTCGCTGGTAAGATGACACCATAGACTACTCTCACTGTATATTCACATACCAAATGCAGCCCCTGCACAGAAAACCACAGTGGCTTCAGACATGGGAACTATATGTCTATGTGGCACACACATACCTCATGTGTGCATTGACATTACTGATATAATCTATGTCATACAATATTAAGAGCAACACCCCACACACATGGACAAACTGCGTGACAAAAACACACATGGCATTTGTAGGATTCAAACCCCTACCTAACTATGTTATGACACTTGACAGAGACGCATTAGCAGAGCGCGCTATTCGCATTACTGGGCGGTTTCCCTTCTACTGCTATACTTATAGGGTGCTGACATCATCAGTGTTTAGAAAGAGGAATGTGCATCATGTAGTGTGTTCTTCTAGTTGCCAAAAGGGACATTTCTTTCACATAGAATTGCACACACACTAACCCTCCTCACCCAAACACACACACACTGAGCATTTGCAGGATTCAAACCCATACCTAACTATGTTATGACACTTGAGAGAGACGCATTAGCGGAGCACGCTATTTGAATTACTGGGTATCTGTTCTTCTCCTGCAGTATTTATAGGGTGCTGACATCATTATTTATATAGAAGTATGTACATCTATTACTATCTGTCAGTTAGGGGGATAGCATATATATGCATTAACAGCCGCCTACTTCAGGGTCAGATATGCACATCAGCACTGGCAGGTTATGTTTTATACCATGCTTCATGACCACAGGACCTGTAACATACAACACAACCAGCTCAGACCACCCCTCCCATATCCAGGACACACACTTTGCTTCCCTGGGAACAGTGTAGGATATGAAGGTGTTCACATACACCATTACAGTGGTTAACGTCAGGTATAGGTATATTGTGTGGGGGAACTACTCAAGCCTCAACAACATCACCCTACAGCCACTACAATTTGTGAATCCATGTGCTATGGCAGGACCACTCACCACAGCCACAAGGGGGAATACATATTGGACCTGACCATCTGCAACATGGAGACTCTATGTTCCACACCAGAGGTAGACCACCATTGTTAATATCTGACCATACCCAACTTTCCCTGGACATTCATATCCCATCCCCACCCCCAGGCAAGGAAGTCACTGCAAACAAAGTATTTATCAAAAGCAGACTTTGCACTTGTGAAGACTGGGGTGGAAGACTTCAAAGGACACATGCTGGGGGATTATACAGGCCACTCTTCATAATCCTTGACAATTGCATTCTATGAGCATCTGGAAGGTTTGCATTGATCATGCTATCCCAAATAAACCCAAGAATCCTCCACAACAGGAGACCTGTCTGGTGTACACCAGCCATATATAAGCTGTACAACAGAATGAAGGAGCTAATACATTATAGAGCAATATCCCACAGAGGGAGGATGTCTCTGAACAGTATTGGCACGACACTTCAATCCCTCAAACTCATCACATCAAAGTGTTGACAGTGAAATTGTCCAGACACTGCAGATAAGGCTCCACTCGGTCTGTAATTGATGCCCAATTACTGTTATACGTCCTCACCAACCCTCTTCCAGCAAACACCAGTCACATAGATGTGACATTGCAAATTCAACCCCTGGGATCTCCACTGTGTCCCTGCTTGACGGAGGCACAGCACACTAGCCTTAAATGGTGCCTTCTGTGACCTACTTTACAGAGGCACATTAGCCTACTGTACTGGGGAGGCAGACGCCAAGCATACTCTGGCTAAGCTTGTATTCCCTAGGGCAAACAGCCTAATATTGACCTCTACACCCATATGTTTAATTTTCAGGTGCACAATATTTGTTGCTGATAAACTGTTTGCAGGTCTTTATTGCCATAGCTTTCCCTATTTCTATGAACAATTTGTGTATCTGTGGAAGATGTTTGAATATGAGAGGGATCCACTATTTAACTTATGTGTCTGTAGTCATTTAACTGTGTGCACTGGGCAGATTGCTGTATTGTGGTTGGTTCCTGGATTAACACATACAAATACCAGATATGTGTGGCCAACTGCTAAACTGAGACATGGCCTAAGTGTGTGAGCATGCCCAGTTCAAGCTTTCCATGGCTTGTTGCCTGACATATGTCTCATTTTTCAAAGTGTGCGAGCATGCCCAGTGTGAGCTTTCCATATGTTGAAATCTGCAGTCCACCACATTTGTGGTTGTGTGTGAACTTCAACAATATTTCACATTTATAGTTGTGTGTTGGGAGTCATGTTGTGTACTTACTGCCCAACTGTTTTGTGTCTGAACCCAACAGGGATTATACTGTGCCTGCAGGGTTTCCATGGGATAGTTTGCATACAGTTGTCAACATCCTTTCATACTGACCAAACACTGTAATATCGTATAGTGTACTGGTTCAGTACTTTCACTGTGGTGGACAGTATCCTGGGTTTCAGTCCTATCACTGCTTTAAATATTCATAGTGAGCACACCAGACTGGTTAAGGGCCAGTTGTGCACATATGACCATGTTGCATTTTGTTCAGATATGGACTACTTAAACCAGGCTTGTCCAACATTGGTAGTGTATTCCGCAACTTGGGTGGACATTGACAAACACTAGCGATGTGCCCTAGGCCATTTCTACTGCTAGTCAGAGAGTGTGCATGTCCTTCAACACACATTGTAACTGGATTTTGCCATGACATATTTCAAGGTTAGTATACTGTGCCTCTGTCTACCCATGACATAACAGTGATACCCAGGGTAAACCTACCATCTCTCATCCACTCATCAAGATTCCTCTTGAGGAGAGTCAATGAGGGACTCTCTAGCTAACCTGTACTGGGAGTTTACTCAAGAGTGGAGGGAGCTTCTGGGTTATGGATCAATCACTACAGCATGTCCTATGTATGTCAGTGCTGGGGTTCAGGTCTCTCATATGCATAGCTCACTGGCATTCAGATTGTACAAGGTGCAGCATGTTCATTGATTCCATCTTGGACATGGCTTTATACATCAGGCACAGATTGCCTCTGGGCAGGCAGTATGGCACTGTGTGGAGCTGCAGTTTGTTTAATCAGGCAACACACGGCATCTGTTCGAGCTCTTTGATCCTCCTGGTGAGGTACATTTGGGGTCTTTCCAGTTGCTGGAGGTGTCTGCTGAGGTACATCCCACAGGGGCCATTGTACTCAATTGTGAGGCTGATGAAGGATGACTGAAGAGCACGATGACCTCCTGATCTAGATCTGACTACCTTCATGATTAGGTGGGTATATGGTATGTTTCTGTAACCACTACAGCCACATGGTTGTCAAATGCAAGATATCTATCAACTTGTGTCCCCAGGTCTCTTATTACTTCTATAGTACTTAATGGGTTAACACCTATGTGGTAATTGGTGGGCACTTACTGTTTATCCACAGGGGATGACTATACACTTGTCTGCAATTAGCTTGATGACATGGCTCTGGCACCAGTTGTCTGTTTCTATGTGGCCCTTTTGTAGGATGCTTGTGTCAGCTGGAGGGTGAGATATGGTGCCCAGTTTGTAGTCCTCTGCAAACTTGTTCAGACACAGTCCTTCCATGTTGGCCTGTACCTATGGGAAATATATACCAAACAAGGGAGGTCCCAGGACCGAGCCTTGTGGGATGCCAGTTGTAGCTGGTTTGTAGTCTGACATGGCTGCAGCATTTCTGACCATGCCAGTTCTGTCCTTGGGCTGGTTTGCAACCCATCTACTGACATAGGGGTTTATATTTAAGCTGGTGAGCTTATCTATAATGAACACGTGGGGTATTGTATGGAAGGCTTTTGCAAGGTCCAGATAGGCTGTGTGGACCACATTCCCCTCATCAATGGCCTTGATGACTGTTTCAAATGAGTCAAACATGTTTAAGGGGCAGGATCTGCCCTTAAGAAAGCCACGCTGGGCAGGGTCCAGTGTCTGTAGGTCCCAAATATCTTTATTTCTGAGGTCCATGATGATCCTTTCCATAGCTTTGCAGACCAAACTTGTCAGGATTCTGGGGTGATGGTTTGCAGTATCCATTCAGGCACCACCTTTGTGGAGAGGGACCACTGTTGCTGTACACTGCTCTTTGGGTACATATCCTGTGGTAAGGCTGAAATTGAGCAGTAGTGTTATTTGGTGTTCCATTCTTCTTGGAGTTCATGTTGGACACAGCCCAGGACACCATCTCGTACCATTGATGCTGTGTGTTTTGCTTTGAAGATGCTGGCTGTTACCTCAGCATCTGCAATGTCAGGGGGCCAGCACTCTGCTGGGATAGATATTTGACATTTTTTGGGGGGGAGTTTGCACTGAACCTGTCAGGTTGGATGTTGGCAATGTGTGTGCATTTGGTGTATTGTTTGTAATATTTGGTAATTCAGAGCATATCTGTGAATTCCCAACAAGGTTCCTACCATCAGTTAAGAAAGCCTTGTGATTATCCTTAGTGTCCTGTACAATTTGTATCTTCATAGGTTCATAGGTTCATACTAGGCTATCTGCCCTAGGGCATTTATAAGCCTAGCCAGAGTGTGTGTGGCTTTCGCCACCCCTTGCTATGTGAATATTATGCCCATTTAGGGTTTACTTTACTGTGCCTCTGTCTAGACGTGACACAGTGAAGACCCCCAGTGTAAATCTACAATTTGCCATCCACTTGGCAAGATTCCTGTTGAAGAGAGTCAGTGAGGGGCTCTGCCTAACATGGAGTGGGATTCTGTTCCAGAGTGTAGGGAGCCTCTGGGTTATGAATCTGTCCCTCCAGCACATCCTATTTATTTGTGTGTTGAGGTTGACATCTCTCGCGGCTCTGATGGATTTGAATTTTCTGAGGTGGAGCATGTCCATTAATTCTGTATTGGACATGGCCTTGTACATCGGGCATACATCGCCTCTGAGTATGCAGTATGTGACTGCATACAGCTGGGGTGTCGTCAGCCAGGCAACATATGACAAATGTTTGAGACCCTTTATCCTCTTGGTGAGGTACTTTTGATGTCTTTCTAACTGCTGCAGGTGTCAGGTAAGGTACATCCCAAATGGGGCACTGTACTCAATTATGGGCCTGATAAGAGAAGAGTATAGGGGCACAATGAGCTCTCTTGATGTAGATGTGAATCCTTTCATGATAAGGTGGCCAATATAGAAGGTCTTCCTAGCCACATTAGCAATGTGAGTGTCACATGAGAGGTTACTGTCCACTTGTGTCCCTAGGTCCCTGATTACTTCTTCCATACGTAATGGAGTACCACCTATGTGGTAATTTGTGAGTACCTTGTTTGGTATTTGGAGAGACATTCATACTCTCCAGTGTCTTCAGGAAGGCTGAGTGGGGTTCCTGGGTTTGAGAGGGTGGTCTGTAGCATGCTACAAACTGTACAGCAGTTTTGCCTATGGTTAGTTACACATGGATGGTCTCTGATGCTTCGTGCATTGTCAGTAACCTGGATGTGTGGGTATCTTTGCTGAATATGGATACTCCCCCTCCTTTTGTGGTTTGGTCCAGGTTTTGGGGCCAAAAAGCAAGATATGAAGTATAATCTGGTAGTGCTGGGTTGCTCTCAGGAGCCTTGATGCAGATTTCCGTTACTGCACAGACAGCAATGTTCTCCATACTGGGGAGGGCCTCTAGAGCATGCATCTTGAGGTTTAGACTTCTGGCATTGAGCAGCATTACCCTTATGTTTTTTCCACTTATGTTTTCTTGGGAGGTGGGTTTGTCTTTTCAGCCTTGCCTACAAAAGGCACTATTGAGGTGGCAAGAGCCTTAGCCAATATCCAGACGCCCAGGGGTGACAGGTGCAAGCCATCCCTGGCAAAGCAGCGTGGCTTGTCAAGCATGACATCCCAAGCAGACAGACATTGGATCCCCTTGGAATGACACCAGTAATTGAGCCAATTGGTAAAGCTGATCATTCTGTGTTTGTACTGTGGCATCATTCTTGGTGAGGGTAGGATGCTGCTCAGGGTCAGAGTCATACCGGCCTGGCCTACATAATCAGAGAGCTCCTCTATGTCTCTTTTCATGTAGTCCAGGGAGGTACATCTCAGGTCATTCACACCAGCATGGACAATGACTGAGTAATATTTGCACTTGCTTTGGAGTGACCTGCATGCTTGTGTTATGTGGTGGATTGTAGCAGCCTACAGGCAGCTTACTGTACCCTTTTCCTTGTTCAGTCTGGTGAGCGGGACATCAGTGTGTCTGACTATGGAGTCACCTATTACAAGTGTATCAGGCATGTTGTTTGTCCTTACGGGCTGTGACTGTTTGGCACACCAACTTTGTGTACTGTGTGTTGCATGTGCTATGTTTGGAGGTAGTGGTTGCTTGGGTGTCTGCTTTGGAGGCCTCTGTTGATTTGGTGGATTTTTAATTAGAGCCTCCGGGAATGTTTCTGTGTGTTTATGTCTTTGGTTTGCAGTTGTGATAGGTCTATGTGAGACTGGGTTTGTGGTGTGTGTGGTTACCTTCTCCTCCTGACTAGTTTTGACAGTACTGAGTTGAGAGAGCTCAGCCTCCAGTTTGGATAAATGGTTGCATCTCTCACATATATTTGTATTTCTTGGGGGGAGGAGGGGGTTGTCTGTGTACATGGGGCAGGTGTAACATTGCCCAAGATTCACAGATTCAACATGTTGTAGCTGACCTTAGTGGATTTCATGAATGGCCATAATACTGATCAGAGATTACTTCCCTTTTTGGGTTTGCTCTATCATGTAGTAGCTTCCTCATTCTCTTGCATGGTTTGGTAATGGCTGGGGTCCACGATGCCAGATGCCTGCATGTATGGTATTGGGCCTTGGTTTTATTTGAGATTGCATAATCCATGCATTCCTGACAGTTTCATAGAATGCATTTATAAAGGGTTCTGAGGTGTGGCCCATATTTTCCACAGGCACAGGGCCTTTAATGGATTCCACATCAGTTTGGAGGAGTGCAACATTTCCTTTACACATGTTTTTTACTGTGGTTTTCTGGCCAGGGACTGTGGTCAGGATGTGAATATCCAGTGTGATTACTCTATGGTCTGATCTTACCTGTGAGGGATACACTTCTCATCTGGCCATAGATTACCCATGTTGCTGATTATCACATCTAGTGTGCTTACCCCTCTTGTGGGAGTGGTACATTGTTCCTGAGCATTTTGGTTTATGGATTCTAGGAACCTTTGGCCTATGGTGTTGGAGCTGGAATAATGCTCCCAGTCTATGTTTGAGTATTTTCAGTCACCCAATATAATGTTGTTTGGAGAGCTTGATATTTCCATGTGTTCCAACGTAGGCCAAGTGCAGTTCCTGGCATTAGGAGGGTAGTCTGTAGCAGGTTACAAACTGGGAGGCAGTTTTAGCCACTGTTACTTGACCATGGATAGTCCATGCTGCTTCTTGTTGTGGTACCAACATGAGAGTGTGGTTATCCTTGACAATTATTGCTAGTCACCCTCGTTTTGTAGTTTGTTCCATGTTTTGGGGCTGTAAAGCATGGTATGAGGTGTAACCTGGTAGTGTTAGGGTGCTCTTGTGAGCCTTGACCCAGTTTTCTGTTCCAGGACAGATATCAACATTCTCCATGCTGAGAGGAGTTTAGACTGCATGCATCTTGCAGTTTAGACTTCTGGCATTGGGTAGCATTACATCTAGGTTCTTATCCCTTGTGATACCTGTGGAGGTGGGTTTGTGTTTTGAGCCTTACCTATTCAAGGCACGGTGGGGGTGACAACAGCCTTTGCCAGTATCCAAAAGGCCAGGACTGATAGGTTCACGCCATCCCTAGCAGGTGGAGCATCGTGTCTTGCTCAGCATGTCATCCCAGGCTGGCACGCATTGGATCCCCTTTGACTAACAGCAATACTTAAGCCAATTATTGTAATTGATCATCTCGTCTTCATATTGTGGCATCATGCCTGGTGAGGGTAGGATGTTAGTCAGGGTCATCAAGTTTGCATATACTACATGGTGTTACATTGCTTAACACATGGCAATCATGCCTCAGGTGGTGCTGCAGGACTGTCTATGTTGGATGCACATACTACACTCCCTGTACATGTTTGATAGCAGGTTGTGTCAACTTAGGCATCCCTTTTACTATATGTGTGAGTCAGAGAGGTATCATTTCCAGGGTTCCTACTGAGCCAGTGTATGTGCTATGCGTTGCTGCTTTGCCAAGGCCAAGGCATACTGGGCATGCCTCCTTCTGCCTACTGGGGCAGGCTCAGGTTGTTCCTCCTCCGAGTCACGCTCTGCCTGTGATTGGCTTGGCAATGGTGGGGGGCTGTTTGGCCCAGCCCTATGCTGGTCCTGCTGCAGCTGTTTTTGCAGAATCATATTATGTAGCATAGTACACACCATGACAATTTGGGTACATGTAGTTGGTGAGTACTGCAAGGCTCCACCAGATGTGTCCAGGCACCGGAACTGTGACTTGAGCAGCCCAAACACACGCTCGATTACATTTCATGTTTGTGTGTGTGCCTCATTATGGCGTTCTTGTCTAGGTGTGTGTGCATTTCTGATGGGTGTCATCAGCCACGGCTCCAGTGCATAGCCAGCATCCCCCACTAAGTGACCATGTGGGATGTCCCCATTGGCAAATGTCTGGTACAGCTGCGTCAGATGCCAGATATGGGAATCATGGTAGCTTCCAGGGCAGCCAGCACACACATTCATTATTATGCCCTGGGCATCACACACGACCTGGCAGTTGATGGAGGGGAAGCCCTTGTGGTTAATGTAGGCCCTACCCCACTCACCAGCTGGTGCTTTGATGTGTATATGCGTGCAGTCTATTGCACCCACTACCTCAGGGTATTCCGCTATTTGCTGGAAGAGACGCATATTGCTGGCCAATACCTCACGGCATTGGGGAAATATACATGCTCACCGACATGTGCTGACATGGCATCCAGGAACTGGTGCAGTACCCTGGATGCTGATGCCTGTGATATCCCCATCATATCACCAGTTGGTCTCTGGAAGGTACCTGTTGCTAGTATTCTTAGGCCAACACATACCTTGGTTTCCACTGGGATGGGCTCCCCTCTGTTGGTTCTGTGTGTGAGGCGTGGCCTGCACAGCTCAACAATTTGCTGCAGGAGGTCTCTGTCCACTCTATAGCGCTTCACTATCTCCAGCTCATGTAACCCCTGGTAGGTGACCCTGGGCCTGTACACTCTTCTCCGTCTCCTCACTGTGGGTTGTCCGGCAGCATTTGCATAGTCACCACCCTCAGCAAGTTGCATATGTCTCCTTATAACAGCTATGGCAGCCCCTAGCATTTTTGGTCTGAGTGAAGCTTTTTCAGTTTTCACTTCTAATAGCTTACTCCTCTGTTGCAGTGTCTCTTGAGAGAAACATTCTGCACTGTTGTTTGCAGAGTTTTAAGTGCTGGGCTGGGCTACTGTTCTGCCTGTGTAATTGCCTGCTTCTGATTGTTTTCACCTGCTAGCTCTGCTAGTAATCCCTGCTAGCTTCTTACCATTTCCCATGCTTCCTTTTTCCCTTCTGTTTCCTCAGGGGGGAGCGACATGCATACCAGCGAAAATACACTCACAGTGGCTAACACACGCACATGCATGCTTAGACAGATTAGAATCTGCTTATTCAGGTTAAAACGCGGACACACCAGTGCAAACAAGCTGACAGGTGTTTAAACAGGCTCCTACATGCGTATTCTGCCTTAAATGTGTGCACTCACACTTACACGCACGCACTCTAGCTTACTCGTGCCTACCAGCGCGCACACATGCGCATGCACGCCCTGCAAGAAACTTTGGTGTTATCCATAGTGTACACCTTCCATTTCTTGGCTTTCCCATGCCTACTTGTTGACACTCCTCTTTCCATGATGTCTGACTGACAACTTTCACATGCCACTGTGCTCCAATGAGCTGCATTCCTTTCATACATTCCCCCCTGTGATGTCACCTATCTCCTACTCTGTTACTCCCCCTTATCCTACTCCTACACTGCACGGAATGTGCTCATTTCCAATGTAACAGTACGATTCACTATCCTACCACTCATTTACATAGGATTGCCTACTAATGCTTAGTTACATGTCTTACACTCCGCTTCCCCCCTTAGCAACCCCTACTTGGTGGCCATGTTGTTTTAGCCTGCTATTCCCTTCCATTGTAAATTCATGCTTTGCATAAACCCACATCTGTGGGTTTAATTTTTTTATTTTTCTGTTTTTTTATAGCGCAGCCCGTTTGCACGGCGCTGCGCTACGTTTAAACGCCGAAAAAAAAAATTATTTTATGTTTGCCTTGGGGTACATTGCCAGTGGCCACATATTTGGCCATTGGCATGCTGCCTGGGACATTTGCAACCTTTATTTGGAGCTGACAAGGCTCCATTGTGTTATTTGCAGAACGGTACTCAGTTATCAACTGAGTACATTTCTGCAGATAACACGGCTCTTACACAGGCAGGTTTCTGCTTCCTGGATCACGAAATTACCTCATTTGCATGCCTTTCGGCTGCAAGTGAGGTAATTAGCATATCCACACCCTGTCCGTGTAAGAGCTGTTTTAGGTGCTCTCTTACACGCACATTCAGGCTGTTCCTGGATCACGATGGCTGCATGGAGTCTTACACTACTCTTAGACTCCGTGCAAGCCATCGTGAATCCTGCCCTGTATCTTTCCCTTGAGAAAAGAACATTCTGTATTTCTGTATTTTTATACACTTTATACTTATCTTTCCTTTCTAATAAACCGTCTTTCATGCTTGACCAGCAAAGTTATTGTTCTTTCTGCTTAACTGTCTTTTATGCATAAATGAAACACAATTTATTTTACCCTTTAACCTGCCTAATGTCTAATAACTACCTTTAAAATGGAAGTCCCTAATCTAACAGACTTGTTCAGAGTCACACAAGTAGGTAAATGAAGGTAGAAGATATCAAACCCTGTACCCTGGGTACAGGAAGCAGCTCATCAACAGCACAGAGTTTACTTACTGCCAAACCAGGTCTATATTAATTCATCAAAAGACGTATTCTGTAAATACATCTTCATCGATCACAAGCTGCCTAAATTTGCTTCAGCAAACCACTGAAGTTTTCCTGTGGTTAAAAAACACTGGCCCACCAACAATGTGGAACACACAAAGCACTAAATCAAATCCACCCAAGTGGGGGGCTTCTCCCTCCACACCTCCTAGTGTGGGGGGGGGGGTGGCCCCCACACCCCCCTAACTATATATACTAACTCCAAGATTGCACTATAGTGGGGAAAGGGGCAAAGTTGAGATGATGGCCAAATGTTTCCGAACCGTGGAAAAAATTCTGCAGTTTGCTGAAGTGAATTTCAACAGCTGGTGATCGATAAAGACATACTCACGGAATACATCTTTCAATAAATTAATATAGACCTGCTAGTATGACTAACTCTGAAATAGTTGTACCTTGAACAATGGGGAATAATTTGAAATCCCACAATGTTGCAGTTATTATATGTTCCCTCTAATCATGCTCTAGTCACACTTATGTTTTCACTGTTCCAAGAATCACACTTAAAATTCTCAGACTTTCAAAATGTGCACATATTTACCTTCCTCGCTGCCATCTACCTCCACAGCTTGTTCTTTATATGCTCCCTCCTTTTCTTCCCCTGTAGGTTTCATGGAATGAGGATGGTTTCTGATTAAGGTGCTCAAAGGCATGTTTTACTGAATAGATCATACTTTGATTGGGATTCATTTAACTCTGTGGAGCAGTCCCTTCTGATGTGTCCATTGTAGAAAAAATGTATTTTGAGTTATACAGAGCTCAGCAATGTGAATCACTGAACATTTTAACTTCTGTCAATACAACTGTTACTTGCATTTTTTAACATCAAAGCCCAAGCAATTACATTAGAGGATTCCCAGTCTTCTACAAGCTCCTGCCATCATGGTTCTGACTAATCAGTCTGATGCCATTGGTTCTTGACATATAGCTCTGATGTTGTCCTTTTCATTCTTCCTCAATGTATGAGCTATGGATCTGACCTTCTTTTCTACCTTTTGGTAGTTTCTTTGTGTACCATTGTTGGTAACAGTCTTTACTTTTTGCTCATACTTTTTCCTACCTTTTTATAAGTGCTGTTCCTACCACTGTTGTTATCTATTCCTTCCCTTTTTTATATTGTTAGTTATGGCCAAGAAACCAACCAGCTTTAAAAAATGCACTATCTGTGGGCACAAAATTCCAAATTCTGATGTCCACAGGGAGTGTGTTTATTGCCAAGGAGCAGCACACCTGAATACCGATTGCTGTATTTTTGCCACTTTTAACTCTAGAGCAATTTCAGATAGAAGAAATAAATTGATCCTTAAGGGCTTGCTCTCTCTTATCTTCATCTTTTTCATTGTGGCTCAAGCTCCAAGTAAACATTCTAAAACTTCTTTGGATTCTCAAAAGAGATCTCTTAACCGATCACCAAAGACCTCTATGTCCACCATTGCTTTATTGGAACCTCCTCAGAAGATCCAAAGAAGTTCAGAACAGACTTCTTCAGATCCTAAAAGAAAATCATCAGATCCCAAATCCTTGGATCAGACTATCATGCTGGTAAAAATCTCCCAAGCAGCACTCTGATTCAAAAACCTTGGATCCAGCTATTAGTTTGTGAAAGTCTGTTCAAACTTGCTCACCTGGGTTCACAGTTGACCCAGTATCTCCTCAAGTCCATTCCCCATTTCTACAAATTATACAGAGGAGAAAATCAAAACCACAGTCCACAACCTCATCCATTAGATCATCCAGAAGTCTTTCTGAGGCCGATGTGGATAGGATGACGAGGAAATTTCTTAGAGCTCAGATTCAGATGGCAGTTATTCAGTCTCTTTCTCCCATCAGATCTGTAAGCCTCCTCTCAACTTCCCCTGTAATCATGTCTCCTTCTCTGATCCATCCCATAGCTTCAGAGTCTTCAGATCTGAGAGTGCCAAGAGGGTCGGTGTTGGACAGCTAGTTCTTTGACTCCGACAATTTCCATGACTGATCCCACTCCTATTTCTTGGCATCGGGATGAGTCTCAAAGCCGAGGCATCAATGTTGGATCATTGTACCAGGGTCTATTCCAATGCTGTCAGACCCATCCTTGCCTCTTAGAGCTTCAGCACTAGACAGTTTGGGACCAAGCTCCCTCCTCGAGGTATGGATCCAGGCAAAGTCGGGGCTTGGCTGTTTTGGAGGTTTCGTGCTCAGTGTAGCCTGCCATGGATTCTACTGGTCCATATGCATTTGAGGTAGTGGAAAGGGTTATCTCTTATCCAAGAGATCTGATCTTTCTCTCTTCCCCAGATCCTATACCTCTTCCTCCAGAGGGTCCAAGCTGTGATCCCATCAGACCTATTCCACAGGAACAGCCAGTGCCAACTAGCAGCCAGACAGTTTCCCTATAGAAAATTCCCCTCTATTTGGATACCTCTCCAGACATTCCACCAAGGGGGTTCCTCGAAAGAGAACATTCAAAAGGAGGCATATGGATTCCTCCATGGAATCTCTCACAGAGGATACTGATTACAAGAAAGGGGAAAGGTCCCCCAGATCTCCACAGGACGATGTCTCATTTGGAGAAATACTAGAGATTCTTAAGCAAAAGAGTGTATGGTCTTCATATACTCCCTCCCCAGAGGAGTCAGTTTTTCCTGAAAGGTTTTGATTCCGGCGAATCTATGTCTTGGGCAACTCCCCCAGCTGATAAGCTTATTGAGCTAGTCTCTCACCAGCATGGAAGGAACCAGACTCTGTCGAACCAATTCCCCAACATCCAGACAAAATTTTGGCACTGCCAATGGACAGACCCCATTCAAGCAAAGGAATCCCTGATGATGCTATGGTTGTGGGCAGCAACCACAAAAAAGGAGATAACCAAGCAGAGCTCCTCTGTCCATCCCCCTAATAGAGAGTAAAGGGCATTGGACAGATTTGGGAAATGCATATTTGCTTCAGGGACCTTTGCCTTGAGGTCCCCGAATTATTTATTGCACCTTATGAGGCTGCAGAGGTATTTGACCAAGGAGCTCTCCAAATCCATCTTGGAGTCCATATCTGTGCAGGATTTTAAGAGATCATCCTCACAACTAGCCACTCTATTATCTATTTCTGACGCATCCCATGCTGCAGAGGGTACCTCACTGGCTGCTCGTCCAGGCATTACCATTAGGAGACATGCCAGGATGCAGTTATCTGATTTTGTGGAGCCTTTCAAGTCTTCTTTCATCCATTCTCTTTTTAATGGAACATCCTTGTTTGGCCTTTCTGTGAAAGAAATGCTTTCCCTCAGTGAACAGGAAGGAAAGACTCTGTCTGTCTTGGGGATTCACTTTTCTACCCTTCAACTATCTTTTTTCTTGGTATCAAAGAGCGGGCAAGAAAATGTGGTTCCATAAATCCCAGGGATCTTTCCAGGATTCACACAGGGGCAACACCTCCAGCGGCAGGGGGGGGGGGTTCAAAGGGAAAGTACCATCCTCACAGCAGAGAAGGCCTGCAAAACCAGGGTTTCCAAGATTCTTTCCAGATAGACCCTTTCAGCTCTCTTAAAGGGTTGCCTGACTGCTCACATTTGGAGGCAGTCAGGGGGCACTTATCTGTGCACCCAGATGCCTGGGCTTCTATACAAAAGATTCTTGGATGCTAAAAGCAATACCCAGAGGTTATTTCTTACCATTTTTCCAGACTCCCCCAACCAAAAGAAGAAACCTTTTCAGACATTCCACCAAGTCAGAGAGAAGCTGCAGCTGAAGAGATTCAAATGCTGTTGGACAAAAGTCATCCAGGATGTCTCACCAGACCAAAGATGAATTGGAATGTACTTAAGGTTTTTTTTGAGTACCAAGGAATACAGCAGATCCAAGACCAATTTTGGATCTAAGCAACCTGAACCAATTTGTGAAGAAGTCAAACTTCTGAATGGTCATGGTACAGTCCATCCGGTCTTTTTTGCACAAGGATGACTGAATGTGCTTGATCGATCTTCAGGATGTGTACTATCATGTCAAGATGAACAGATGCTCCCGAAGATATCTCTGCTTTCAGCTGGGGATCAGTCACTATCAGTTCAGAGCCCTGCCATTTGGTTTCACCATAGCCCCCAGGGTGTTTACCAAGTGTATGGCAGTGGTAGCAGCTCATCTGAGACTGCTGGGATTCTGAGTGTTTCCATATTTAGATGACTGGCTCCTCACCTCTCCAACCTGGCATCTTTTAGAACAGTCCAGGGACTATTTGCTCCAACTTTGTCAGAGACTAAGCATTTCAGTCAACATCTCCAAATCAATACTAAGCCAGTACAGAGCCTGGAATTCATTACTGCCCAGTTGAACACAGCAAGTCAGATTGCTGCTTTTCCTACACATTGTGTGGATACAATCAAGTTCCAGGTACATCAAATTCATGTTCTCCCTGCTCCTCCTGCCAGACTTGTTCTCCAGGCTCTAGGTTCAATGTCAACATCCATAACCTTAGTTCCTATGGCATGTCACTATATGCATGTTCTGCAATGGACTCTAGCTGTTAAGTAGTTTATTCTGCAACATCCTCTATCCTTCCCAGTCAAACTAATTCAAGTATGCAAAAATCAGCTTTGTTGGTGGACTCAGTCTAACGAGATTTACCAGAGTTGTCCATTTAGTTTACCTCCCCTATTGGCCACAGTGACCATGGACACCTCCCATTTATGTGGGGAGAGGCATTTCTTGTGATGGACAATCCAACACATGTGGTGCCCCAAGAGACCAATTCTCAAAGGCATTTCTGTTAGTGTTACAGGCCATTCAAGATGTTCTCCCTCTAGGAACTATTGCAATATAAACTGAAAACATGTCTGTGGTCTGGTACATCAACAAACAAGGGGGAACCTGATCCGACCTCCTTTGTCAAGAGGCAATGAGAGTGTGGCAGTAGGTGATCTCCTCCAACTGCTTTCTTGTGGCAATGCAAATTCCAGGAAATTGAACATACTAGAGGACAAACTCAACAGGTCCATTTTGTTACCTCAAAAATGGTCTCTCAACCAGTCAGTGGCAAAGAATAACTTTTTCCTTCATTGGGGCCAACCTTGCTGCACTCTCTTTGCATCTCCCCACAACAACAAGTGCAGCAGGTATTTTGCTCTAATCTTCCCTCATGGGGAGTTCTTGAGAGATGCTGTAGTCCATGTTTTGCTCTCTGATCTTTTTACACCTATCCCCCATTAACTCGGATTCCAAAATTCATACAGAAAGCACATCGGTTGAAGAGCACAGTTATCCTCATTGCCCCCTTCTGGCCTTGTCAAGTATGGTTCCCCTTCATTTGGTCTCATCTTCATTATCCTCCATGGATACTGGTCTCAGTCCAGCCCTTCTCTCACATCCCTCAAGGATGAAGCATCCCAATATTCCAGGCCTCAAACTAACCACATAGTTTCTCCAATTCAGTTAATAGCTAGACAGCTCAGACTTTGCTCCCCAGGTTGACATATGCTTTTATCTTCCCAGAAAGCCTCTATAAGGAAGATTTAAAAAAGTAAATGGAAAAGATTTTCAATTTTAGCCCATAAGAAGGAAATTGACCATTTTATTGCTCCTATTTCTTCAGTCCTAGAATTCTTAGTCTCTACTTTTTTAGGAAGGTGCTAATTTCTCCACAATCACAGTACAGTAGCAGCCATATCAACTTTTAATTCAGGAAAAAAAGCTTCTTCTTTAGCTTCTTTCAAATTGCGTAAGGCTTTTCTAAACATCACCTTCTTACTCAGGCCCCATGTTAGAGATCTGTCTCCTCCTTGGGATTTGACATTTGTGCTTCAGGGATTGACACAACTACCTTTTGAACCTTCAGCCAAAACTGATTTAATTTTTTTGTCTTAGAAAACAGCATTTCTAGTAGAAATTACATCTGTGAGGAGGATTTCTGAACTCCGGGCTATATCTTCCAAATCCCCTTACATTGTTTTTCACAAAGACATAGTCACCTTATGAACCAACTCACCCTTCTTACCAAAATTAGCCACTGAACTGAATATCAAACAATTCATTGGCCTGTTTTTCTTCCCTAATTTTTGAAATAAGGGAGAGTACATGCTACATTTTGGATGTGTATAGACAACTATGTTTTTATCTACAAGGAACAAAGGATTTTAGGAAAACAGACCAGTTGTTTGTTTCTTTCTCCCCGAACATACTGGGGTTACTGGTTTCTAAAGTTACCCTGGCAAAATGGATTATCGATTGCATTTCTTCTGTATATATTCAGCAAGGCCTCTCTCTATCAAAGCCTCCCAAAGCTCATTCAACTAGATCCATGGCCACTTCTGCCTTCTGGTCTAGGACTTCCATTGATATTTCCACAGTTACCTGGTCTGATACTCATACCTTTATTCCTCATTACAAACTAGATTTGACTTCTAGAAGTAGAACTACTTTTGGTTCAGTAGTTTTCCGGAATATCCTTCCATGGGGTTCACCCAAGATTCACGTAGTTGGGGACACTGTCCCATACGTTGAGGAAGTATGAAAAGGACAGCATCAGATATTAAAGTTACTCACCAGAACTATGCATCTGTGTTGTCCATTGTCATTCATCTCCCCACCCTCCTTACCCCTTCCTGTCATCTTCTGGAGGGATCTTATGGATATTTTGGAACCTTTTGTTCCAGGTTTAAGCCCTAGCTTACTGCTATATCCTTCTCAGTAATGCATTGTATCATAAACTGTCTAAAACTACATTTGACATCTATGACTTTGACAAAATATCACTGTAACGTCATGCATAGCTCATTGTAGTGTGTAGCTTCTTACATAGCAAGGAAATTGGAATGGTATTTAGAATATGGGATAAAAGCCATACCTCTCAACCTGCAGATTTTGAAAATAGGCACAAAGGCCCTTGAAAAGTAGGTATGTCCAGCCAAAAATCTGAACATTTAAGTAGCAGAAAATATGAATACCAAGCAGCACATAATGCTTCCTGCTTCTAGTAATAATGTGGGATACTAAACAGATGTTCATAAAACAGAGAGTGACAACAATGAAGGAAAAATAAGCATATCATCAGAGTGTGTAAAATCTGTAGACTTTAATGAACTATATTACAAACTTATACCACACAAGGTCATTTATTTTTGCTTCCGAAAAAGGGAGATACAAGATGTGTGTCCACTTTCTTTAAATTATTGTTGCCACTAGTATGTTGGTTATGTAGTGTGGTTTTTGTGTACTAGACAGTTTTAAAAATCACTTGTGATGGAGATTCAGAAAATTGTGTGAAGGGGTAAATCAAACCTGAAAATAGGGACATACCTCTAAACATGGGGACATCCTTTCCAGTGATAAATTAGGCCTGAAAAGAGGAATGAAGAGAAAGGTTGGGTGGTACAATGCCAGGATAATCCTACGGGCTAGGCTTCTAAAGGCTCCAGGGCCATTAGCCTAGAACATACCCATCAACCTATGAATGTTCCTCCAAAACATGGGCAGCTGAGTGGTCCGATTAAAGCAGTGAGGAAAAAAATTGTATTAATGATGAACGAGGAATTAAATTAAGTGCAGACCAAGCAGCAGAGGTTATCTGATGTCAGTGGCCTAATGGATAAGGCATTGGCCTCCTAAGTTAGGGATTGTGGGTTTGAGCCCTATCTGGAGTGTTAAAATCCTGGGTATGAGAGTTAGCATAATGGTTAAGGTGTTTACTTTACTGAAACAAAGTACAGAGTTTGATTCTCACCTTGTAGAGAAATTGTTTAGGGAGCTGATCCATTTGTTGCAGTTATGTTCTGATCGTTGGATCATGCTGCATCAGACTGTAATACACTGTGGCTGTGAAACTGTGTCTCGGCTATAGTTTTAAAGATGCTACTATTTTAATCAGTGAATTTGGATTTGTACTGCGTTGAAGCAACAGGCAGAGCCAGAGACTGGTTTTGGTGTTCCGAGATTCTCAAAGATAGCTTTGTGGGTTTTTTTTTTTTATTGCTGAGGATGGCACTTAGTGAATGCTTATAGTTTTTTTTATTTGTTTGGGAAGATCTGCTCGAAAAGTTTCTTTATATTCGTCTGGTTTTGCTCGAACATTTACGTCTTTTGCAATGGATAGTCAGTTTGTTGAACATTATTTCATCCTGATGCCAGTGAGTGTTTTTATTCTATACTTTCCTTCAAGACTCCTTCAGTGTCTTTGTGCTACATGAACAATGAGGCATATTAAACATATTATTCTAGAAGACTGCAGGACTGCAGTGTTCAGCAGATTTATCATGTTAACCATGCTTTTGGATGTTAAGTTGTGCAAACATTTTATTGGATGCTATTAGCTGTTAATAATTCTGTCATCTTGTTATCTGCACTTGTTTGTTTTGTGATCCCAAATACTGTACACGCCAGACTTAATTCATACATCTGAATTATATTTAATAGTTTAAATGCTCTTTATTTACTGCTGTTTTGGATAAAAATATTATAATCAATTTGAAGCTAAAGCCAAAGTTGAAACTTGTACACATGTGTATTTAAAAACAGCAGTTTCAATTCCATGGTCTGGAATAAGCTTTGGAAGAAACCAAGAACCCGCAGGGAGGCCAAAGTGCACAAATTGGACCAAGATGGTACAAAATCTAGAAATAATTCAGCACATGGAAGGATGGCATACAATAGATTCAATTTATTGTGGCATATCAATAAAGCACACAAAGGATGAAGCAAACCGGTTTCGGCTAAAAATTAGCCTTCTTCAGTGCAACAAAAACAAGTTACAAAATGACTAACTACCCACATCTTATATATATATATATATATATATATATATATATATATATATATATATATATATATATATATATATATATATATATATATATATATATATATATATACACACACATATATATATATATATATATATATATATATATATATATATATATATATATATATATATATATATATATATATATTTCAAGCCAACAAGCTTGATGACAGTACAACACTGATTGGTTCAAAAAATAAATAGATTAGCTCATTCAAGTCAGGTTAGAATAATATAACTGACATGATATAACCAAACTGACCCTCTCTATTTATTATATTATCAAAAATCAGTTCAGCTTAGTTCATTAAGTCCAGGTTTGAATAAAGCACCTAACCTGATAATCCAACCTGACTCTTTTTGGTTCAAAATATTGTGCCATCCAGCTTTACATGATCTATTCGCTACAATTTTGTCTATGATCACAAAAGAAAATTTGACAGTTTTATGTGTAAGAGTATGTTTATACAATGCGTTAGAGACCCTTTTATTCCTAATATCACTTAAGTGTTCACTGATTTTATGTCTAAATGGTCTTGAAGTTTGCTCTACATAAAAAGAAGAACAAAAACAAGTAGCTAGATATACAATCCAATCGCTGCTACAGTTTCCAAAGCATTTGATGTCATAAACCCTAGATGTATTACTAACTAGAGAACTCCGTAGTTGGAAGTATGTGTACATGCACTACAATGACCACAAGCAAAGCATCCTACCAGTACATCACGAAATAATGTTTTCTGTTGTAAAATGGGGGCCGAATAACGTTTATAATGTGTAAAATATGAATTGATGGTTCTGCCTCTGTGGAACGAAAACTGACATCTGGGCTTTAACACTTGACTGAGTTTATCCTGAGTTAATAAAATATCCCAATGATTATTGACAATATTCATAAATGTTTCGGTATTACCACTGAAAGTAGTAACAAATCTAATAGGTTTGTTAAGTGTATCTATTATTTTTTACTTCTGTACTTTTGTATCTATTATTTTTTACTTCTGTACTTTTGTATTGCAAGAGTTTGTCCCTGTCCTGTATATTTGCAAAATCTTGTGTCTGAGCTATATTTTTCTGATGGTAACCCCTTGAAAGGAATCTTTGAGTGAGATCCTTTTGGCAAGTGCTATGGATCTTTGCAGAAGAGCAAATACGCTTAATGCATAAGTATTGGGCCTTAGGAATATTGGTGATGATGTGGCGAGGGTGATAACTGGAGGCATGTAACAAAGTATTGTATTCAGGGAATTTTCTAAACACTCCCGTCTCTAGTGTGTGATCCTGTTGTCTTGTGATTTTTACATCCAAAAAAGTAATTTCATGATATTCAATATGGAGTGTAAACTGAATCCCCCATTTATATTCATTGAGGTATTTGACAAATTCTTTCACATATTCCCTATCACCCTGCCACACCATCCAACAGTCATCCAGATATATACTCCAGATGTCTAATTCTTCCAAAAATAAGTTGTGATCGGAATCATATATAAGATGCTCCTCCAAGTAACCCATAAATAGGTTGGCATAAATGGGGGCAAAAGATGCCCCCATAGCCGTACCCTGTACCTGCTAATATGTCTTCCCATGGAAATAAAAATTTTTGAAAGCACGTGTTCAGTTACACACACCAGCAATGTGTTAAATCCAGGAGCATATAGTTCAGATTTGTCCAACCAAATTGTATTGCTTGTAAGCCTGCCCAGTGTGGAATATTAGTATATAGGGAGGTGACGTCAAGTGTGCAAAGATACCAGCCTGGATCCAACTGTGTATCCTGTATGATGTTAAGAAATTGTGTAGTGTCTTTTAGTCTTGATCTAACCATTGGTAATAAAGGTTGTAAAAATTCTGTTAGAAATGCAGAGAGGGGTTCAGTTAAAGATCCTCTTCCAGACACTATCGGTCGTCCTGGTGGATTTGTCAAATGTTTATGTATTTTCGGAAGCAAATACAAATACTGTGGTATGGGATCCTGAACCTTAAGTTGATTACAAACCTTTAGACTGATTATGCCCTCCTCAGTGGCTAGATCCAAGAAGGAATCAATTTCTTTTTTGAAATTTGGAGTTGGATTTACCAGCATATGTATGTAAAATCGGGCATCTGACAGTTGTTTAAAGGCTTCAGCCTGATATTTGTCAGAATCCATCACTACAACGCCACCTCCCTTATCTGCAGGCAAAATAAGCTTTACCTGTCAGTTGTAAACAGACATGCATAAATGACACATCACATTTGCTGTATACATGCCGTTGTAAAGTTTAATTGCTAACAGTTCAGTTTTGCCTAGTTAAGACTTTTAAGAGTTTCTCTTAGTTCTGCACAAAGAAAACTGGAGTACAGAAATATATTTTTTGAGTGTAACCCTGCCTAACAAATTATTGATGAGTGTATGGAATACAAACTCCCACTGGTCTGTGTTTTGATGCTTTCCGTGTTAATACACTTTTAAAAGCGATATGCCATATCTTTGTGGTGTCCTTGCTTTACAAGTGTTGACTGTTTTTGTTTTCTGATTTATCTGGTATTTGGTTCTTTCATAATAGTGGCAAATAGACCTTTGAGTTTGGGAGATTAAGTCATTTTAATACACTTCTTTTTCTGGCTGAATTGTATCAGAATGTTTTGTCAACAGTGGGTCAGCATTATTAACAAGCCAGTGTTTATTTCCTTTGACATTAGACATTATTCTAAAGAGAGATGCACATTGTGGGACAGACAAAGGGCCTGATTCCAAAAGACCTGCTCTCAGTGTAAGTGACCACTTTCACTGAGACCAGATCTTTTGGAATCGGGCCCTTTGTCTGTCCCACACATTGAGAACAGGTTTTTTGAAATCTGGCCTCTGAAGTAAGCCTATTTAATGACAGACCTTACATGAAGTAAGTCACTTACACTGAGAGTAAGTCTTTCTGAATCAGAGCAAACTTGTGCTGAGAGCAACTCTTTTTGAATATGGCCACATTAGAATAGAAGCCAAACTAACCCCAATTACAGAAAAGGTCAAGGAAAATAGATTACAGTAGATGATCGCATGTTTAAGAAAGCAGAAGATGATTTGGTAAGGCAGATTTAGAAGACCCAGGGAGAAGGCAAGAGGAGGTGAGGAAGTCCCCTTAAAAGACGAATGGAGTGTGTGACAGAACACAAAGACAGGGGGGTCATTATTGCTGAAGAAGGCAGAGAGAGAAACGGAGACAGTTGGAATGACACCGACTCCATGTAAAATGGGAAAAACGGGTAGGTGATGAATGAATGGATGGATGGATGAATACATGACTGGATTCTTAGTTTACTGCATCCGTTTTGCATTATCCATTAAAAATTCACTGTACTAAAATAAATAAATACATTAATTAATGGGACTAATTTCAGTATAATCACCATCTTATCCATTTGCCCTTTTTGGTATTCTTGCCATAAATTCTTAACATTTGTCACCTGTTTCTGTTTACTATTCCTTTGCCAGTGTGTCATCCATGTAGTCATTCTTTGAGCTACTCTCAGCTGCTGAACTTATTTAGATGTGCGTTACCAGATGTTGATTAAAAATGCTTAATAGGAACCCAAATAAGAACGTATTCTGCACGGACTAGTTCTTATTTCCCATTTGCTTTAATTTATTTTGTGTACTCTGGTAGAAATGTATTTAATTAAATCAGTATGCTACTTAGCAAAACAATGAAATCAAGAATAATGTATTTTTCTACTGCCATCAGATAATGCCAGGTTCTGCTGATTTTGAAAGCAGTACAAGCGCTGCACATAAACCACTGGGTACATCAAGGATTATACTTTACCGCACAATTGGATACAAAAGCTGATTACAGAAAGCTTTTTCACAATTAATTATCATGCATTAGAGACATTTCACCCACAGTTTAGTAGGAATTTAGTCCAGCTCTAGCCATTTACTTTGACCTGCCATGGCCTAAGTGTTCTCTAGGGCTCAGAGGCAATACAAATACTCATAAAAGCAGCAGTGTATCACTTTTCATGCTCACACAAATGGCTTATAATTAAATTTTACATTTTTTTTCTTGACCTGCTTTATACAAACACAGCACAGACAACATTAGAACATTCTCTTTCAGGGATTATTGGAAATCCCTTTAATTTTCCATAATAAAATAGTAAAACCAGTTCTGTCTTATGTCATATTAGTTTCAATTAATCCAAGAATTCTGAATAACTTTTATTTAACTGGTGTATTTTGGGACTCTTTTCTGTGTGCCATTTTTCCAGTATACATTAAATCAAATAGAGTTTGGGCTAGCTAGTAGCACATATTAGCTGTTTGTTGTAAATGAAGTATAATAACTGACATTGTCCAGCATACTTTTCAGTTGAACAAATTCTAGTGGCAGTTTACCAGTGATCAAAAGAGTTTTTTTTTTCTTTCAGTGCAAAGTATGCAGTTAAGATGGCAAACTATTCCTTATATGGAGTATCACTAAGCCTCAAGTCTTCTAACAGATTATTTTGCATCTAGATCCACAATTACGTGTAATATTCTGCTACGCTGATGGAGGATACAAGATGTTTGCTAATCTACAAGAGGTTTACATGTATCACGTACAGTTTATTTTCCTATTTTTTATTTTATTTATTCTTTGTTAACTAGGTTAGTCCCAGTAGATTGTTAGCCTCTTTTCGGGAGAGACCTAAGGTGGCATTTATAGCACTAAGGGAGATTTGGCCAGGGAATAGGAGAACTTCCCCTACTCTTTTTAATAGGCGTCATATGATCTTTTACATCCACCTGAGCTGCCACTAGCTCAAGAAGATGGGGCCTCAGTTTAATGTTTCACCCACAGGGCAGCACAATCAGGACTGTGACACCCTCCCCTATAATGCACTGCATTGTCAGTAATTGATGAATCTGGTGTGGGAATATAACCTGCAGCCTGCTGCACCAAAGGTGAATGCTATCTGTTGCACCACTGACCCTGAATTTGTGATCTGTGATGATATCACCCAACTTCCCTACTGTATACGACAATGGTGATATCCTGTTCCCAATGTTCACATGGCAATGCTGTTGGCCATTTGCCATAACTGCATGCTATAATGTATTCTTGTAATAATTCTGATCCCTCATCACTAATATGGTGCTTTTAATGGCTGTTTAGCCATAATACTTTATTGATTTAAATTGGAGTATTTGTCAAATCTAATAATTCTCTGAATCTGTGATCAGACAGTGGATTAGTGCACCCAGCTGCGGCATCAGTTGACCTCACATTGCCACCTACAAATCATTAAAAGGCTTGAGGATATCACAATACCTGGGGCAAAAATGCATGATGCGCCCTTTGCAGGACTACCTCCTCCTTTTGTAGCCCCATCCATTCTGTTGTCTTGTCCCCCATAAACTGCATGCAATTGCTGCTTTCCTAAAGCTGCACTGGATAAATGTCTGCATAAATCAAAATTTATGAGGAGGAGAGTTTGGATAAAATGTTTTTTTTTACCCCCCCGCTAGTCAGAAGTTTCTAAAACTGAAATCGAGCTGACAGGTGGTATGGTACAGCAGTCCAATCCTAGGATATGTAATAGTCACTTGGGTAAGCTGATTTCCTTTTCTGGCGATATTCTGAATGCATTTGAGGAATATTAAGATAGATTATATGCAGAGGAAATTGATAGCAATGCAGTTCAGGATAGGATTAATGTGTTCCTGCAGGATGTGAATCTCTTGAGGTTGAGTCCCTCAGGCATTGAAGTTTGTGAATCCATTCACAACAGAGGAAATTCTAAATATACTTTTCAGAAAATGGTTAGAGGGAAAGCACTGGGTCTGAATGGGATTCCTCTTTAAATTTAAAAATGTGCAAATTAAATTTCTGTACAAAAATTAGCTGCATTGGCGAAAAAGATACTCACCTCTGGGGAACTAACAGTTTCTTGGTATTCTACAGTTATAAGTGTTATATCAAAGGATGACAAAGACCTCCCACAAGTGGGTTTGAATAAACCTATTTCAGTCATAAGTCATGATTATAAATAGTTTATGGTCTTAATAGTTAATACGATTTCTGTGTTACCCACCTATCTGATTAACTTAGACCAGATGGGTTTTATCCAATCCAGACATCCATATGGCAGCTTATTAAAAACTTAACTAATCTTGGAACATGTAAATCACCTGGATAATACATTGCTTATAATTAGTTTAGATGCAGATTGGGCATTTGATTGTAAATTCAACATATTTATTCACGGTAATGGACCATTTTAGTTTATCAAATAACTTGATTTCTCTTTTCAGGAAGATGCATAGGGGTGCGAATATAACAGTGAAGACTTCTTCTTTTGGCTTTTCCCAGTTAGGGGTCGCCACAATGGATCACCTGTCTATTGCATGAATATTCTTGCTACTTTGTTGTCAGATGGGTATGAGACAGGGATACCCTCCCCCCTTCCCATCTGCTTTATATGTGGAACCATTAGCTGCCAAGTTGAGACAGAAGCTCCATCTGTGTTACCAATTAAGTAATATCTCCCTTTGTCAGTTCTATCGAGTATGACTAAATTATTACAGAATTTGGGAGATCCATATAGACAGTTAGAGAGAGATGGTGTTTGGTTCGCTCTCTGATTTTGGAGAGACTTCAGGTTATAAAGTGAATTCAGCCAAAACAGAAGTACTATCTATCAATTGCTTCCCATCAGCTGAGATGCAAAAGACTTTTCCATTTTTGGATTCTTCACAGCAGCTGACCCATATATAATGCACTATGGATCTACAAGGTACTGTGGCGCTGCCTTCTGCAGCAATTACTGATAAAATTATGAAATATATACCGAGATGGAGGGGGCTAAGCTTGAATTTTCTACAGTCCATAACAGCAATTAAATGGTTTGTTTTATTCCTTATCTTTTATGCTTTTCAGGTTTTACAGCTGTCACCAGGAAGGGGGGTTGCAGTCAATAAAGAAACAGTTTACCCATTTATTATGAGAGGGCCAGAAACCAAAATTTTTGTGGGCTTTATTGTCACTACCTGAAAATATGGGAGTGTCGACATTCCCAGACTTGGAAATTATTTGAGGGCATCGTGCTTAAAACTGACACACATGTTTTTAGCTACTGTTGTCACAAGTTGGATGGTTCATTGCATTCTATAAATAATTACTAGCAGATAAACCTCTACGATATCTTAGGAGTAATGTAGTTTTGTTAGAACTCTGTCGGTTGGTGTTGTGGAATTTTCACCTTGCTACAACAAGACTAGTGTGAGTATTTAGCCCCGGTTTGCTGTTATGAGATGCTGGGGATTAATAGATTTAAGACACTCACAGCTCAAAAGACTCTGCTGGGTATCCAGTATTGGGAACAATGGTTTAACAATGGAATATTCAACTAGACCTTTGTTAAGAATAGGTGACATCTTAGGGAAGCTGTTAAGCAATTGGTGTACGCTGTTAAGACAACATTAGGGAGATCTAGGTTAGGCATGGTCCCTAGGAAGGACTGGCTAAGTTGGATCCACAGGTGGTTTGATACCAAAGGATGGCTTAATACCACTTGTGACACCATATCAAAAATATTTAAGACTTTTTTTCGCTTATCAGGTACAGCTTGTAGAACAATATAGAAAGGTATGGGGGATGGATTTGAGCATCCCGTACCCTCTGAAGTTTAGGCTAGATCCATGAAAGCCCACTGATATTCCATAAAATTGAGAAAAATATAGATTTTTGATAAATAATTTTGGACCCGAGTTAGGTAGGTCACTATGCATCCACTGGTATCCTCGGAATGCTGGGGGTGCTCAAATTGAATCACTGAAGACTGGTGGGATTGTCATATGCTAGCAGAAATAAAGCAATTAATTTAGTAAATCAGTGATGTTTTGTTGCCAGGTGTTGTAACCTTGACCTCTTTATTACTAGCCTTATGGTTTTTTTTTAGCAAGAATTTTATTGTCACCTCATGAGGCAGGAATGTTGAACTTATGATTGTTGCAAAGAAAATAGTAATCAGAAATGAATTGTGGGTATTTTCAAAGGAAATCAGAGAGAACAATAGAACTGGACAGGGAAACAAAGGGAAAAGTTGCCCTTCATTATCAGGAAATGCACAGTCTGGAGTAGTAAAAGGAATCTTCTGAATAAGGTACTGTGAATTGCAAGAGGATCTGCCTTTCTAGTAGACGACTCTGTATGGGTTGTAGGTTTTATTATCAGTACCAATACCCTGTAGATGTTTAAATTGGTGGTCTCATACTTTAATTTAATTGTCCTTTTAATGTTTTTCGTTTTATTTTTGTCTTGCAAATTTAAATTATAGGTTTATTATATTGCTATATATCAATATTTGGTTGCTGAGATTATGTTTAGTAGAAAAGCTGTTTTACTAACCAATTGCTAAATTTGTTGTAAAAAATAATAGAATAAAGAAAGATTATATAGAAAATATGCCAGTGTCTTTCCTTGTAGAATTTTCAACTATCACTTCAGAGTTCAATGGAACTGGAAATTGTCCACATTACAAAACTATAGAATATCATCCCACCACCAATCAGGAACAAAATAAAACCACACCTTTTCCTTGAGCAATTAAAAAGACATCTTGCCTGTAAATTAATATGCTTATGTAACTAATTTGCTTACTTAATCACTACATTTCTACAACCTTCCATCTCTACAAATGTATTCCCCTCCTTCCTAGATAGCATACCCTTCTCTACGTTATCCCACATCCCCTGCTTCTTGCCTGTTCCTTTATCTTACCTCATCTTAGGACTAAACCGGCACTTCTTTTTTACTTTAGGCCACCTTTATTTCTAAGTTTACACCTTTTTAAACATCCCTTCCCTCTTTTACTTAACATTCCAATCCTGTTGCACTTCTCAATTTCCTTTATTAATGACCAATTTATAATTCCACTATGCCTTTCCAAGTGGAGACTGCTGAAGCAAAACACATATTTAATTACTCATGCAAATTGCTGTAGTATTTCCCCGAGATAAAATACATTGTTTTACAGTTTTCTGTCAATATCCATCTCATTTGGTTGTTGTAGTGTCATGTCGATTTAAAAATGTACATTTTGCAGCTTTTCTCACTGGGCCTCTAGTGAATTTGGGCTCCTGCTCAAAAGGACTACCACAGTTAACAAATAGAGTGAAGGATAAAAAAGCAAAAGGAAGGACTGAACGAACAAGCAGTTAGTTTTAGAATAGCATATGATATGAGGTATGGTCCTAGTAGAAAAAAATACAGTTAATGTTTTGTGATACTGGGAACTGAAATCTGGATGTAAATTTTAAGGGGCTAGCTTACTGTATGAGAACCCCAACAGTTATGGAGATGTGCCTTTTCTAGCTGTATGAAAGTCTATATACATCCTAAGGAGTGGCAAATTCAACTTGCTGACAGTCCAGTACGAAAATGAGGTGGCCTAACAGTTGGAGTTCTTACATCAAATAAATAAAGACATGGTCACAAAGCATTGTGCTGCTCACTACTGTACTACCCATTACTGTGACACAGTGTAGTAAATCGTACAATACGAGGAGTTTACAAATTGATATTTTATACAGAAATTATAACACAGCCTGCTTACTCCTGTCTTTTAAGCTATTTTGTCACCATGTTCTAGTGTACACAGATTCACTCGCCACCAAGATACAGCCCTATCCCAGAAGAAATATCATGCAGGATTTTAACACAAAAAATCAAAGCAGGTAAGTCAGGGGTATCATGGTGAAGTGAAGCATGTGTATCATATGCTATGGCAATGCAGCCAGGATAGAAAACAGGAAACACAACGCATCTGTTATACAAGTTGCTATCCTTGCGTGCATGTGGAACAAATGTACATACATACATAAACTACCAACAGTTGGCTCAGTAACTGATAAACATGACATGCTTTTTTCTGTTTATGTTATAGTGTATATTCATTGCACTGTGTTTAAATTGCATTCTGTTTTCTATTGCATATTTAAACTAGGAAAGAAACCAAAGCTGTGTCTCTTGTGAGTCACCACCCTCCCATCCTGGTTTTATTGTGCTTTTCAACTCACTGTCTCTCTAGTTGCCTGTCCCTTATGTTAATGTAATCACATAATTATTTCCCTGTCCACTTTCATTGGCTAATGACAGTAAGCACAAAATGATTTTGTGGAGTGACTCCCCTTTAAGTTATTTAAATTTATTTGCCCTCCCAATGTTTTTCATAGAGACAGACTACTGAGTGCCCACCCCCATCTAATCTATATTGCTCTTTTAAAATTAGTTGCTCTCCCCTTAGACTGCTAAAACTTGAATTACCTCTCTGCCCTTTCATATCAAACTGCGTACAGCACACAGCAGCTCTTAGGATACTAACCCATTTATTTCCATCTTATCTTTAAAATCTGCAACACCTGGTCCACCACCACCAATCATTAGAGAGCCCACATTCTTCTTCTCAAGAGAAATGGGGAAGACCAGTTGGCATAATGGTTAAGATCTTAACTTCCCATGTACAAAGAACAAGGTTTGATCCTGACCTCCAGACAATGCCCATTTAGAATTTGCATGTTCTCACCAGTCTACACAACATCAAAGACAGATGGAAGAAGTATCCCAAGCAGTTTCTGAATGAAGAAAACTCCATAGATGTATTACCCTAGACACAACCTACAATGAGTGAAGAGAAGGCATCTACCAATTAGTACTGCCTGATTAGATTCTGTCTAACCTAACTTCAGAGTATCTCCCTAAATATTTCATTCAGAATCATCCGGATCTACAATAGTTTCCCTCAATTGTTTAGCAGTGTCCAGTAAAGACATAGGCACCTTGTGCTGCCATTCTTCCTGTAAAAGCACCATAAAAATTTCACCAATACCTAGTTGCATACAAGACAACTTTTCTCAATGACAAGCAGTGCTCCCAGAGTTGCAAACCTGATACTCCTGATTTGATATTCTCACCACAATAATCTGTCGCCATGAATATGAACTTTCCTACTATCTCTGTTGCCTGCTTGGAGATAAGACTCCTCCTAGAGGGTTGAGGGAGGGTGTTGAGACCTGGAAGCCACATTTCTACACTAATAATTCTATTACCAGCTTGGTGGATATGGGCATCCTGAGGCAATGTAGAAATTGCCTCATGTTCACTGACAACAAAGTTAATTCTCAAACAAATGTATAAGTTATATGAGACATGTATTTTCACAATGTCATTGTAGGCAAAGATCTCACATAAAAGCATTCCTAATGTCAATCAGGTTGTCAGTAGTACACAAACTGCACCAATCACACACAGCATGAACTAGACATATAGACCCATATATGCAGAGGCAATTAAATATAAGCTTCCTAAACCTCAAAGACCTCCTAGAAAAAGCACACATAACAAATCCCCTCAGTAAGGCACCCTTTCAAGACAACTCCAACATCAACACATACAGCCAAGTCTCATGGAGCCTTTATTTCTAAGCCCATAAGCCAAGCCATCATACAACCCAACATTCTGTTTATTGGAAACTCCATTGTGAGACACTCTGTTGCCCCTCTCACCAGGATGAGTAAGTAGAAAGTCATGGCCAGTTGCTTATCAAGGGCCAGGATCACTGATATTACACAGGATTTTGGATCACTGAATCACAAGTATCAGTATGACTCAGTCATAGTCCATGTGAGTGCAAATGACCTTAGACATGCCTATATGGAGAGAGAGACATCATGGAGCTCTTGGAATATGTGTTCCCAGATGGTATGAGCCCAGCACTGGGCAGCATTCTACCTTCTTGAAGAATAATGCCATAATATGAATAGAAGATGACTGATTTTAATAACCGATTTAGTTTCTGCTGTCATTCTAAAGGGGAGCAGTTTTTGTCAGCATGGAATGAGATAGTGAACAGACCACGCTGCTTTGCCAGGGATGGTCTGCGCCTCTCCCCTCTAGGCAATTGAATATTAGTTAAAACATTGTCCCTCCCCATAGTTCCTTCTGACATAAATCAAAACCAAGAAAATATAAAGGTGTTACTGCTCAATGGTATGAGTCTACATAAGAAACTCCACTCCCTACAAGCTCTCCTCACTTTAGAGAATGCTAACATCTATACACTCACCGAGACATGGTTTAAAGCCAAGGAGAGCACCCCAGCAGTGCAAGGCAATAATGTTTACAAACATTTAGATCAGTTGCTACACCGACAGGGACTAAAGATGGAGCTGTTTCGATTTACATAAAAAGTAAATATACCTCAAGGCTGGTCAAACAGGACAATGCACTTGAGCTTCTCCATGTTCAAATCACAATAGGCAAACATCAATAACACTGAACCAGGAAACCCATAATATGCAATTAAACTCACTGGAAATCCATAACATGCAATTAAACTCACTGGAGACACTCATCATCCAAACCCAATACCATACTCATGGGAAGGTTTACTTACCCCAGTACTAACTGGGAATCATATACAACACCAAATGTGCTGACACAGCAATTCCTAGATTTTGTAAACACAAACGTCCTGGACCAAATTGTCAATACGCTGACCCAGGGTGCAAACATACTGGATCTGGTCTTCGCTAATATGGGAGAGTGCTGAACTCCCCTTAGTGTAATGTCCTCTTCGGTAAGGTCAGACAACAAAATGGTCTCCTATGAAGTAAAAATAAAACCTGGAACCAGCTAACCCTGAGACATACAGGAACTGTTCTAAGGCTAACCACAAGGCAATCTTTAGTTATATTCACAACCTCAAAGATAATACATAATTGTGTGCAGAGGTCATTGTTAATGGAGCTATCTATGCTAAACCAAAAGATATAGCAAACCTATTGGCAGAAAAAAAACAGCTCTACCGTTACCTCACTGTCCCTCCAAGCCTCCTTTTAGGAAATACCATGAAGTATAACTCCCCAACTAGGAAACAGGTCCTCAATGCTCTCTCTACTCCTAAGAACACTGCATCAATGGGCCCCAAAAATATTCTAGACTGCTTTCTAAACTGCATGAAACATGACCTATCAGGACCTTTGGAATCACTATTTAACTATAGCCTCCAAATAGGTTTCATGCCTCACAAATAGAGTATGGCAACCATCATCCCTCTGCCCAAAGGCAGGCTATCTACAGAGCCTGGAGACTACATACCCATAAGTCTCACTAGTCTCATATGCAAAACAATGGAAAGAATTATCATGAAAATCATCAATAATGAAATAGGAAACCACAAGACACTGGACCCAACCCAATTTGGTTGCATCAAGGGCAGGTCATGCCTACTCAACCTGTTGGACTTCTTTGAGAAGGTTACCAAAGCAATGGATGAGGGTAATATGGTTCACACTGCCTACCATGACCTGATCAAGGCATTTGACACAGTACCTCATGTAGGCATTTATGAAGCACTCAGGAGGTTAGGTATAAATCCTTATGTCACCTGGTGGATAACCAGCTGGCTCACAGACAGTAACCAGGAAGTTAGAGTTTCATAGTTTCATAGTGGTGTACTAGGCTATCTGCCCGGGGGCATTTATAAGCCTAGCCAACAGTGATGTGGCTTCCGCCACCCCGTATTATATAGTTGCACCTCTCTAGTAGTGACACATGTGGGACCCCATTATTTAGTAAACTATACCTCTGTCTAGTAGTGACACTGAGGTGACTCAGAAAAACTTAGATCTCCCATCCATGCATTGAGATTTTTCTTGAACAGTGCCAATGAAGGGCTCTGTCTCACATGAACTGGGATTTTGTTCCAGAGTATGGGTAACCTCTGTGTTATGAATCTATCCTCCAGCATGTCCTATTCATATTTGTGCAGAGGTTGAAATCTTTAGCTCAGCGTGGTTCTGGTGGATTTGGATTTTTGAGATGGAGCATGTCCATCAGTTCTTGGTTGGACATGGCCCTATATGTTAGGCACAAATCACCTCTGAGCAGGCGGTATGCTACTGAATAGAGCTGGAGTTTCTTTAATCTAGCTGGATAAGGCACATGTTTGAGACCTATGATCCTCTTGGTGAGGTACTTCTGGGGTCTTTCCAGTTGTTGCATGTGCCGGGTGAGATACATCCCAAATGGAGCATTATATTCAATCATGGGCCTGACAAGGGAGGAATATAGAGGTACAATGACCTCCTTTGATCTGGATGAGAATCCCTTCATGATGAGATGGGCAAGGTAGAGCGTCTTTCTGACCACTTTGGCAACATGGTTGGCAAAGGAGAGGTCACTATGGACTTGAGTCGCCAGGTCTGTGATTACTATTCAGTGGGTTATTGTCTACGTGATAATTTGTGGGTACTTTGTTTTTCCCAAAGGGATGACTATACATTTTTGGCGTTAAGTTTGAGGCCATGATTGAGACCTTTCTGTAGGATGTGTGTGTGTCAGCAGGTGAATCAACTATGGCACCCAGTTTGCAGTCATCTGCAAACTTTGTCAGCCATAATCCTCCCATATTTGCTTTCACATCTGAAGTAAATGCCGAATAAGAGTGGTCCCAAGACTGAGCCCTGTGGGACACCACTCGTGACTGGTTTTGAGTCTGACATGGCTCCAGCAATTTTGACCTTATGGCTTCTATTTTTAGCCAGTTTGCTACCCATCTTGTGACATATGGATTTACATTTAGGCTGCTGAGCTTGTCTATGATGCCAGAGTGTGGTATCGTGTCAAAGGCTTTAGCCAAGTCCAAGTAGGCAGTGTGGACAGCCTTGCCCTTCGATGGCACTAGTGACTGTCTCCATGAAGTCTACCAGGTTTAAGAGGCAGGATCTGCCTTTTACAAAACCAAACTGGGTGGGATCAAGGGTCTGCAGATCCCCAATGTCGCCATTTATGAGTTCCATGATGGGGAGTCCATCTCTACAAAGAGGCCAGTTATCAGCAGAGTCCCTCAGGGGATCAGTCCTGGAACTACTTTTGGCACACCTCATCACAAGGGCTTTTTGTCCAGAAAAAGGAGGTCATTGTCCCACTGTACTCATCCCTCATTAGACCCATTATAGAATACAACGCCCCATTTAGTATGTACCTCTCAAGACATCTGCAACAACTGGAAAGGCCTCAGAAATACCTCACTAAAAGAATCACAGGCCTAAAGCAGATGCCCTCACGCTGACCGCCTTGTAAAAACTCCAGCTATACTCTGTCGATATCATCTACTTAGAGGCGATCTCTGCTTAACATACAAGGCCATGTCAAACCCAGAGCTGTTGGACATGCTACACTTAAATAAATCCCAATCCCTCAGAGCTACACGCTCCAGGGATCTAAACCTTGTCATCACAATAAACAAAACATGCTGGAGGGATAGGTTCCTGACCCAGAGACTCCCCAGACTCTGGAATAGATTGCCCATACATGTCAAGCAGAGTGCCTCTTTGGGCGTCTTCAAGAGGAACCTTGACTATTGGATGGGAGAAAGGAAATTCACCCCAGGGATCACGTCAGTCGCCCTGCTAGACAGGGGTCCAGGAAAGTAAATAATGTGGGAAGAAATAGCCAGGGAATTGTTATGGCTAGGCTTGTATAGGCCCTAGGGCTGATAGCCTAGTACCAACCTATGAACATACCCATAAGTCTCACTAGTCTCATATGCAAAACAATGGAAATAATTATCATGAAAATCATCAATAATGAAATAGGAAACCACAAGACACTGGACCCAACCCAATTTGGTTGCATCAAGGGCAGGTCATGCCTACTCAACCTGTTGGACTTCTTTGAGAAGGTTACCAAAGCAATGGATGAGGGTAATATGGTTCACACTGCCTACCATGACCTGATCAAGGCATTTGACACAGTACCTCATGTAGGCATTTATGAAGCACTCAGGAGGTTAGGTATAAATCCTTATGTCACCTGGTGGATAACCAGCTGGCTCACAGACAGTACCCAGGAAGTTAGAGTTGGGGAGTCCATCTCTACAAAGAGGCCAGTTATCAGCAGAGTCCCTCAGGGGATCATTCCTGGAACTACTTTTTGGTATCTACTTCTCTGAAGCTGGACCAAATTTTCAGACAATTACAAATTAGGAGCAGTCATAGAATCCCTCACCAACACTAATGTTTTACAAGAAGGGGCAATGCAAAGAAATAGCTGGTGTCAGAGCTAAGGAAATAAATGTGAAGAAATGCATAATAGTTTCCTTCAGGAAGTTCCCATCCCTGGTAACTACCATACTGACAACACAACCCTAAGAGCTGACTCAGCAATTAGGGACTTAAGGACACATGTATACAGTAATCTAGGCTTTGACCATCACATGTCTATGCTACTGAGGAAATTGATGTATGTTGTGAAACTTTTAAACAAAAGTATGGCATCTTGGTCCAAAGAAGTCATTGTTTCACTGCATTCGGCACTCATCAGACCTACCATTGAATGCAATACCCCCTTTGGTATGTACCTAACCATTACACAGAGGTTTCTCACTAAAAGAATACAGGGTGTAAATAACATGTCCTATGCAGACCGCCTGAAAACCCCATCCTTGTATTCTGTCTCCTACAAGGCTGTTGAGGGGAGATCTATGCCTGGCATACTCATCACACCCCACTATGATGGACATTCTACATATCTGCAAAACAAACAGCACCAGAATTACCCATTCTAAAGACTTAAACCTTGCTTGTGATAATAAATAGGACCTGCTAGAAAGACAGGTATGTACTAGATTGTATATAAACAGTTTTTTTCTTTGTTGAAACACAGGTGCCCAGTAGGAAGGTAGCTGGAATAAAGACGCGGATGAAACAATGGTTACCATTGTGAAAGCGCTCACCATTTTGTATTAAAAAAAAGATTTTACTTTGTCACTGCTCATCTTCCTTATTGCAGCTACCTTCCTACTAGGCACCTGGGTTTCAACATTTTCAATGTCTGAGCTGGTTTGGATTCTTTTGTTTGCTAGTTATTTGTCTTTGTAATTAGTCTGTTATTGCTTACATTTCTATATTTTTTATTTGTAAAATATTTTGTATTTCACCCAGGCTGAACCTGAAATTGGTCAGTACTGATCAGTGCACTACCCAGGTAAAAAAAAAAAAATATATATATATATATATATATATATATATATATATATATATATATATATATATATCTTTTCTGGAATAGGCTCCCCATCCATGTGAAGCAGAGTTCCTCCCTAACCCAATTCAAATGTAACTTGTACAATTGGATGGGTGGAAATTCTTCCCTAGTTCGGCACCTATGTCTCATATGGACACAGGCAGCCTGTAAACGGTTCATCTCCCAGACCTCTGCATGTAAATGTTTTACCTCCTAAGCACCTTTTTTTACACGTATCAAGGGTAACAGGACTTGTCAGAGATTTGGGATGTATGGCTAGGCTTAAAACATCCCCAGTGGTCATTAGCCTAGTACATACCTATGAACCCATTAGTGAGAAACATGCATTTCCACTAGCCCTTCTTGTCTTAACGTCATGTTTTTTAGTCTGTTGTATTTGACTGTTTAACAAAATAGTAAGAAGGTATTAACTTAAATACTAATAAGAGAAGAATAATAATAAAAAAACTATGTCATGTGCATGAATAAATTACCAGATTAACACAACAATACAACAATACTCTTTTCCCTATTTAAACATTACAACTACATATACGGCTCTTATCTCACTACACACTAACCTCTCCTTCTTTCATCTTTAGAATTACTTAATTTTATACCAACTTGCTAAACTGTACACAAAATCTTTTCAACAAATGACTAACTTGGCATTAACAGAAACAATTGTGAATAAATGTGAAAGGACAAGATATGTCCTTATATTTGTCAACATTTAAATGTACAGTCAAAAAGAAAACTTTTTGCAATTTAGAACTAGAAGAGAATGAATTAAAACTGTTTTTCTAAGCTTATGTCAGGATGTGCATGTTATTTAAAAAAGCTATGGATGTCAGTAAAGTATGGACTGAGGTATGGGAAGTTTATGTAACTTTAAAAACAGAAAGCAAAAAGCTACAGCATGTGCCTAATGTGACGGTAATAAATAGGGAAAAGAGAGTCTTAAGTACTGGGGGCAGCCAAAAGCATGTTTTTTTTTTCTGTGAGGACGAATCACATTTAATTCAGGATTGTACAAAATAATGTGTGGGCAGTGCAGGGAGTTTGGACATTCTAAGAAAAAAAACTTGTAAACCATATTTTAGGAAATGTGGAAGTAAGAAGCATTTTTGGTTTGATTATCCACAAATTACTGAAGATAGACAAACTGTCATCACCCAGAATAATACCACAGCACAAGGACAAAATGATTGACTTCAACAATTGGCTACGCTTCTGGTGTCATTCAAAGGGGATCCAGTATCTGTCTGCCTGGGACCACATGATTGACAGACCACAATGCTTTGCCAAAGATGGCCTGCATCTGTCCCCCCTGGGATTCTGGATACTGGCTAAGGCTATTGCCACCCCCATAGTGCATTTTTTAGGCAAGGTTCAAATGACAAACCCACCACCATAGCAGATACAAGCAAGCAAAAACTGAGGGTAATGCTACTCAATGCTAGAAGTCTAAACCTCAAGATGACTCACTCGAAGCACTCCTCAGTATGGAGGACATTGACATCTGTGCAGCAACAGAGATCTGGTTCAAGGCTCCAGAGAGGCCCCCTGCAGTACCAGGCTATAATTCATACCACACTTTTTGGCCACCTAACCTGGGCTGAAACACTAAAGGAGGAGGACTGTCCATATTCATTAAGGACATCCACACCTCCAGGCTAGTCGCTCAACATAATGTACCCAAAATTATCCAAGTGCAACTAATACTGGGCAAGACTACAATCAAGGTTGTAGCTTGCTACAGATCCCCCGCCATCCCCCAAGATGCCCAGTCCACATTCCTCGATATACTGGATAATATTAAGGTACAACCAAATACCCTAATAATGGGAGATTTCAACTACCCTGCCATCAACTGGGAAAACTACTCAAGTACTAACTCATTACCTCAACGCTTTCTAGAATTCATAAATTCCAATGCCCTGGATCAACCTGTCCATACACCCACCAGGGGCAGCAGTATCTTGGACCTGGTCATTACCAACATGGGTAACTGATGTTCCATGCCAGAGGTCAACTCCTCACTGGCCAGATCCGACCATAAGCTTATCATCCTAGACATCAGTATTCCGCCTCCACCCCCCATTAAGGAAACCACCATAAAAAACTTCTCCAAAGCTAACTTCACGCTTCTTAAGACAGAAGTGGCAAACTTCACTACACTCGTGCAGACGGATAATAAAGGTATGACTGCTGAATCCTACACATATCCACTGTATAAACACATACATGAGTGCATGGATCATGCCATCCCCAACAGAACCAAGATGCTATCCTCCAAAAAAAAAAAAGAAGCCAGTCTGGTGGTCCCCTGCCATAAACAAACTCTACAACAGGAGGAAGAAGCTGTTGCAAAAAAAAAAAAAAAAAAAAAGAGTAAAATCCCCTGATTACAGGAACTCTGTGGTCAGCCTCAGTAAGAAGCTGAGATCCCTCATAAAATCCTCCAAAGCTAGTTATGAAAATAAGAAATTGCCACCAATTCTAAAGACGACCACAAAACATTCTACAGCTCTGTCAAGAATCTCAATGGCAGCACCCAGATCTGGTCCGAGCTACAGATCAACGGCACTAGATATACAGAACCAACTGATATTGCCAACATCCTAGCAGATAGGGTCAGTGCAAACTTTACCCCTCCACTTCCCAAAGGGCCCATCCCTATAATGGAAGAATGCATGGCCCCTGAAATCACGACTGCACAAGTTAAAACCGCACTCTCCAAAGCTAAAAACACAGCATCCATGGGACCAGACAACATTCCAAACATGTTCAATCATAGCCTCACTTCAGACATTGTGCCTACTGAATGTCTCACAGCGACAGTTATCCCACTCCACAAAAGAGGCACCACCAAGGACCCCGGGAACTACCGCCCCATTAGCCTAACAAGCCTGGTCTGCAAGGCCATGGAACGTGTCATCATGGAACTTATAAACAAAGACATAGGTAACCTGCAAATGCTGGACCCTACTCAATTCAGGTTTGTAAAAGGTAGATGATGTCTTCTAAACCTGATCGACTTTTTTGAAGCAGTCAACAGAGTCGTGGACAAGGATAAGGTGGTGCACACAGCTTATCTTGACCTCGCTAAGGCTTTTGACACCATCCTCCATTCTGGAATTATAGATATGCTCACTAGACTAGGCATAAATACCTATGTCACAAAATGGGTGGCCAACTGGCTCACTGACAGGACCTACACAGTGAAAGTAGACGATTCCAAATCTGACTTTAAACCAGTGACAAGCGGAATACCACAGGGTTCACTCCTGGGTCATCTCCTTTTTGGCATCTATTTCTCAGAAGTCCAGGCTAATACAGCAGGTCTTTGGCAAACAAAGTTCACAGATGACTGCAAACTGGGAGCCATAATAGAATCGTCTAATGATGTGGACATTCTACAAAGGGGCCTCACTGAGACTGATGCTTGGTGTCAAAGTCATGGGCTCAAGCTCAATGCCAAAAAGTGTATTGCCATCCCCTTTGGGAAAAACACTGTACCCATGAACTACCACATAGGCAGTAGCATACTTAACACCGAAAGTGTGATAAGAGACCTTGGAACACAGGTGGACAACTAGTCTCTCCTTTGACAATCACATTACCACAGTAGTCAAGAAATCCTTCTACGTGGCACACCTCATCACTAAAGAGTTCACCTCCAGAAAAAAAGAGGTCATTGTTCCTCTCTACTCTGCCCTCATCAGGCCCATCAAAGTACAATGCCCCATTTGGCATGTACCTCACAAGACATCTGCAACAACTGGAAAGGCCACAGAAATACCTCACTAAGAGGATTACTTGTCTCAAACAGATGACATACGCAGACCGCCTCAAAAAACTCCAGATCTGCTCCGTCGCTTATCGCCTATTCAGAGGCAAACTCTGCCTAACATACAAGGCCATGTCAAACCCAATTCTGATGGACATGTTACACTTAAAGAAACCCCAATCTCTCTCTGTGCCACATGCTCCAGGGACCTGAACCTTGCCACCACAATAAACAGAACATGCTGGAGGGATAGAGTCCTGTCCCAGAGACTCCCCATACTCTGGAACAGACTACCCATTCACGTCAAGCAAAGCTCCTCATTATCCCTCTTTAAGAGGAATCTAGACAATTGGATGGGTAATAGGAAATTCACCCCGGGGATCACCTCTGTGGCTCTGCTCGACAGGGGTGCAGGAAAATAACTTTCTTGGGTGGCAGAAACCAGGGAACTTATTGGCTAGGTTTATATAGGCCCTAGGGCTGATAACCTAGTACCTATCTATGAACCTATGAACTGAAGAAAATGAGGGGGAAGAACAGGTTTTTATGCAAGAAAAGGGTAGAAGTGAATGATGAAAGGATGGGGGTGGGGGTGAGGGAGAGGAAGTACAACATAAAAATATAGTAAAAGGTACTTTAGATGAAGTCCACAAACTGACTGACTTCTTTGGGCTTTTTCCGGTTAAGGGTTGCCACAGTGGATCACCGGTTTGCTTATGATTGGCAGTGGATTTTTATGGTGTTGAGATGCCACATACACACACACACACACACACACACACACACACACACACACACACACACACACACACACACACACACCTGCATGTCTTTTTTAAAGTTCAGCTGATCACAGGGAGGACACACAGACTCCACACAGAAGGCGCTCCAGCCGAGAATCGAACCGGAGAACCTCTTGCTGTGAGGCGACAATGAATACATGAAAAACAAACATGCAAAAAAGATGAAAAACAGTTTTGGGGTACTAGAAACAGACAAGAAAGAATAAGAAGGCAATATAAGCTCTGAGTTAGAGAGAAAGGCAGAAGGTTCTACTGAGGGAAGAGTGAGAATGAGAAAAAGTCCAAAAGATGACCTGAAAAAAATCATAAAAAATGGAAAAGGTAAAAGTATAGCATCACTAAATATGAAAAGCTTGAAAAGTGATGTTAGAAGAACGGTGGTGTTTGAATGGTGTAAAACACAGATGCAGAGATATTTTTTTACTTCGTATAAGATGTACAGTTAAAGGAAAAGGGTGGAATTTGAGATGATGTAGAAAAGAAAAGTGGTGTGGACTATGGGGAGTGATGCACGTTCATGAATTGCAATATTACTAAAAAATGACAAAATATTATCTATAACTGTGGTGGTAGCAGGGACCATTTTAGTGTGAAATGCAAGAGAGGGGCAAAAGATGTTTAGAATAATAGTGCTGTAGGCAAATACAAATGTAAATATGAGAACATAAATATTTGAGGAAATTCAAAATTACGCGACTGCAAATATGTTTGTCATTGTGGTGGGAGACTTTAATTACATAATATGTAAAAATGCTGAGAGAGGTTATAAATAATGATAGGCTAAGAAGAGGTAAAGGAAAAGAATGTACTTGTAAGGGGGGGTACTTAAAAGAGATCAATTCTATTTTGTTTACAGATAACATGAAAGATATAAAAGATGGAATTAGAGATGCAAACTTTTCAAATCACAGGGCTGTAAGGGCAATAATAAGAATGAATGAAACAGAAGAAAAGGGTTAAATACTGACGGAGAAAACCTGCAGGAATGGAATGTCTTAAAAAAGAAAGAGGGCAACTGTAGGCTGCATGGAAAATAAAGATGATGAAAAAGGAGGTAGTAGAAGAAACGGAAAAGAAATCGAGGGGAAAGTGTTGGAGGATTTTATAAAGGAAGGTAAAGAAGAATGCACACCAGGTCCAAATGAATTAGGGTATAGTTTTTATAAACAAATGATAGATGATGAAAAGGATGTTTTTTTTTCTGGAAATATTGAATGAATGGATGGAGGAAGGTATAAAAAGAAGAATAGATTTGTAAGGGCAGGGGTTACAAAATTTATATGGAAAAGGGAAGAAATAAAAAAAACTGGAGACCAATTACATTGGGAAATGCTAACTATAAAATATTTATGAATATCATTCCGAAAAGAATGGTGGGCGTCATGAAAGAAGAATTGGATGAAGGAGTTAAAGGTCAAAGGGTAAATGACATGCTAATGGTGGTTAAAGAAGTGGTTGAGTGTATTGATAAGGGAGAAGTAATGGTATGTCATGAGACTAAGGCAATTTGATAGTATTGATATTGGGAAAATGTTGCACATTTTAAAAGAATACAAAATAGGAGAAAAATAAGAAGACAAGGAGAACAAGGAAGAGGGTAAAGCAAGATTAGCCATTGAGGCTTTGGCTGTTTGTGATGGTAATGACTGCAGTTATACAAACATGTAGATCAATGTGTCTGGTAGATGGGAAGGTAAGGTAGGGATAAGGTTACCATTAATGTTAACCTGTGAGATGATTTGGTCTTATTAGCCAAGCACAAACATTGGATGAATGAGATAATTTACAGAACAGAACAAATTTAGGTAGAGTAGGATTACAGTTAAATAATTCAAAAAGTAAGGGGTTTGTACATGTGGTATGAGCACAGGAATTTATTTTATCAGAACTGAAATTGACAGTCTAGCTGTTCGGTTCGGAAGGGAGCAAGCAGTAATAGAACAATGGAGAAAAGTTCTAAGAAATATGAATGTTGACAGATTGGTGAAGGACGTTTCAGATGTCACTAAGAAAAAAGGGTATGCAAGTTAAACATTTATATTTTAAGAAAGCTAGCATATTAAGGTAATGTGTACATGCTTACAAGCCATGTGGAAACTAAATAATTTGTTTTCTGTGGGGAACAAGGTTGAATCTAATGAAAAGAGGGATGGTTTATAATGTAAAAGAAGTGTGGGGCTGGGGGATTTAATAAATCCAGATTTGTGGATGTTAAAAAACTGTCTAAAAAGATAAAACAAGGAAATCTCTTATTTGAAACATATAAAAGTGTATAGATGGGTGGAGGTAAGAAAAAGATAAGAGAAACAAAAGGTTTGGAAGTAAGAGAATATGAAGGCATGGAGAACTGATATAAATGAAGTACAGTCCTTGGGGAAAAATGGAGAGTGAATGCAAGAAAGCATAAGGAAAATGCAGGAAAGATTTGAATCTTTTTTTTGAAGTGAAGTGATTTTCTGTGGCATTTATTATTAGACAAATTGCCAGTGAAAAGTAATATGAAATATAAAATGATAAAACAAAGAATGTGTAATAGCTGTAGTACTGAATAGACATTGCAACACTGTTTTTGGACTGCAAGAAAGAAAAATGAAGGTTTTTGGACATTAGTTAAAGATGTTTATGACTGGAAAGTATTTAAAAACTAACTAGTAAACTGCAAATTGAACAACCATTGCTATTGGTACCATCTATAACCCCCCCCCCCCAGCGGTAACAACATTCCTATCCTTGAATACTTTCTCTCTTGGATCTCTCAAGCTATCTGCTGTGAAACTATTATATTAGGTGACATAAACATTGACTGGAGTTCACTAACCTCAGTCTCATCGATTTCCAGTATTAACCTCTTTGGTTTCTCCCAACTAATTACTTCTCCCACTCTCCTGAATAAACATACCAATACCAGCAATACACTTGGTCAGATAACCTACCTCTATTCAAAGACAATCCCTCCAACTTTGCAAACCCCACCAATACGGAGATTGTCTTGAGCTATCCAATTTCAATTCTTTCACATTCAACTAGATGCTGTCTTCAATTAACTGGTCCTTCCTCCATGACTTCTCATTAGAAGAGCTGTTCTTAAATTCAACTCCATCTTTATAAGCACTCTAAAAGCTGGAAAAAAATCTCCTTCCAATCCTCCATGCTACAGGCAACTTCACAATTCTACTAAAACCAAATCATTCAAAACAAAAGAAATATTTACCTAAAATCACAAAACGACTCCCACTCTAACCTCAAACAATTCTGGAATACTATCAACAAACTCTTATATCCAGGTAGGTCCTCTCCACCTTCTCCCTCTCCCATTAGCTCTGCTTTAGACACAGCTACACTTCTCAATTCCTTCTTCATCGACTCCATTCAGAAGTTAACTAAAAAAGACAAGTAGCCACCCTTCCATTTCCCCCTCACCCTCCATTCACTCAACATTCTTCTCATTTAAGCCCATTCCAACAGCTTATATTAGAGCACTTCGAAACAAACTTAAAACTTTCTCCCTTTCATCAGATAACCTGCATCCTCTTTTCCTTAAACTGGCTGCAAATTATATTGCTTATTACCATCTCCATACTAATTAATAGAATATAAGAAGCCACAGTTCTTGATATCCGAAAGAAATTCTATGTTATACCCGTACACAAAGGGGGTAACTCTACTGACCCCTCTAATTTCAGTTCGATAGGCATTCTGTCACCATTGTCTAAGATCCTAAAAAAGTGCATCCACAAGCAGCTACTAGATTTCTTCAAAAAAATCTCCTAACCCCCACTCAACATGGCTTTTGCCCTAACCACAGTACCTCCACAGCACTAATATGTTTTATACAGGCTATCTCTAGATCTCATTGTGATGCCCCACCACTGGTCTAGTAATTAAGGAGCCTCAATTTTCACCACTGGAAACAGTGGGGGACATGCACACTGGGAGGATGACAAGTGCAGACACAGTAAAGTGCAATTTCCCTTAAGAGCACACAGAGACCAGAGTCAGTCTGGAGCTGGTTTCTCCCTCTTTCTCTAGATCCCCAATAAGACTCCCTATTGGCACAGCTGTAAAGTTGAGATCTCAGCTGAGTGGCCAAGCCAAGACCTCCAGCACCCTCTCTGTCCAACCAGTGCTTCATGTCCCTGTCCAAGTAGCTGACACACACCTCATTGAGATTTGATTTATACACACATGCACACACAGCTGGGAAAGGCTGGCATAGGTTTACTATCTGTGCCCCCTTCTACCCAGACTATAAGGTAGTTTTGACTGCAACCAGCCACTCCTTATCAGCTGCTTTAAGGCCCTTAACAAAGGGTGTCCAATCATGTTAATATTAATCCAAATGGTATGTTAATATTAATCCAAATGGTAGTTTGACCAAGAGCAAGGCCATTAGGAGTGGCACACACTGTCAAAAAATAAATATGCAAGAACTCCCAGAACTTAACTATGTCTCACAGATATTATCCATACTGATAGGTTTAAATAGGTTTAAATATATTTAATAATAAATAAAAAAGAACAAAAAATACTCAGTAAATAGAGTTCAAAATCACAGGAAATATTTAAAACATTGCAGGACAGTCTCAAATAAATAAAGAAAAATGTTTAAATTAAGCTCAGCTCTATTCCTGACTATATCTACAAGAAATTACTGTACCCTAGTTAACTTACTCTTACAGCAAGGCAGATGCGGTAAAATGTGATTTCCAGCTGATGTTGTCAGGTCAAAGGCAAATACAAAATGCCCAGTCTCTTTCTCAGAGACTTCTTAAATTTAAAGACAACAATGGGATTCTGTTATTAAATTCCCAACTTCTCTGTCCTTTTTCTCCCCGTTTACCATCCCTGCTATGAATAAACAACAATACAGCATTTAAAATATTTAAATTGACTGTTTCTCTCCACTAGAATAGTACCTTACTGTACTGTGGTGGTTTCACTTTCAAAAAACTTTTATCCTGCCCTGGAAAAGCTTGCTGCAGTCTCCAGTTCAATGATATCAAGGCCAATGAATTCAGGTAGTTTTCTGGTGAATTCCCTCCCCAAACTGACATCACTACAACCATCTTAAAATCCCACCCATGCTGTGATGTCAGAGCTCCCTGATCCTTCCCCTACCCATACAGAAAGTAAAAGCTAGAACAAGGAAGCAGTGCATGAGTCAGTTCTTCTGCTGTGAGCTGTCAATCACAGCAGGTAACAGCTCAAATTACACACTTTGACAGCTAGGGAAGTTAGGTGTGAAGGGGGATGGGAGAGGAGTCAAAATAGTACATTTCAGGCTTCACAAAAGACTGCACTTTAGCAATTCTAAAAAGAAGCAGCAGTAAAAAGAACTTTGAAAGTCTGTTCTGTGGCATTTGCACTGGTTGTGTTTTAAGTATGAAATACTACTTAAAACTAATTGACTGAAATACAGCAATGTATGTAAAATCAATGTAGTGACAGGAACTTTAGGAAGAAAGAGGCCCATATGATGTATTTTTTTACAGACAAGCACTGTACTGTAGGATACCTAGAGCAGACTAAACAATCAGAATTACTCCAAGATGCCAGATCCCATGAAGTTAGACTCAGAAATTACATATAAAAATATTTAAAAACCTGTAAATAGTCCCAGAATGGTGTTAACATGTAGGAAACACAAAACCATGATGAAATAAACATGTTTTTGAAACTCTGAGTGTGGTTCTCCTTTAACATTTCAAATATTGCTGCTGGAATACTTGCAGAATGACATCACTTCCTGCCATCTGACTATCCCAGGCTAGAAACTGCTAGTATTTAGCATTTCCCTGTGAAAATACAAAGCCTTCAGATGTTTGCAGATGCTGGGAGACATAAAACAATAAAACACTTACAAAACAATGCAGAAGGTTCCCTACTTTTAGTCATTCTGTCTCCTTGCTGCATTGAAACCATAGTTTATGGGATAGTTATAAAATAATTTCATTTCAATTATTTTTCTGAAGTTTTGCAAGTTAACCCTCTATGTTCCAGTTTACATTGTTAAAGTATATACATTTACACAGTCACAATAGTGTATTTACATTTCTGTTCTTTTCCAGTAGGGTACACTGTGGTTATATCTTTTAAGCTCAATACTTCTACAAAATCTCTTCAGCACATGTCTGTGCAAACCATCTTATATGACATATAGTTCTAACACATTTGTAACATAACCGATTATATCATGCTGATATTCACAAATGGCACAACCATTTGCAAAATTCCAGATAACTGGGCTGGCAGTATCACTTTTTGTTACATTTCTATATAAATCATATTAATATTTACAAATGACATATACTTATTTACAAAATTCCAGATAGCTAGGCTGGCAAGATTTCCTTTTGTCACAATAACAATAAAATAGTCTCATGTATATTCCTTGATCTCTCAAAAGCTTTCAACACTGTCTCCCACAGTCTAATTCTGTATAAACTAGCTAGTCTTAATCTTTCCAACTCTGCTATCTCCTGGCTCTATAGCTACCTTTCCAACAGATTTCCAGTCTGTAAAATGGCTCTCTGCTCTCTCTTCTTCCTTTCTGTCCAAACTGGGGTTCCCCAAGGCTCCATTCTTGGACCTCTACTATTTAACATTTTCATGAACAACCTACAATCTTCCTACTCATGCTCTTCTTTAATATACTAAGCCGATGACTCAACAATAATTTCTTCCTCAGACAACCTCCCCCACCTCCTCACCCTTACCCAAGAATCTTTCCACTCAGTTGAAAAATGGCTTGCATCTAACCAACTCCCAACTCCTACTCATCCTTAAAAAACAAACTACTACTCTTCATCCCAAAATCTCCCCAACACCACAAATCTACCTTCTCGATCTCCTCCCTCAACAATACATCTATCAATGTAGAATCACACACAAAACTACTAGGAGTCATAATCGTTGACCAATTAAAATTTGATCAACATATCCAACACTGTATCAAAAAGACTCATCATAAACTTGGCCTGCTCTACAGAAGTAAAAAAATTCTCACAAACCAAGCTAAACTCTCTCTTACTCGAGCCTATCTACTGCCTACCTTACTATATGCCACCCCTGTCCTTACTAATCTACAAGCCAATCTCTTGTCCAAACAAACTCACTCACAATAAAATTGCCAGATTTGCAGCAAATCAACTCTATCGCTCTTACCACTGCATATCTCCAAGAAACCTACAGTGGCTCGAATTTCACCATCAACTCCTTCTTCCTCAACTACATCTGACCCACTCCTACCTATACCAACCCAACCCAACTTCTGTCCTGCACTATCTGATCTCGTCTCCCTCTATACTCCTACTCACATACTCCATAGATCTGAACAACACCTCCTGGAAATCTACAATTGCAAAAAAAAAATTGGAAAACTCCTCTATAATCATTCAGTCGCCAAGGCATAGAACAAACTACCCCTAAACTTAAAATATATTTCAAACCCTAACTGTTTCAAGAAAACTCTAAAAGAACACCTATTAAATTCTTGGCTCTGCTCTTGCTCTGACCCTACTTAATCTACTTCTCCCCTTCTTATTGTTCTTTACCTCAACATCCATGTCCTGACTCTAATTTAACTCTAGCACCTATGTCAAAAATGTAGGCTGTATTTCATCACATCTTACCCTGAATGGAAATTGTATGTTACCCTAAACTTACTTCAATTTTTGTGACTCGAATTCTTCGTGAACATGTTATGGCAACTGTAGATTGTACTCGTTTAATTCTTTTGAACATATAATGTAGTTGTAATTTAGTACCTGTTATTTACTGTATTTCTTCCTTTTTGCTTATCTACTTTTGTCATATTTTATCATGTCTGTATCTTTTGGAGCTTTTCTACTTGGGTCTCCGCTGAAAAAGGGCATCTGTCCAGTTGGACTAAGGCAGTCAACAAATGTTAAATAAATAAATAAAATTTAAAAAAAAAATTGATATTAACATGGTGTTGTATGGGATACATAAGGTTGGGAGTGAAAAACTGAAAGATGGGATAACATTTTATTCATTGCTCTTTGGTGATTATGGAAAAGAAAAGATGAAAAATTGCTGTGCAACAAAAGAATGAATGATGAGGAAGAATATTTATATAAAGAAATGGTTATGTGGAAAAGATGGGGGAATGAAATGAGTTTTACATGTATATAGGAAAATAAACATGTAAAGTGTTTTATTGTGATGTATAAAGTATGATATAAAATATAAATATAATGAATGTGTACCATCATGTAAATCTTGACAGATTCTACTGCAGTGAGCACATAACATATCAAATGAACAAAATTGCATAGATGTTTTCAGTATAATGCTTCATCCAAATGATTCCTATAGTTAAGCACTTTGTATAAATGGGGAAATGTACTCCCTATATGGCCAAGGAAAGATACCACCCTGTGCATAATATGCCAGTAGTAAGTACTTGATTATACAAGGAAAATGAGAACAAGTCAGAAGTCACCAGTAATCAGAACTCAAAAGTATATTGTATTTGTATGTCTGTTTGGGGCTTTTCCCCTCGGGTCTCCACTGAAAAAGGGTAATTCTTACCCAGCTGGACCAACCCGGTTACCAAATGCAAATAAATAAATAAATAAATAAATATAAATGCAGGGAGAAAAGATGTTGTAAAAAACTGTAATTAGGCTGCAGAATACCAGGCAGCCAGTATGTTCCACAGCTGCAATTATCTTTTAACCTTCAATGATATAGTAATCAGATTAAAGTACTCGCACCTAAAGAAAGTTATTTCGTTTGTCTTTAAAAGTTGTCTTCCTTATTTGCAGTATAGTCAGATATATACATTTCCGCTGTTCCTGATTTAGGCTCCTCCCCATGGAACTTATGATTTTTTGAAATAAATGGAGAGTATTATAGTTATCAGGTAATAAAAATAATTGCACTACATAGTTCTTTTACATTAGGAAATGCAATCCACTTTGTTTTATTAGGTCAGCTTTCTAAGTTAGCAGTATATATAGTTATAACAAATTTCCCTGGTTAGAGGATTGTCTCTCTATTATGTTTGGCTTTGTCCTCGATTCTGGAGGTAAGAAGTTGAGAGTTGTGGTCAGAGACCTTCTTTCATTTGCATTGTTTTCTTTCATTACTGTTGCTTCGTAGTGTCCACTCATATTTGGTTTCCATATGCAGCTTGGTAATAAAATGTAAAATGATTAATTAAAGGTTTGACAAATAGTGCATCAGAACTTTTTCTGATGACTATATTATAACAATAACTCATGCCTGGGTGTGGGTAATGCTGGATTTACCCATGGTTTGTGTGGTTTGTCACAATGGTGAAGCCTGACTGGCCAAACAACGACAACCGTGGGTAAATCCAGCATTACCCACACCCAGAAATGGGTTATTGCTATTCTACAATGACATTATTTAAGAAAAAAAATAATTACTTTTCTTAAATAATGGCATTGTATAATGCCTCCTTGCTGCCCTTCCGCAGCTGTCTGGTATTCTGTGGCAGTTCTGATGTGCTGCGCATGCGAATGCTTACGCAGTACATCAAAGCTGTGGGTGGAAGCAACAGAGAAAGAAAGATCTCCGTTGCTTTTTACAAAGTGTCTCGCTATGTTAAAGGAGTTAACATAGCTTGACAGCTTTAAAAAAAGCAACGGAGAATCTCGGTTGCTTTTTTTAAAGCTGTCTTGCTATGTTAAACCCATTTAACATAGCAAGACAGCTTTAAAAAAAGCAACGGAGAAAGGAAGATCTCCGTTACTTTTTTTAAAGCTGTCTCGCTATGTTAAACTCCTTTAACATAGCGAGACAGTGTGTAAAAAGCAACGGAGATCTTGCATTCTCCGTTGCTGTAAAAAAAAGACTTCTACTAATGGAAAAAGTCTGGGCGACCGGACCTTTTTCCATTAGTATAAGTCTGATTTACAATGGGCACGCTGACCAATCAGCGTGCATGTTTTGGAATATTAATGGGGGGGTCGTTGTATAATAGAATTTAAGCAACCTGCATAATTTCATTCACATCAAGAAACCTTATTCAGGGTACATTATGTTGTTTGACACAGAATGATAAAAGCACTTAGTACTATAGTTGCCCTGCAGACTTCTAAGAGACAGTCGACTTAAGTATTACTATCATTTCCGCTGTGGGGTGAGAGGTTCCCTATGCTGATAATTTCTTTTAATAAGAAATGCAACCTGCACTAAAACTTATTTCATTGCTGTTTCTGTTCACTATGGAGTGTTCAGATTATTGCTGATTGTAACAGATCTGTAGGACAAGGATACAGAATATTCATGCTTACAGCAAAACATGAAAACTTCATATCATCAAAGTTGCAGAACATCAAACCTAACATAACGAAAGACCAGATCATTGAGGTTCTGCAACATTGAAAATTAAATAAAAAAAAAATAACTAGCAAGCAAGTCTTCTTTTACATTTTTGCAGGGGGCCAAGCCCTCCTGTACCCCCCACACCCCTTGCTACTTAAATATACAACTCCAAAATTGCACTACAGCGAGGAAAATGTTAAATTTCCTGTTCCATACTGTACAGCGATCTCCATTCAGATCATTTGACTTTGCAGAACTTTGGTGATCTGGTCTTTGATTATTTGATGTAGACTCATATCTATATCTATCTCTGCATAGACATACATACATAGATATGCAGAAAGAGATAAACATATGTAGAAACACACACACACTCGTGCACATTCATTTATTCATGCATTTGTTTATTATTCAGCCTGACAGTAGACCCCAGATTAGGAGTGTGATAATACATATCTAATACAACATGTAGATATTTTTTTAAATATCTGCACTCTTGAAATGTCATTGTAAAATCTGTGCACTATCAGTATGTCACCAGCAATGTATCCATACCATTGAGATGTGTTTCATTTATTTGTTTTTGACTGATTGTTTGTTAGATCATAGTTGTTGACCAGGACAGAGCACTGATCTACACGGAACTTTCTTTAGACAAAGCTTTGGAGTACTGTCTAATTAAATGATTTATACAGAAGTACAGAGTAGGCAAATGGAGGGTGATGGCATCAAACCCTGGACTAGCCATCAGAGTCACATTTATCTAAGGTCTAAAAAAATGCACACTGCACACACAAAATAGAAATACTGTAGCCTTCAAAACAATGTAGCTCACCTAGTTCCTGCCCAAACCCAAATCTGCTTTTAACTTATCACAAAGCTGCTAATTAAAAAAAAATGAAATAGTGATTCCCCGGGATTCATGAACCTTGCGCCAGGCGCCAGCATAGCGTCGGCGTTATAACGCCAAATATGGCTGCTTAGCGATTCAGGTATGAATGAATTCCACGTGCACTACCAGCGTCGCCCGGACCGTCCGCCCTCGGTGTAGGTTTGCAAAACACACTGTTTGCGGTATTGCACCATGCAAATGAGGGCAAAGTACGCGCACGTAGCCGCAATTTCCCAAAAAAAAAAAAAAAAAATTTTTAAAAATTTTTTCTTTTCCAAAATTTTTTCCCCCCCCTTTTGTTTTTTAAAAAAAAACCAAAAAATTTTTTTTTTTAGAAAAAATTTTTTTTTTTCTCCCCCCCTTTTTTTTTTATTTTTTTTTTTTTTTCCCCAAAAAAAAATTTAAATCAAAAAAAAACATTTAAAAAAAAACCCCCCTTTTTTTTTAAAATTTTTTTATTTTTTTAAAAAAAAAATTTTTTTTTTTTTTTTTGGGGTTTTTTTTAAAACCCCTTTTTAAAAGGGGAAAAATTTGAACTTTCAAAAAAAAACCCCTTTAAAAAAAATTTTTTTAAAATTTTTTAAAAGGGGGTTTTTTTTTTTAAAAAAAAAAAAACCCCAAAATTTAAAAAAAAAACCCCGGAAAAGAAAATTTTTAAAAAAGAAGAAAAACCCCCAAAAAACCCCCAAAAAAACGGAAAAAAAAAAAATTAAAAAACCCAAACCCGGGGAAAATTAGTTTTAAAAAGGCCCAAATTGGTTTTTCCCCCCCCTTTTTTCCCCAAAAAAGGGGGGAAAAAAAATTTTTTAAAAAAAAATTTTTTTTTCCCCCCCCCCGGGGGGAAAAAAAAATTTGGGGGTTGGTGGGGAAAATTCCCCCCAAAAAGGGGGGGGCCCCCCCCCCGGGGGTAAAAAAACCCCGGTTTTGGGGGAAAAGGGGGGAAAAAGGGAAAGGAAGGGGGGGGAAAAAAAGCAAAAAAAAAAAATTTAAAAAGAAAAAAAAGGGGGGGGGGAAAAAGGGGAAAAAAAGGGGGAAAAAAAAAAAAAAAAAAACCAAAAAATTCCAAAAAAAAAAAAAGGGAAAAAAACCCCCCCGGGGGAAGGGGTTTTTAAAAAAAAAAAGGGCCCCGGAAAAGGAAAAAAATTTGAAGCCACCCCCCGGGGAGGGAAAAGGGGCCCCCAAAAAGGGGGGGGGGGTTGTCCCCCAAATTTTTAATTAAAAAAAGGGGGGAAAAATTGGGGAAAACCCCCCCCGGGGGAAAAGGGGGGGGAAAAACCCGAGGGGGGGAAAAAAAAGGGGGGGGGGCCACTTTAAAAATTTGGGGGAAAATTCCCCAAAAAAAGGGGGGGGGCCCCGGGAAAAAAAAAAAGGAAAAAAAAAAAAAACCCCAAAAACCCCCCCCTTTTTCCCCCCGGCCCCCGGGGGGGGGGGCAAAAAAAAGGGGGGTTTTTTTAAAAAAAAAAACCCCCCCAAAAGCAAAAAAGGGAGCGGGGGGGAAAAAAAAGGGAAAGGGGGGGGAAAAAAAAAGGGGGGAGGGGGAAATGCAAAACAAAAAAAACCAAAAAGGGGGCAAAAAACCCCGGAAAAATCCTTTTGGGGGCCCCCCCCCAAAAAAAGGGGCCGGGGAAAAAAAAAAAAACACCCCCCCCCGGGGGGGTTTAAAAGGGGGGGAAAAATTTTTGGGGAAAACCCCCGGGGCAAAAAAGGGGGGAAAAGAAAAAAAAAAACCCCCTTTTTCCCCCCCCCCCGGGGGAAAAAAAAAGGGGAAATTTAATTTTGGGGGGGGGGGGGAGTAGGGGGCCAGGGGGGAGGGGGAAAAAGGGGGGGGGAAAAAAAGGGGGGGCCCGGGGGGGGAAAAAAAAAGGGGGGGGAAAATTGGAAGGGCCCCTTTAAAAAAAGGGGGGTTGGGCCCCTAAAAAAAAACCGGGGGCCCCCCGGGGAAAATTTTTTCCCCCCTTTTCCCAAAAGGCCCCCCAAACCCCGGGGGGGGCCCCGGCCCACCTTGGGAAATCCCCGGGGGTTCCGGGGTCCCTTTTTCCCCCCGAAAAAAAACCCCCCCAGGGGGGGAAAAAAGGGGCCCCCCCCCAAAAAACCCCGGGGGGGGGCAAAAAAGGGGGGGCCCCCCGGGGGGAAAAACCCCCAATTTTCCCCCAAAACCCCCCCTTTTTTTCCCCCCCAAAAAATTTAAAGGGGGGGGGCCCCGGGGCCCCGGGGCCCCCCCCCCAAAAATTCCCCCCAAAAACCCTTAAAAAAAAAGGGGTTTTGGGGGGGGGGGGAAAACCTTTTTCCCCTTTTTGGGGCCCCCCCCAAAAACCCCCAAAACCCCCCCCCAAAAAAGTTTTTTTGGGGTTTTGGGGGAAAAAAGGGGGGAAAAAGGGGGGCCCCCCGCCCCCCCGGGGCCCACAAAAATTTTTTTTAAAAAAAAAAACCCAGGGCAAAAAAGGGGGCCCCCCCCCAAAAAAAAAAGGGGGGTCCCCCCCTGCCCCCCCCCGGGGGCCCCAAAAAACCCCCCCCCAAAAAAAACCCCCAAATTTTCCGGGGGGTTTTTCCCCCCAAAAACCCCCCAAAAAAACCCAAAAAAGGGCCCGGAAGGAAATTTTTTCCCCAAAAAAAAAAAACCCCCCCCCCGGGGAAAAGGGAACGCCCCCGGGGGTTAAAAAAACCCTTAAAATTTTTCCCCCCTAAAATTAAAAATAAAAAGGGAAATAAAATTTAAAAAGAAAAAAAACCCCAACAAGAAAAAGGCCCCCCCAAAAAAGGGGGGGGGGGCCCAAAAAAAAAAATTTTAATTTTAAAAAATTTCCGGGGGGCCCCCCCGGGGGGAAGGGGGGGGGGAAAAAAAAAAACCCCCCGGTTTAAACCCCCGGGGGGGGAAAAAAAAAAAATTAAAAAGGAAACCCCCCTTTGTAAAAAAAAAACCCCCAAAATTTTTTTTAAAAAAATTTTTTTAAAAAGGAAAAAAAAAAAAAAAAACCCAAACCCCTTTTTAAAAACCAAAATTTTTTTTTTTTTTAAAAATAAAAAGAAAAATTTTTTTTCCCCCCGGGAAGGGGTTTTAACCCCTTGGGTTGTTTCCAAAAAAGGGGGGGAAAAAGCCCCCCCCCCCGGGGGGGCCCCCCCGGGTCCCAAAACCCCCGGGGGGGGAAAAAAGGGAAACCCCCCGGGGGAAAAATTTTAACCCCCGGGGGAAAAAGCCCATTAAAAACCCAAAAAAGGGAAATTTTTAAAAAAAAAAACGGGCCCCCAAAAAAAAAAATTTTTAAAAAAAAATTTTTTTTAAAAAAAAACCCCCAAAAAAGTTTAAATTTTAAAAAAATTTTTCCCTTTTTTTTAAATTTTTCCCTTGGGGGAAAAAGGGGGGAAAGGGGAAAATTTGGGGTTTTGGGGGGTTTTTTTGTGTTTTTTTGGGGAAAAGGGTTTTTTAAAAGGGGTTTTTTTAAATTTTAAGGGTTTTTTTCCCGGGGGGAAAGGGCCCCTTTTTTTAAAAATTAACCCCCCGGGGGGGGAGGGGGGGAAAAATGGGGGGAAAAAAATTCCAAAAAGGGAAAAGGGGCGGGGGGTTTCAAACCAAAAAAGGAAAGGGCCTAAAAAAGGGGGCCCCCTTAAAAAGGGAAAAAAGGGCCCCATGGACCCCCCCCCCCCAAAACCCGGGGGCCCCCCAAAAAAAGCCCCCAAAAAGGGGAAAAGGGGGCCCCCCCCCCCCCCGTAAAAGGGACAAAAAAGGGGGGCAACCCCCCAAAAAAAACCAAAAAATTAAAAAAAAAGGGGGGGGGGCCCCCAAAAAAACCCAAATTGGGGAAAAAGGGGCCCCCAAAAGGGGGGGGGGGAAAAAAACAAAAAAAACCTTTTTTAAAAAAGCCCCAAACCCCCCCCCCCAAAAAAAAACCCCCCCCTTTTAAAAAAAAAAAACCCCCCCGGAAAAAACCCAAAAAACCCCAAAAAAAGGGGAAAACCTAAAAGGGGGAAACAAAAATTTTTGGGAAAAAAAAAAACCCCCAAAAACCCCCGGGGGCCCCCCAAAAACCCCCAAAAAAAAAAAACCCCCCCCCCAAAAAAAAACCCCCAACAAAAAAAAAACCCCCCCCCAAAAAAAACCCCCAACAAACAAATAAAAACCAACCCCCCCAAGGGGAAAAACCAAAAAAAAAAAAATTAAAAAAAAAGGAAAAAAACCCCCCCAAAAAGGAAAAACCGGGGGGGGCCCCCCCAAAAAAAAAGGGGGGCCCCCTTGGGGGAAAAAAAATTTTTTTTTAAAAAAAAGGCCAAAAAAAAAAAGGGGGAAAAAAAAAAAAAAAATTTTTTCCCCAAAAATTTTTAAAAAAAAAAAAAAAAAAGGGGAAAAAAAAGGGGGGGTTTAAAAAATTTAAGGGGGGGGGAAAAAAAAAAAGGGGGGGGAAAAAAAAACCCCCTGTAAAAGGGGGAAAAAATTTTTAAAAAAGGGGGGCCCCCCGGGAAAAAGGGGGAAAAAGGGGGAAAAATAAAAAAGGGCCCCCCCCGGGGGAAAAAAACCAAAAAAAAAAATTTTTTAAAGGAAAAAGGGGTTTTAAAATTTTTTTTAAAAAAAATTTTTGGGGGGGGGTTTTTTTTAAATTGGAATTTTTTTAAAAATTTTTTTTTCCCCCCCGGGGGGGTTTTTAAAAAGGGGAAACCCCCGGTTCCGGGGGGCCAAAAAAAAACCCCCCCCAAATTGGAAAGGGGTTAAAAAAAACCCCCCCCGGGGGTTGGAAAAAAAAACCCCCCCCCCGGGGGGGTTAACCCAAAAAGGGGGGAAAAAAAAAGGGGGGAAAAAATTTGGGGTTTAAAAACCGTCTTTTGGGGGAAAAAAAATTCCCCCAAGGGGGGGTTTCAATTTTTTTCCCAAAAATTTTCCCCATAAAAAAGGGGAAGAATTTGGGGGGGGAAAAAAAAAAAAATTTTGGGCTTTTTAAAAAAAAAAAAAAGGGGGGAAAACAAAAAAACCCCCCCCCCCCCGGGTTTTCCCCCCCCCAAAATTTTTTGGGTCCCTTTTGGGGGCCCCCCCTTTTTCCCCCCGGGGGGGTTTTAAAATTTGCCCCCCCCGGGGGGTCCGGGGTTTCCCCCCCCCGGGGGGTTTTTAAAAAAAAAAGGGGGCCCCCCGGGGGGGGGGGGCCCCCCCAAAAAAGGGGGGCCTTTCCCTTTTTCCCCCCCCCCGGCGGGAAAAAATTTTTAAAAAGGGCCCCCCCCAAACCCCCGGAAAGGGGAAAAAATTTTTTTTTTTTGGGGGAAACTTTGGGGGGGAAGGGGGGGGGAAACAAAAATTTTAAGGTTTTTTTTTCCCCCCCGGGGGGGGGGGCCCCCGGGTTCCCTTTTTCCGGGGGGGGGGAAAACCAAAATTTTTGGGGGGGGGGGGGGCCCCCCCCCCCAAAAAAAAATTTTTTTAAAAAAAAAAAACCCCCCCCCGGGGGAAAAGGAACCAAAAAGGGCAGGGTTGTTTCCCGGGGAAAATTTTTTCCGGGGTTTTTAAAAAAAAATTTTTGGGGGTTTTGTTTGGGAAAAAAAAAAAACTCCGGTTTTTTTAAAAAAGGGAGGGGGAAAAAATTTTTTTAAAAAAAAGGGGGTTTGGGGGGGGGTTTAAACCCCCCCTTTTTAAAAAAGGAGGGGGGAAAAAAAAAAAAAAAATTTTTTTTTTTTTTGGGCGGTTTGGGGCCCCCGGGAAAAAAAAAAGGGGGGGAAAAAAAAACTTTTAAAATTTTTGGGGAACCCCCAAAAAAAAAGGGTGGGGAAAAGGGGGGGGGGGGAAAAAAAAAACCCCCAAAAGGTTTTAAAAAGGGGGTTGGGGGGGGGCCAAAACCCCCCCAAAAAGGGGGGGTTTAAAAGGGGGAAAAGGGGTTTTGGGTTTTAAGGGGATTTGGGGGGGGGGCCCCCAAAAAAAAAGGGTTTTGGGGAAAAAAAAGGGGGGGGGGGGAAAAAAGGGTTGGGGGTTTGGGGGGGGGAAAACATTTTGGGCCAGGGGGGAAAAAAAATTTAAAAAAAAGGGGGGGCCCCAAAAATTGGGGGGGTTTTTGGTATTTTCCCCGGGGAAAAACCCCCCAAAAGGGGGCCCCGGGGGTAAAGGGGGGGGTTTTTTTTTTGGGGGGAAAAAAACCCCCCCTTTCCCGGGGAAAAAGGGGTTGGGGGGGGGCCCGGGGGCATCCCCCAAAACCCCCCCCCCCCAAAAAAAAAAACCCCGGGGAAAAAAAGGCCCCCCCCCAAAAAAACCCCCCGGTAAAAAACCCCCCAAAACCAAAAGGGGAAAAGGGCCCTGGGGGGAAAAAAAGGGGGCCCTGTGAAAAGGGAAAAAATGTAAAGGGGGGCCCAAAAATTTAAAGGGGTTGGGGGGGTTTTTCCCTTCCTTTCCGGGGGGGAAAAAGGGGGGGGAGGGAAATTTTTTTTTGGGGGGGGGGGCCCCCCGGTTTCCCAAGGGGGGGGGGTGGGGGGGGATTTTAAAAAAGGGGGAAACCCCCCCAGGGGGGTTTTGGGGGGGGGGAATTAGGGGGGGGGGAAAAAATTTTGGGAAAAAATTTTTAAGGGACCCCCCCCGGGGGGGGTTTTTTTCCATTTCCCCCGGGAAAATTTTGGGGGCCCCCAAAAAAAGGGGGGGAAAACCCTTTTTTTAATTTTTAAAAATTTTGGGGGCCCCCCCCCGGGGTTTTTAAAAAAAAGGGGGGGGAAAAAACCGGTGTTTGGGCCCCCCCGGGGGTTTTGGGGGGGGCCCGGGTTTTTTAAAAAAAAGGGGGGGGGCCGGGGTTAAAAAAGGGGGGGTTTGGTTTTTTTGGGGGGGGGTTTCCGGGGCCCCCGGGGGGGGGGAAAAACCCCCAAAAAAAACACCCCCAAACCCCCCAAAAAACCCCGGGGGCCCCCCAAAAAAAAAACCCCCCCCCCCCCCCCGGGAAAGGAAAAAGAATCCCTGCATCCCCCGGTTGGAAAACCCCCCCCCGGGGGGGGGTTTTTTGGGCCCAAAGGGGGGGGCCCTTGGGAAAAAGGGGGAAATTTTGGGGGGGGGGGCCCCCCCCGGGGGCCCATTTTTTTTGGGTGGGGGGGGAAAAGGGGGCCCGGGGGGTTTTTTGGGGGAAAAATTTTCCCCCCCAAAAAACCCGGGTTGTTTTTTAAAGGGGAAAAACCCCCCCCCCGGGGGCCCGAAAAGGGTGGGGGGAAACCCATTTTGGGAAACCCCTCCCCCCCTTGGGGGGGGGGGAAAAAAAAAAAAATTTTTTTTTAAAAAAAAGGGGGGGGTTTTTGGGGGGGGTTTTTTTTTAAAAGGGCCCCCAAACCCCGGGGGGGGGAAAAAGGGGCCCCCGGGGAAACCCCCCCCCCCCTTTTTGGGGGGGGGGGTTTGTAAAAGGGGAAACCCCCCCCCGGAAAGAAAAATTTTAAAAAAAAAAAAAACCGGAAAAAAAAAAATTCCCATTTTCCCAAAAAAAAGGGGGAAAAAAAAAAAAAACCCTTTAAACCCAGGGGCCCCCAAAAAAAAAATTTAAATTTTTGGGGTTTTTTGGGGGCAAAAATTTAAAGGGGGTTTTTAGGGGGGAGGGGGGGGTTTTTTTTAAAAAAAGGGCCCCCCCCCCCGGGGTTTTGGGTTGTCCCGGGGCCCCCAAAAATTTTTTGGGGGGGTTTATTTTAAAAAATTTTGGGGGAAAAAAAAGGGTGGGGGGTTTTGCCCCGGGTTTTTGGGTTTGGGGAAAAAAAAAGGGGGAGGGGGGGGAGGGCCCCCCCCAAAAGGGGGGGGGGCCCCCCCCCCAAAAAAGGGTGTGGGGATTTTTCCCCCCGGGGGAAAAGGGGTTGGGGCCCCAAACCCGGGGTTTTTAAAACCCCAAAACCCTTTGGGCCCCCCCCGGGGAGGGGGAAAAAAACCCCTTTGGAAAAAATTTTGCCCCCCTCCGGGGGGGCCCCCCCCAAAAAAATTGGGGAATGGGGAACCCCCCCTTAAAAAAGGGGGAAAAAAAAAGGCCCAAGGCCGGGGGGGTTTTTTTTTTAAAAAAACCCCAAAAAAGGGGGGCCGGGGTTTTTTTAAAAAAATTTTTTTGGTTTTTTTTTTTGGTAAAAAATTTTGGGGGGAGGGGCACCCCCTTTTTTTTGGGGGCCCCCTTTTTAACAAGGGGGGGGAACCCCCCCCCCCAAAAAGGGGGGCCTTTTTTCCCAAAATTGGGGGCCCCCGGGGGAAAGTTGTTTTCCCCCAGGGGGGGCCCCCCAAATACCCCCAAATACAGGGGGGGGCCCCCCATCCCCCCCCAAAAAAAAAGGGCAAAAAAGGGGGGGGGGAAAAAACCCCACCCCCCAAAAATTTTGGCCCCCCCTTTAACGGGAACAAAAAAAAAAAATTTAAACCCCCAAATAAAAAGCCAAAACCCCCCAAAATTTTTCCCCCCCGGGGGGAACCCCCCCCCCAAAAGGGAAAAAAAAAATTTTAAAAAAAAGGGGAATGGGGGGCCCCTTAAAAAAGGGGTTTTTTCCCCCAAAATTGTTTTAGGGGGTTGGGGGTTTTAAAAAAAATTTTTTTTGGGGGCCCTTTTTTTTTTTAAAAAGGGGGGCCCAACCCCCCCCCCAAAAAGGGTGGGGGGCAAAAAAAAGGAAAGGGGTGTAATTTTAAGGGAAAAACCCCCCCGGGGGGGAAACCCCAAAAACCCAAAGGGGGGGAAAAAAAAAAATTTGGGGAAAAACCAAAGGGGGGGAAAAAAAAAAAGGGGGGGAAAAAAAGGGGGGGGGGAAAAAAAGGGGAAAAACCCCCCAAAAGGTTAAAGGCCCCCCCCCTGGGGGGGAAAAGCCCCCCCTTTTTTGGGGGGTTTTAAAAATTTTTAAAAAATTTTTAAAAAAAAATTTTTTTCCCCCGGGTTTGGGAAACCCCCCCTTTTTTTCCCCCAAAAAGGGGGGCCCCCCCCCCAAAAAAAAGGGGGGGGCCCCCCCCGGGGGGGTTTTAAAAGGAAAAAAAAAGGGGGAAAAAAGGGGGGGGGAAACTCGGGGGGGGGGGGGGAAACCCCCCCCCCAAAAAGGGCCCCCCCCCCCCCCTTTGGGCCCCGGGGGGCCCCAAGGGGCGGGTTTTGGGGGCCCAAAACCCCCCTTTCCCCCGGGGGAAAAGGGGGGGTGGCCCCCCCCCCCCCTGCCCCTTTTTTTTGGGGGCCCCCCGGAACCGGGGGGCCCCCGGGGGGAAAAAAATTTTTTGGGGGGGGGGGTTTTGAAAACCCCCCGGGGGGGCCCCCCCCCCCAAAAAAATTTTTTGGGCTTTTTTTCCCGGGGGAAAAAAACCAACAAAAATTTTTTTGGGGGGGCCCAAAAGGGGGGGCCCCCCCCCCGGGGGGGGGGTTTGGGGGGGGGGGTTTTTTTTTGGGGAAAAAAAAAGGGGGGGCCCCCCAAAAAAAAGGGGGTTTTTTTCCCCCCCCCTTAACCCCAAACCCCCCCGGGGGGCCAAAAACCCCAGGGGGAAAAAAATTTTTTTTTTCCCCGGGGTTAAAAAAAAAAAGGGCCGGGGGGTTTAAAAAGGTTCCCCCAATTGGGGAAAAAAAACCCCCCCCCCCCGGGGGGGAAAACCCCCCAAACCCCTTTTAAAAAAAATTTTTTCCCCCTCCCCCTTTTAGGGCATTTTTTTTTTAAAAAAAAAAAAAAGGGGGGGAAAAAAATTCCCCCCCCCCTTTATTTTTTCCCCGGGGCCCCGGGGGGGCCCCTACCAAAAATTTTTTAAACCAAAAAAAAACCCGGGTTTTTTTCCCCCCCAAAAAGGGAAAAAGGGGATTTAAACCCCCCCCTTTTTTTTGGGTTTTTTTGGGCCCCTAAAAAACCCCCCCGGGGGGGGTTTTTTTTTGGGGGGGTTTTTGTTTTTTTTGGGGGGGTTTTTTTTTGGGGGGGGTTTTTGGGGGGGGGGGGAAAAACCGGGGTTGTTTTTTTTGGGGGGGGCCCCCCCCGGGGGCCTTTTTTTCCCCCCCAAAAAAAAAAAATTCTTTTTCCCATTTTAAAAAAAACCCCTTGCCAAAAATTTTTTCCCCCTTTCCCCTTTCAATGCCAAAAACCCCCAACATTTTCCCCAAAAATTTTCCCCTTGTTTCCCCCGGAAGGGGTTTTCCCAAAGGGGGGGCCCCCCGGGGGGAAAGGGGGGGGGGGGGCCCCCCCCCCCCCCCCCCGGGGGGAAAACCCCCCCTTTTGGGTTTTCCCCTTTTTGGGGGGGGCCCCCCGGGGGAAAAAGGGGGGGGGGGGGTGGGGGGGGGCCCGTTTTTGGGGGGTTTTGGGGTTTGGGGTTGGGGGTTTTTGGGGGTTTTGGGGTTTGGGGGGGGCCCCGGTTTTTTAAACCCCCTTTGGGGCCCCCCCGGGGGGGGGGGCCCCCGGGGGGGGCCCAAAAAAAGGGGGGGGGGCCCCCCTCGGGAAAAAAAACCCCCCCCTTTTCCCCCAAAAAACCCCCCCCAAAAACCCCAAAGGGGGGGGGGCCCCCCGGGGCCCCCGGGGGTTTGGGGGGGAAAATTGGGGAAAAGGGGTTAAGGGGGCCCGTGCCCCCCCGGGGGGGGGGTTTCCCCCGGGGGGGCCCCCCCAAAAACCCCCCCCGGGGGCCGGGGGAAAAAAAACCCCTTTAAAAGGGGGGCCCCCCAACCCCCCCCGGGGGGGGGCCCTGAGGGTCCCCCCCCCCAAATTTAAAAAAAAAAAAAACCCCCCCCCCCGGGGGGGTTTTGGGGGGGCCCCCCTTGGGGCCCCCCCCGGGGGGGGCCCCCAAAAAGGGGGGGGGCTTTAAAAAACCCCCCGGGGGGCCCCCCCCCTTTTTCCCCGGGGGTTAGAATTTTTTTTTTTTTTTGGGGGGGGGGCCCCCGGGGGGGGGGGGGGGGAAAAAACCCAGGGGAAAGGGGGGTTTTTAAAACCCCCCCGGGGGGGAAAGGGGGGGGGGGGAAACCCGGGGGGGTTTTGAAGGGGGGGCCCCTTTTTTTCCCCCCGGAATTGGGGGCCCCCCCCAAAAAAAACTTTTCCCCCCCCCCCAAAAAAAAATTTTTCCCCCTTTGGGTTTCCCCCCCCTTTTTTTCCCCCTCCCCCTTTTGGGGGGTTTTTTTTCCCCCCCCGGGGCTAAAAAAAAGGGTTCTCCTTTTTAAAAAAAAACCCCCCTGGGGGGGGGCCCCCCGGGGGGGGTTTTTTTTGGGGGGAGGGGGGGGGTTTTTGGGGGGGGTTTTTCCCCCTTTCCCCCCCCCAACCCCCGGGGGGGGCCCCAAATTTTTTTTTTTTGGGGGGGGTTAAAGGGGGGGGGCCCTTCCCCAGGAAAGGGGTTTTCCCCCGGGGGGGGGCCCCCCCCGGGGGGGGGGGGCCCCCCGGGCCGGAAATTTAAAAATTTACCACCCCCCCCCCTTTAAAGGGGGGCCCTTGGGGGGCCCCCCCGGGGGGAAAAAACCCTTTTTTCCCCTTTGGGGGGGGGTTTAAAAAACCCCCTTTGGGGTTCCCCCCCCCCCCCAAAAAAAAAACCCCCCCCCCTTCCCTTTGGGGCGGGGGCCCCCCTTTTTGGCCCCTCCCTTTAATTTTTCCCCCCCCCCCCCCCAAAATTTTTTTTCCCCTGGGGGTTTCCCCCTTGGGGACCCGGGGGGGGGCCCAAACCCCGGAAATTTTGGGGGCCGGGGGGGGGGTTTTGGGGGCCCCCTTGCCCCTTTTTCCCAAAATTTTTCCCCCCCGGGGGGGGGGGGCCGGGGGGCCCGGGGGGGGTTTTCCAAAATTTGGGGGGGGGGAAAAAAAAGGGGGGGCCCCTTTTTAAAAGGGGGGAAAACCCCCTTTTTCCCCCTTTTTTTTTTAAGGGTTAAAAGGGGGCCTTTTCCCGGGGCCCCCCTTTTTCCCCCCCCCCCCCGGGGCGGGTTTTGGGGGGCCCCCCCTTTTTGGGTTTTGGGGGCCTTTGGGGGCCCCCTTTCTTCCCCCCTTTTTTTGGGGGGTTTGGGCCCCCCCCGGGGGGGGCTTTTTTTTGGGCCCCCGGGGGGGGCCCCCGGGGAAAGGAAGGGGGCCCCCGGGGGGAAAAAGGGAAACCCCCTTTTCCCAATTTTAAAAACCCCCCCCCGGGGCCCCGGGGGTTTCCCCCCCCCAAAATGGGCCCTTTTTTTAAAAAAATTTTGGGGGGGGCCCCCCCCCCCCGGGGGGGGGCCCCTTCCGGGGGGGGTTTGGGGGGGAACCCTTTTTTTGGGGGGTTTTTTGGGCTTTTCCCCAACCCCCCCATTTCCCCCCTTTTTTGGCCCCTTTTTCCCCCCTTGGGGCCTGGGGTTAGGGGGGGGGGGGGGGGTTTTTCCCAAGGGGGGCCCCCGTAAAAAAAAAGGGGGGAATTTTTGGGGGGGCCCCCCCAAAAACCCCCAACCGGGGGGGGGGGTTTTTATTTTTTTTTGGGGGGGGGGCCAAGGCATTTTGGGGGTTTGGGGGGGGGGGGTTTTTTTTCCCCGGGGGGGGTTTTGGGGAAAAATTTTTTGGGGGTATATTGGGGGGGTTTTTAACCCCCTTTTGGGAAAGGGGGGAAAAAACCCCCCCCTTTTTTAAAAGGGGGTTGTTTTGGGGGAAACCCCCCCCCAAAAAAAAATTTTTTTTTTGGGGGGTTTTTTGGGGTTTGCCCGGGGGGGGCCCCCCTTTTTTCCGGGGCCCCCCCCCTTTTTTTTTTTCCCCCGGGGGTTTTTTTTCCCCAACCCCGGGGGGGAAAAAAAATTTTTTTGGGGGGGGGTTTTCCCAAAAAAAACCCCCCAAAAGGGGGTTTTTTTAAAAATTTCCCCGGGGGCCCCTTGGGGGGGTTCTTTTTTGGGGGGAAAAAATTTTCCCTTCCCCCCCCCCGGGGGTTTTGGGGGGTTTTTCCCAAAGGGGAAACCCCCCCCTTTTTTTGGGGGGCCCCAAAAACCCCGGGGGGGGGGGGGTTGGGGGGAAAATTTCCCGGCTTGGGGGGCCCCCCGGGGGGAAAAACCCCCCCCTTTAAAACCCCGTTTTTTTTTGGGGGGGTTTTGGGTTAAAACCGGGGGAAAAAACCATTTTTTTCCCCCCAAATTTCCCCAACCACCTTCGGGGTTTTTTGGGGCCCCCGTTGGGGACCCCCCAAAAACCCGGGGCCTTCCTCCCCCCCCCCGGGGGTTTGGGAAAACCCCCCCCCCGGGGGGGGGTTTTTAAAAAGGGCCCTGAAAAAGGGGGGGGGGGTTTTTTTCCCCCCCCTTTTGGGTTGGGGGGGTTTTTTTGGGGGGGGGGGGTTTTTTTGTGGGGTTGTTGGGGGTTTTGTTTTCCCCCCCTTTTTTTGGGGCCCCAAAATTTTTTTTTTTTAAAAATTTTTTTGGGGTGGGGGGGGCCGGGGCCCCCTTTTTTAAAACCCCGGGGTTGTTTTTTGGTTTTTTTTTTGGGCCGGGTTTCCCCCCCGGGGGTTTTTTTTGGGGGTTTTTTGGGCCCCAAAAAGGGGGGCCCCCGGGGGGGTTTGGGGGGGGGTTTTTTTTTTTGGGGGGGGTTTTTCCCTTTGGGGAATTTTTTTTAAAGGGCCCCCCCTTTTTTTTAAATATTGTTTTGGGTTTTTCCCCCCCCTTCCTTTTGGGGGGTTTTTTTTTCCCCCCCCCGGGGGGAGGTTTTTTTGGGGGGCCCCCCCCCCCCCCCCTTTTTTTTTTGGGGGGTTTTTCCCCTTTTTTTTTTTTGGGCCCCCCTTTTTCTTTTTTTTTTTTAAAAAATTTTAAAGGGTTTTTTTCCCCCCTTCCTTTTTTTGGGGGTTTTTTTTTTTTTTTTTCCCCCCCCCCCCGGGGGTTTGGGTTTGGGGGGGGGCTTTTTAAAACCCCCCCCCTTTTTGAAATTTTTTTTGGGGGGGGGGGTTTTTTTTTGGGGGTTTTTTTTCCCCCCCTTTTTTTTTTGGTGTGTTTTTTTAAAGGGGTTCCCCGTTTTTTTTTGGGGGGGTTTTTCCCCCCCCCTTTTTTTTTTTGGGCCCCCCGAAACCCTTTTTTTCCCCCTTTTTTGGGCCCCGGGGGGCCCCTTTGGGGGGCCCCTTTTTGGGCCCGTAGGGAAAATTCCCCCCCTTTTGGTTTGTTTTTGGGGTTTCCCCCCCCCCTTTTCCTTTTTTTTTTTTTCCCCCCCCCTTTTTTCCAATTATTTTTGGGCCCCCCCCCCGGGGGAAATTTTTGGGGGGGGGGCCCCCCCGGAAAATTTAAGGGTTTTTTAAATTGGTGGGGGTTTTAAACCCCCCCCGGTGTGTTTGTTTTTGGGGGCCCCCCCCCGGTTTGCTTTTTTTTTTTCCCAAAAATTTTTTTTGGCCCCACCCTTTCCCCCCCTTTTTTTTTTAAAAACCCGGACCCTTCAAACCTTTTTTTTAAAATGGCCCCCGTTTCCTTTTTGGGGTGTGTTTTATTTTCCCCCCCCCCTTTTTTTTGGGGGGGCCCCCCCCTTTTTTTTTTTAAACCCAAAAAACCCCGGGGTTTTTAAAATTTTTTAAAAACCCCAAAACCCAAACCCAAAACCCCCCGGGTTTTTCCCCCCCGGGGGTTTTTTCCCGGGTTTTTTGGGGGGTTTTCCCCCCCGGGGGGTTTTTGTTTTGGGAAAAAAAAATTTTTTGGGGGGTTTTTTAAATTTTAATTTTAAAAATTTTAAATTTTTTTTCCCCTTGGGGTTTGGTTTTCCTTTTTTAAAAAAAACCCTTTTTTTTTTAAAAATTTAAATTTTTTTTTTCCAAACCCCTTTTTGGGGGGGTTTTTTGTTTTAATTTTAAATTTTTAAAAGGGTTTTTTAGGGGTTTTTTTGGGGGTTTGTTTTTTTTTCCCCTTTTTTTTGGGGAAATTTTTTTTTGGGGAAAAATGGGGGGGGGGTTTTTTTTTCCTTTTTTCCCAATTTATTTAAAACCCCCGGGTGAAGGTTTTTTTTTTTTTTTTTTTGGGGGGGGGGTTTTTTTTGGGGAAATTTTTAATTTTTTTGGGAAAAAGGTTTTTCCCTTTAAGGGTGTTTTTTTTTTTTTTCCCCCTTTTTTTTTTTGGGGGTTTTTTTTTTAAAACCCCCGGGGTTTTTTTTTTTTCCCCAAGGTACCCCCCGGGGGGGGGGGGTTTTTTTTTTTTCCCCGGGGGGGGCCCCCCCGGGGTTTTTGGGGGGGTTTTTGGGGGGTTTTTTTTCCCGGGGGGGTTTCCCTTTGGGGTTTTCCCCCTTTTCCCCCCCCCTTTCCCCGGGGCCCTTTTTTTTTTTTTTCCCCCCCCCCTTTTTTTAACCGTAAATTTTTTTTTTTTTGGGGATTTTTTCCCCCCCGGGGGGGGAAACCCAAAAAAACCCCCCCCAAAAAACCCCCAAATTTCCCCCAACCCCCCCAACCCCCCCCCCCGGGGGGGAAGGGTTTGGGGGGGGGGCCCTTTTTCCCTTTTTTTGGGGTGTCATCCCTTTCCATTTTTTCCCTTTTTCCCTTTGGGGTCACCCTTTTTTTTTTTTTTCCCCATTTAAATTTTTTCCCAAAAAATTTTTAAAAAAAAAGGGGGGGTGCCCCCGGGGGGGGGGCCCAATTTCCCCTTTGGGTTGCCCCCCCCCTTTTTTTTTTTTAAAAACCCGTGTCCTTCCACAATCTACCCATAGGGTGCTACTGTAGTCCTGCAGGTTGGCAACAGCTTTACATAATCCTCACAGGTACCATTGTGAACTATCCGCCACTGAATTGTCAGTATAACACAGCTTGGTACATGTAGAACCTATGTATTCATGACAGTATGTCGGTTATGTGTGTGAACTCCATATTTTAGCGATAGTATGGCCTTCCTAGTTGGCGTTGTTGGTGTGCCATTAATATGTGTTCGCGGTTCGCGGGTATGTTCCCGAGTGGGCGGGTGATCCCTACATACTGGATAGCACCTTCGCTGCTGTGTATGCGCTGGGATTCGCATGGCAGGATGGATGTCTCACGGGTGTATGTACTGCTGTTTCCATCTTTATGTCCTGTGTCATGCCCTACTACGGCTGTGTGATTCCACCAGGCTTGCTATTATGGGTGCCATCTTGTCCGTGCGTTTGTCCATCCTTGGGAAATGACTGCTGGACACTGATGTAGGGCTGAACACATTTCACACATGCGTTTAGCATTACCCTATGGGTGCTTTGCATCCTTACTGGGGACTAAGGCGCGTCCTGTACCCGCAGCCCTCCCAGGCGGGACAGCGGATTATCAGCCAAACAACACGAGACCCATTTTGCATACCCAGGATACCAGGGCTGCAACCCCCGCGATGCATGACACATCCTTCATGTGCGCGGAACTGGGATATGGACGCCATGTATGGACACGGCGGTCTGGGGACCTCTGTTCATATGTCCTGCATGTCATGGGCAGGTATCATCAACCTTAAACACGCTGGTGGTGCATATGTCTAAGCGGTGCCGTAGTCACGGTATGTACCGGATTGGCTTTTCTGGCATACTGGCAAAAAGTCAGAATTTTTGAGTCTACAATGGACACCGATGTGCATTTGTAAAGTGTAGAGCGTGTTTGACTGTCCCCATCTGGCCAGTGGTATTGACTGCCGCTGTATGTTCCCCAGTCGTGGATGTCTGTGACTACCCATCATTTGTATGACATGGCCTATCTATATCCACGTGCTAGTATGCGTAAATACAGCAAACCTTGCGTCCTGCCCATCTTCATAAATGACATTATGGAACATATATCGGCTGAAACAGACACTGTCAAATACGATAGACTCCACAGTGAAAGGATACTGAGCTCTCTCAACTACTAACATGGGGCACCGTCGGTGTACGGATGTCATGACATAGCCGTCCCTAATTCACTTCCTTCAGAGTCGGTTTAAAGCGAATTAATCAATAAACCTGCTCATAGTTAGGTGGACAGTGCTCCAAGTCTCGATTATAACGTGACATATACATATCAGTGTTGCATGCCTTACTTCATGGAAACAATAATACGGCAACAATGTGTTAATATATCTACAATATTGGTAAATACAATCAGTATCCGGACACATAGTTGATAATTGGTGAGAGTGCACCTTAGAATGTAGTGTGTTGATATGTGTATATTAGTAGCATTACGATAACAAAGCATGGAATCAATAGGTACTATTTAAGCATATATTTGACAATTATGGATGAAAACGGGTGGAAGAGACGTCCGTGACCTTACCTGGTTCCACTGGGTCACACACGCGCACGTACACTTTCATGTCGGATTGTGGGTTACGCGCGCGCGCACATGCATATCCGTATTCGTTTATATATGTTTACAGTGTCTGTGTGGTTACGTGTTTTGCGTTACTTGTGACTATTCGGTAACATATGTCTGATCCGGTTGCCGGACGTGTGCAGAAAGCACTTACAGCTTTATATATGTAACAGTCTTTTGCAGCATGGGCGCTTTACGTGCGTGCACATCTATATGTTCTATAGTCATAATTCCAACGTGACTGCAGTCACGTTTGACTCTACTGTGACCAGTGCCGTTAGCTGTTCGTTGTCATTAATATGCATACCCGTGGTACCTATGTACATTTACATATCACCCCCGCACACCGCGTCACAGGCATCATTCTCCTGCTGGGAAAGGTCGCGGTACTGCATGTTGAACATTCCTAATTCCCCCTCGCTCATGGCCCAGGATGCATATGTCGTCACCACAGGGCTGTTCAGATGACAGCTGCTTATATCCCATATGCATACAGGCCTTCGATTGTCAGGGTGTTGCTGTGGTTCTTTGGGTTTGGTGTTGTCCGCCCACTTTTCGGGACCGCCCTGACCCTGTACGAATGTTAGATGAGTCACATGGGCACGTTTTGTCCGTGTCCATGGTACCATCCGGTGTATCCGTTGTAGATCTCGTTATACTAATTGCACACGGTCTGATCGAACTAACCTACTGCCATTACTAACCCTCCGTATGTATGGCCTGTGTCGCAATATTACAAGGGTTTAACATTGCGTGACAACTTTCACTGAGCCACAGACATGTCCGTTGCTTTGTTTGGCCGGTTCGCTGTGCTACACACATTTAACATGGCGTAACAGGTTGAACAGCTCGAACCGCGAGGACATCGGGTTGTCCGTCGTTGTCTATTATTGAATGTCTCTGTGGAGTTTGTTTCACTAAGCGACACATTATGCGGCATTGTTAGCGGACATCTCGCGCGATGCGTCCGCTGGCGGGTGACGTATGTCTCCCTTTCGCCGGCGAACAGACATTATGCTGTGCCATTACGTCTGGGGATATATGGTTACCTTCTAACGTAGATGATGTGGCAAACTAGCAATGACCCTAGCGATGACCGGCGTCTGGGTGTGGGTACTGCTGTATTAGCCGCGGGAAGAGTGGCCTTAGGGTAAGTGGTGACGTAGGCAGAGGTTGCCACCGATCGTCACCGCTACCCCCTCTGGTCTACCTACACCAAATAGAGTCTGGAAAGGTGCCCGGTAGAGCAACACCCTGAGCGGCTACCTGCTTGGCCTATGCCTAAGGCGGCTATGTGTGTGGTCCCTTGGGCATCGGACTCGAGGAGCGTGTACGTCTGCCGTTGGTATGTCAGCATTACCCACATCCAGCCCCAAGGCAGTTAACACAACATCCATGGGTCCACATGGTGTCCCAGCTGTGCACTCCGGGGAACTCTATGGGAATTTAACCCACGCCGGACAGCTGTGTAATCCTAGCCTCACCTCAGGATCGTGCCTGAGTAGTAGCACAGAGGCGACTGTAGTCACCTCCACATAGATGGTGCCTCCACTGACCCTGGGTATTACCATACCATTAGTTTGACAAGCCTTATCTGCAAAGCCATGGAGATGGATCATAATGGGACACATAGATGAGGACATAGGGACCCGCATACTTTGGATACAACCCAGTTTAGCTTGGTCATAGTCAGATCATGCCCTTTACACGTGTTTCACTTTGTAGAATCAGTCACCAAGGCCATTGCTGAGGGTAAACCAGTCCATACAGCCTACCTCAACCCGGCAGAGGCCGTCGACACAATACCCCCTCGGGTATGCTTGATAAACCTGTCATCTTGAATGTAAATCCATACATGCCATATGGGTTGCAAGCGGGCTAGGTCACAGAACACACATGGCCATAGTTGCTGGCGCCATGTCATACTCACAGCCAGTCACAGGTGGTGTCCCATGGGGCTCAGTCCTGGGTCCACTATTTCCAGCATCTCGTTTCCAATGTACACGCACACACAGGGGTTATGGGTGACAATGTTTGCATCGACTGCAAACGGATGCCAAGGTCAGACACACATCTGACACAGATATCCTTCAGGAGTGCCTCACAGATGTGGATAAGTGGTACCAGAGACATGTCCTACAGCTAAATTCCAGGAAATGCATAGGCATACCCTTCGGGATGAACAAGGTTACCCCGAGCTACCATATAGGTGGCAGTCCACTGAACATGGAGGGGGTTACCAGTGATCTGGGGACACGTGTTGTTGTTAACCGTTCGTTAAACACACATGTTGCTAACATAGTTGGGTAGACCTTCCACATTGCCCACATCATCATGAAGGGATTCATCTAGATCAGGGGAGGTCATTGTCCCCTTGTACTCATCACTCAATAGACCTATGATTGGGTACAATGCCCCGTTCAGAATGTATCTGACACAACACCTGCAGCAGCTGGAAAGGCACCAACAGTTCTTCGACAAACGGATGCAGGGTCTCAGGTATATGTGTTATACTGACCGACTGAAAGGATTTCAGCTGTATACAGTTGCATACCACTTGCCCAGAGGTGACTCGTGCCTGGCATGCGGCTAGGTCGAACAGATCTGATGACTATGCTTCGCGTAAATAAGGTAGATCCCTCAGAACCACAAGGGCAGCTGGCGTACACCTTGACACTGTCATTAATCGAGCGTGTTGTTGGGCCGGATTCATCACCCAGACACTCACTATGCTGTGGAGCGACATCCCAGTACATGTGAGGGCATGCACCTCGCTGGCCTTCTGTTAGTATTTACACATGGATGTCTGGATTGATTTATTTCTGTAACCTTCTAAATGAATGTTACATTAGCACATTGTGAATCTTTACATTTCGTTGGTCTATTTTACAGTAGTCATATTCATACGGTTTATGTGTATATATTATGGTTCATTCATATTACTAGGTGTCTGCAGTTCTGTTAATATATTGGCACAATCCGTAGGACATATACATGTAGCTTACACAGTCAGACATTTGGAAAACATTTTATGTTGGTTCATGTTTCATATATGTACATATATTTCCATTTTCGATGAATACTGTATGTTTCGAGCAATGTCTGTTGTCCTCACTGTGTGGGATGTGTAACCCAAGTAAGGTTTGTTAAGCTTGTCTGCCTTTAAGGCATGTAATTAGTACCTAGCACATCTAATGTACCAACCAATTAATGCTTGTAAATGTAGTAGGTTGGACTACATTGTATGTAGTCTGAATAAGTCTGCTTATGAAGCAGGCGAAGTGCTCAATAGACTATGGTGACTGCCTTTAATTCTTGGTGTGCTCTGGTTGGTCACTGGCGGTCCCTACAGTACCTGCGTCTTTGCTTTGGACTTCATCGGCTGGTTGTCTGTGTTTCTTGTATGGGGAATGTCAACTGTAGTCCCTATGTGTATGACTTGTGTAATGCTTTACTCCGGCAGTGTAATTCCACGGGTTTGCATTTATGTGTGCCATCTTAGTCATACGCTTGTCCATCCATGTGAATTGCCTACTATACACTGGTATGGGGCTGTACACATTTCACACCTGCATTTTGCATTCCCGGAGTATGGTGTGCATTATTAGCGGAGAGTGGCGCATGTACTACGCTACGTCCCTCCCAGGCGGGACAAAGGATTGCCTGCGAAACAACACCGAGGCCAGATTCTACATACCCAGACTCCCTTGGCTGCAACAGTGGACAGTACCCATTACACATCATTCATGTGTGCTGCAGTGTGATGTGGTCGCAGCTGTATGGACCCGATACCCTGGGTATTTCTGTGCATGTGTGCTGCAGTTCATGGACAGCTATCATCAACATTGAACACGCTTGCGTGCCTATGTGTACCTGTGGCGTGGTGGCGACAATTAGATCACATGAGTAATGCAGGAAGCTAGCAGGCATGCCCTGAACAGAATTTTGGGTCCTACAATGGACACCGATGTGCATATGTCAAGTTAGATGTTGCTGGACTGTGTCCACCTGCCCAGTGCTTTTCACTGCTGGTGTATGTTCCCCAATCGCGGATGTCTGTTTGACTACCCATTCCACATGGTGCTACATAACCGGCTGCGTTAGTACTGTGAACAAATGACATACATCCAAAGATGGTGGTTACCAACTGCTTCATATAAACCTCAGACATCCCAATGGGACATATCCGTCACTATATTTCCAATATAACACCACCAGAACATGTTGCTTACCTATGCATTCATGTAACCATGTTGTCTTCGTAGGTGGGAATGCCATAGTTTACACGTCCTACGTGACGTTGTGTGTGTGCCATCAGTATGTGTTCCACAGGTCGCACATCTGTTCCGCTGCAATGGCGGGTGCCCCCCAGTCTGTTGCTGGCAGACTGAGTGGTGTCGCCGGTGTTGGCACGAGTCGGCTCTGTATGTGGAATGTCAACTGTGGTCCCTATGTGTATTTCCTGTGTCATGCCTTACGCGGCTATGTCATTTACAGGGGTATGGAGTAGTGGGTGCCATCCTGGCCATGCGGTGTCCATCCATGACAATTGCCTACTGGACACTAGTATAGGGCTGTGCACATTCCACACCTACATTTAGCATTCTCCAGGTATGGTTTGCATTATTAGCGGAGCGTAAGGCAGGTGCTACGCAGCAATCCCTCCCACAGGGCGGGTAGAAGGATTGCCTGCGACACAACACCGGGCACAGGGTCTACACACCCAGAATCCCTTGACGCAACAATTGCCAGTACCCATTACACATCCGTCATGTGTGCGGAAGTGTGATGTGGATGCAGTTCTATGGACCCGGTACCCTGGGTATTTCTGTGCATCTGTGCTGCATTACATGGAGAGCTATCAGCAACATTAAACACGCTTGCGGTGCATATGTGTACCTGTGACTACAATGAGTTCCGTTAGGTGATTAAATAAGGCGGAAGAGCTGTCTTTAGACAAATTTTTGGGTCCTACAATGGACACCACTGTGCATATGTAAAGTGTAGAGCTTGTCGGACTGTGTCCTTGTGAGCATTGGATTTCACTGATACTGTGTGTTCAGGAATCGCGGATGTCTGTTTGACTACCCATTCCACATGGTGCTACATAACCAGCTGATTTAGTACTGTGAACAATTGACATACATCCAAAGATGCTGGTTAACAACTGCTTCATATAAACCGCAGACATCCCAATGGGACATATCCGTCACTGTATTTCCAATATAACACCACGGAACATGTTGCTTACCTATGCATTCATTTAACCATGTTGTCTTCATAGGTGGGAATGCCATAGCTTACATATCCTACTTGACGTTGTGTGTGTGCCATTAGTATGTGTTCCACAGGTCGTACATCTGTTCCGCTATACGGTAGCGGGTGCTCCTCAATCTGTTGCTGCCAGACTCAGGGCTGTGTCTGCCGGTGTTGGCACGAGTCCGGCTCTGTATGTGGAATGTCAACTGTGGTCCCTATGTGTATTTCCTGTGTCATGCCTTACGCGGCTATGTCATTTACCGGGTTTGCAGTTGTGGGTGCCATCCTGGCCATCTGGTGTCCATCCATGACAATTGCCTACTGGACACTAGTATAGGGCTGTACACATTCCACACCTACATTTAGCATTCTCCGGCGTATGTTTTGCATTATTAGCGGGGGGTAAGGCAGGTGCTACGCGCACATCCCTCCGACAGGGCGGGAGGAGGCATTGCCTGCGAAACAACACGAGCACAAGTCTACATACCCAGAATCCCTTGACGCGACAATTGGCAGTACCCATTACACATCCGTCATGTGTGCGGAAGTGTGTTGTGGTTGGAGAGCTATGTGCCCGGTACCCTGTGTATTTCTGTGCATCTGTGCTGCATTACATGGACAGCTATCAGCAACATTAAACACGTTTGCGGTGCATATGTGTACCTGTGACGTCAATGAGTTCACTTAAGTGTTGAAAGAATGCGGCATTCCTGTCTTTAGACAAATTTTTGGGTCCTACATTGGACACCACTGTGCATATGTAAAGTGTAGAGCTTGTCGGACTGTGTCCTTGTGAGCAGTGGGTTTCACTGATACTGTGTGTTCAGCAATCGCGGATGTCTGTTGGACTACCCATTCCACATGGTGCTACATAACCAGGTGATGTACTACTGTGGACAAATTACATACATCCAAAGATGCTGGTTAGCAAATGCTCAATTTAAACCGCAGACGTCCCAATGGGACATATCCGTCACTGTATTTCCACTATAACACCACCAGAACATGTTGCTTACCTATGCATTCATTTAACCATGTTGTCTTCATAGGTGGGAAAGCCATAGTTTACATATCCTACTTGACGTTGTGTGTGTGCCATTAGTATGTGTTCCACAGGTCGCACATCTGTTACGCAGTATGCTGGCGGGTGCTCCTCAGTCTGTTGCTGGCAGATTGAGTGCTGTATGCGCCGGTGTTGGCAGCGGTCCTGCTTTGTATGTGGAATGTCAACTGTAGTCCCTATGTGTATTTCCTGTGTTATGCCTTCCAGCTATGTCATTTACCGGGTTTGCAGTTGTGGGTGCCATTCTGGCCATACGGGTGTCCATCCATGACAATTGCCTACTGGACAGTAGTATGGGGCTGTACACATTACACACCTACATTTAGCATTCTCCGGGTATGGTTTGCATTATTAGCGGAGACTGAGGCAGGTGACGCACATCCCTCCCACGCGGGAGAAAGTATTGCCTCTTGGCGACACCGAGCACAGAGTCTACATACCCAGAATCCCTTGACTGCAACAATTGACAGTACCCATTACACATCCGTCATGTGTGCGGAGGTGTGATGTGGATGCAGTTCTATGGACCCGGTACCCTGGGTATTTCTGTGCATCTGTGCTGCATTACATGGACAGCTATCAGCAACATTAAACACGCTTGCGGTGCATATGTGTACCTGTGACGACAATGAGTTCAGGTACGCGTTGGAATAACACATTATTCGATTCTTTACACAATTTTTGGGTCCTACAATGGACACCACTGTGCATATGTAAAGTGTAGAGCTTGTCGGACTGTGTCCTTGTGAGCAGTGGGTTTCACTGATGCTGTGTGTTCAGCAATTGTGTATGTGTGCTTGACTACCCATACTGTGTTGTGCTACAGGTACCATGTCTTCCGACACCAGAAACCAATGCTATACATCCAATGTTGCAGGTTAACAACCACTTTCATACCATACCCAGAGGTCACGATTGGGAGGTATTGCCACTTTATTATCGAACCAACACCCCCAGACTGTGTACATCATGGGAACTTTAGGCCAGTCTTACCGGCCATTTCCAATTGTAATTGGCAGACACATGTCAATACATGTATGATAACACATATTGTCATGCAGAAGTTGATCTATGTTATTTGGACATTGGCTTCTGCTTTTGGCATCCGTTGCTGTGAGTGTTGCCAGTTACCATACACATTGCTTGCTCAGAGGCAGACTACACACTACTGCGCAGTACTGTGGTCTCCTTTAAGGACCCTGAGCCAGTGGTCAATGGTACAGCAGCCACTGCATAACTCACATTTGCCATCTACCAGTACCTACAGGACTGCATGAGCCAGTCATTCACTTACCCAACTGTGGTTCACTGTACCAATGCCAAGCATCCAGTGTGGTGTACCCCAGCCATACACAAAATGTACAACACGAGGAGGTGGCTACTACAAGGTGGAGCAGACACCTTGTGAGGTGTGACACCCTTGGTCATCATATGTGTAGACTTACACACTGTCATGAAATAGTCCAGGGCACATTCCACAGATATACCTACATGGACCTGGCTAACAATCATACCACCTTCAGTTGCTATGCTGGACACCTGGGAGCTCAGTCCCACATATGCTCTGACTGGGTTCACATAGAGGTGGGGTTTACTCAACATACACACATTGCCAACATACAGGCTGACAAGTCCAGTGAGGACATCTCCACACCCTCCCCCACACATGAGGAGATGTGTGTACCACTGGTTTGTGGTCACCCAATGTTCTGTGACACACAGGTGGGACATGCTCTCTCCAGGGTAGTGGACATAGCATCGATGAGACCAGCTGGTGACCCCGCTGTGTACTCCACTATCTCAGTTATGAATTAGACCCACAGTTAGGACAGCTATTTCTTTGTAGCCTCACCTCAGGTAGGGTACCCAGGTTGTGTCACATGGCAACTGTAGTCCCGTCAGAAGGCCAATACCTCCACTGAGGCTGGTTATTACTGTCCCATTACCCTGAGGAGACCTATCTGCAAAGACATGGGGAGGGATCATACTGTGGCTCATACATGACTGCATAGGGGACATACTTACTTTGCCTCACACACGGTTTGTCTTGTTCAGGGGCGGTTCATGCCTTTAAAGCATGGTTGACATTTTCAGGACAGTCGCCAAGGCCACTGATGGGGGTGTTGCAGTCCATACAGCCTACCTCAACCTGGCAAAGCCCTTCATCACATTACCCCCCTCAGGTATCGTTGATAAACCCATTGGCTGGGATGTGAACACGCACATCACAGAATGTGTTGTAAACTGTCTATGTGACACAACCCACACGGTCATGGTTGCTGGCAGCATATCAGACCTACTGCCTGTCAGAAGTGGTGTCCCATGGGGCCCTTCCATGTGTGCACTCCTGTCATACACCTACATCTTCATGGTACAGGCACACACAGGGGTGCTATGGGCAACAGTGTTTGTAGATGACTGCAAAACAGGTGCCATAGTGGGACAGACATCTGACACAGATATCCTTCGAAGGGCCTCCCAGGTATGCATATCTGCTGTCAGGGACATGTCCCACAGCTAAATGCAACGTCATGCAACATCATACCTGTGGAGAAGTACTAGGTCACCCCTGTCCAGCATATAGGTGGCTGTCCACTCAGCACAGGGGTGTTTACCAGGAATCAGGGGACAGTGTTGGACGGTCACCATTCATTCCACACACACGTTGCTATCGTGGTTGTGTGGGTCTTCTACATTGCCCACCTGTTGGTGCAGGGATTCACATCTACATCAGGCTAGGTCATTGTTCCTTGTGACCATTACCTGTTACACCTATGATCTCCCTCGTTGCCCCATTCAGACTGTATCTGACCATACACCTACAGCAGCTGGGAAGCCCACATAGGTTGATCGTTGTACAGATGCAGGATGACACCATTTTGTGTAATGCTGCCCCACATGTAGGACCCCTGCCACATCATGTCACATACCTGCTGTTTGGTGTTGACCTGTGCCTGACATACAAGGCCATGTCAACCCATATGTCATGTGTATGCTTCACCTACTGTATCCGCATCCCTCAGAATCACTAGGGCAGGTGACATTTACCTTGTCACGGTCATTCATGGGATGTGTTTGGGTGACACATATATCACCCAGACAATCATTATGCTGTGGATCTACATCACAGTACATGTGAGACAGACATCCTTCCTAGCCTTGTTCGCAGCTATGTTGTCCATTGGATGGACAATTGCAGGTATAGGCCAGGGATTACATCATTATCACTGCTTGACGGAGATACAGCAATATCATGGGTATTTCATCTGAGGCACAGAAGGTTGGCAAAGTCATCCTAACTATGGTGTAGTATTATGGCTGGGCCTGGGACGATGGCCTACCCTGTACCTATGGACGTGTGAACCTATATTCATAGTTTGTCACATGTACAATTGTCTATCCACTATAGTCTTTCGCCACTGTATATTTCTGTGGCACATGATTGTCCTCTGTATTACATGCAGGTATGCTGTGTGCGTTGCACATCGTCACAGTTGATGACAGTGTATCTGTGTCCCTAACACTGTGATACTGAGGACTACCACACATCCTTCACAGCATTACATGCATATGTCCATTCTATTCTTCTTTGGCCTATGGGGGTGTGTTAAGGCAAACATTACTCAAGTCCCTGTTTGTGCATGCTTCATGTTGGTGTTTGACCAGGCTCCGTTGCAGTCATGTGTTGGACAGTAGTGTGTCTGTGTGTTTGCCATGTGTTTTTATTGCCAGTACATCTGTGGGAGGTGTAGTTGGCACATGTTCCTCTTTGCAGGGACACCCATCCTGGTGTTTGTGTCATGCATCTGCACTTGGCACGTGCCATATGTCCTGTACTATTCCCACAGTCGTGTATGCCTTCATGCACTACTACTGCGTGTTACTGGCTGTGTGTATGTGGTACACATGGACATTGTGATGTTTGTCTTGACCTATTCCAATGCTAGAACGTAAACATCTGTCAATTAAGTCTTTTAAATCAAACTGTAACACTCATTCGTATTTTCAACATGACACTCATTAACACAGGAAGCTGGGATTAATAACATTTTATTACTGTGCAGCAGGAGGCAAAGGAGTATGCAGTCAAAGTTTAGACATTTGTTCAACTCTATACATGTTACATCTGTATGAGCATTCTGTATACTATCATCCTTTGCACACATTAATGATGTTGTCAGTCACAAGGCATTTACATTGCTAGAGTACAGAACATTGTATTCCTACAACAGTGCTCAGGTAATGCTTATTACATGTTTTCCCATGAGGATAGCCCAACCTTGCAAGCCACATATTCAGTTAGACTGTACTTTGGTAAGTTCTGCTCTGACACGGTTCCAACACTGTTCATATTCAGTCCTCACTCCGTGTCCTACTAGGTTCCTGTGTCTCTCTGCTGAGCAGCTGTACTCTGTGTTACAGCTCACAAGCCTATCCTCCTCAGTAGAAGGATGACAGATGTACCTGTACATACATGTATTATTCTCTAACCGAGCAGATGACTAATGCTGACTGACATACACCTGCTGCACTGGTTACTGCTAGGGTTAGGGTTCAATCACACTGCAGCTACACTACAAGCAATTACATGCATGAGAAGCTGTACTGCTATATTGTCAGGTAGAATAATATGCATTATACACTATTAGCTTCTAAAGTTGCACGTCATATTATGTTTAAATATGTATTTTGCTAACATTCTCCCTCCTTTGATTGCTTCTACTCTATCCAGAGACATATACAACATTATTTCATTCCCTGGCGTCTTCCTCTGTGGAACGTTTAACTAGGCAAGTAATTTGATGTACATTGCAAGTAGGATTGCATTTTCTATTGACAAATACCACTACAGGTCTTGATACATAGTCTCGGGTACAGGTATGTTGCCAGAGTCCCTGACTAATACTTACATGCACAGTATCCTGCACTAGACACATGCTCCCAATATGAGCAGAACAACACAAATGGCAATCATGATATTCAGTATGACTGACCCCATCCACCCAATGGTTTGTGGAAATGGTTCGGCAGTGGGTTTGGGCCTGGTTCCGCCATGGATGACACCTGCTATATTACCTGTAGGTGGGCGTTGCTTTTGGTCTCTTCATGTGGTAGTTGGACACAGCGATCTTCTTCAGTAAGCGCGCAGGTACCAATTCTCAGCGCGACGGTGCAGTCCTGGACTATTACATTTTGTGAGACAACAGCTCTCATTGCATCCAGTTCATCAGTCACATGTTCAGGGCGTGAAGTCACATTCATCCTTCCTCCGACAGTTTTTGATAACTTCCTCTGTTCCCTGATTGATTTCACTACTCCAGAAGCTGGTCGTGTTCCAGCCCATGTTGTGGCGCTGTCACTGAAGTCCATATGAATCGGTATTCCTTTATCTCTTGCAGAGGACTGACATGTCAGAACAGCTTCCATTTCACCCACTGGCTTAGTAGGTGTCTCGACTGTGTTCCCAGTTCTTTGAGCTATATGTGTTATAGTTCGTTAAGCACCCACAGGCAATTGTACAGTATGTCATGTGACTGGAGCCATATATCCGAAATAACAACTGCGGACCAATTCCCAGGTAACCATTGCTATGCTTATTTCCCACAAACAACATTACTATATTCTACTTTATTACTGATGCGGGTTACCTCTGCATGTAACAAATTCCTGTCTCTAACAGAGGACTGTTTATACAATTCAGGATGTTTCTGCACATCCTTCAACATTGTTCTCATGATGTTTCAATACAAATTAGGAATGGTGCTACAAGTAGTACTGTGATCTTTGGCTGTTATATGACATTCGTAAGACACAGTTATGTTACAAATACTCCCACCAACTGAAACTGTACCATGTTTATGATAACATACAATTCCTTTTTGTGTAACAGGTAAGTACATTGCCACGTTGTCCTGTGATCTCACAGAACCTGTATCAAAGTGTAGATATTCACAAGTCTCAATCTATCCCTGAGGACAACATGCATCGGAAGTCCTCCATATGATGTAGGTATGGCAGTACAAACACAGCAATTTAATGTGTTCCTAGTCTCTATATGCACACGCATCATGCCTAGGTATCTGTTGAAGTGTGGAAGACACTCTGTGGCCAGTTCATCACGTATCAGTATTTGTATCCGTGTAGTTATATGCAGGTAAGGTCCCGGAAATTATAACGTAAACACAAACATGGTTAATAGGTGTATAATCATTAGGACAGCAAACATAAATGTCTTTGGGGTTGCTTTGTATTGTTATACAGTCTTCGCGGGTGATTCGGCTCTTTGGTATATCAGCTACAAGATGTCAATCAGACTTGATATCCTTTACCAGTTTGAGAAATGTGAGGTGGACCCAGGACGACCTCTCTGCAAACTTTACTGCGGTAGGCGTTGCCAACAGTACCTGGTACAGACATTCGCACTGTCCACTTGGCAATAATGTTCTTTGGATAACAGTGACATACACACAGGATACTGGTGTCAGCTATGCTTCCGTCTTCGTTTGCTCTTATCTGTAACAGACTTTAACTGAAGAACACTGTTACTAGTTAACAATCCTCTCATGTCACCTACTACTGAGTCATCGACCTCCGGCTCTGCAGGCATGACAGCTTTCCACTCTGGCACATGATATGCCATTCCACATACTACTTGAAGTGGGTGCAGCACTTTACATTTGGAACTGTTGTCATGCTCAGCAATGCTAGAGGTAGACAGCTCATGTAACTCGTCTGGATGTCACCCACCAAACTCCTCTACTTATTTCTCGGGATCCCATTCTATGGCGGCAGCAGTCGTGCTGAGTGTGGGTTGTACATGCAATTGACATTCATGGTATCTGAAGTAATTCCCCAGGTAGCGTGATTGTCTGGTTAACTACATGTGTTCTATTGTCACTGTAGCTTCTTTACAGCATGCCAGATCTAGGGATACTTAATTTTACTGGCACCTTTGCCACTGCTGCTGCATCCGGATTACTGGTTGGGAATGCTTCTACCCATTTTGATTATATATATGTGTAATCGCTAAACAGTATTTGTTCCCTTCACATTTATGCAGATGTATGAATTCCATACAAATACGGTTAGGGTGGTGTAGGTAAACTCACTCCCTTCGGTTTAAATACTCCCTGTGCATGATATCTACGGCAAACGTGACACGCTGCTCATGAGGTTTGTATGTGGTTCGTAATTCCGTATGTTAGGGGTATTCTGTTAACCAAATGTACCATCCCCCCTGTTGAGACATGTCTCTACCCATGGCTCCACAAAGCCGCATATCTGAATATATTAGGCGTTAATATTGGCTTTATCACTGTGGATATGTGCAGTCCGTGTTCAAGGATTGCTCCTCGTCATAACCACGTCGGCTTTTCTGCTTTCGTAGTTGCTGTTTGCATTGTTTGTACAGTTTCTACATCTAAACAGTCTGAGGTTTGTCATTCCTCATTCACACAGACACTTTCCAACTGTGACACTGCTTGTTTTGCAGGTGCATGAGCTCATGCCTCAACTTTCCTACTGTTATCCTGTTGCTTTCTATGCCCTGCACATTTACAATTACCTACTTCAGTGGGTAACTGCATGTAGTCTAATGCATTCAGGTTCGTATGCGCATGATTAATGGATTTAGCGGTGGATGTTATCATTCCCCTATTCTTCCACTGCTGCTCATAAACATGCACTGCACAGACAACAGAATGACTATTGGGACATATGTCCACACATCATTTGTCCGCTACAGTACAAGCACGTGTTAAAGCTATCTATTCTGCTGCTTGAGCAGACACGTTATGCTGCAGGGTTTGGCCGTCTACAATGTCATTATCAATAACTACTGCATAAACTACTTCATTCATTCCTGTAGGACTCTGTCTACATGATCCGTACACATTAACTGTCACCTCTGCATCATCTAAGGGTATACCAGTGTTATCATGTCTGTGTGTAGTTATTTAATCCATATCGTATAGGCAACTGTGTGGTGTGCCATACACAGGTGTCAGACGTGACGTTGATAGGTTTCATGTTGTACAACGTTCAATCACCATGTGAGGTTGACTCAGTGGTATGGTCACACATGACAAATGTCTAGCACGAGTCAGGAATTCTATCTTCTCTTGCAGCAGATTGATCGCAACTGCATGACACATTCTCACAGTGAGAGGGTGGTGTAGTAACATTACGGCCGGGCCTGTACTGCCATGGGTGCTACAACAACTGCCTGTACACAATGTGGCACTGACCATGCCACAGTGTCCAACTGCAATGAGTAGTCAGCTATTTAGCGTTGCTTACTTCCCTGCTGTTGCATCAAGACTGACGTCATATATCTCCGCTTACAATCTACGGTCTGACAACATGTGTTATGATTATTCACGAGACCTACTACAGCTGTTGAGGCTATCAATCGTTCTAGTCTGCATAACACTGTTTCTGCTACTGTAATCCGATTGTACTATGTGTTGTGCTGCCATAAGTGTATTAAAGGTTAAGGCAAACAATACAGCGGATTCCACAGCATTGTTTGGTATCCAGATTTAACATGTGTTAGTCGGGCCAGACACGACATCATTGCCTTCTTGTTAGTTGGCTTGGGTGCTTATTATATTGCTACCTTCCTATCGTCATGTGATGTTCTACCCTACTTGGTAATTGACCTGTATTCTCTGTAGTTGCAATTTATGCTTGCTTACTTTATGTCCCTGTTCTGCTGATAATCTCATTAATGCTATTGTATCTTCCTTACATTGCTGCTGGGTAGGGGCCGCAAGCAGAATATCATCAATTAAAGTGGAGCTTGACTGGCCCGGGTGGAGTTGACACCGGAATGTAGCTGGCCATCCCTGTGAGAATATCGTTGTACTTTCACAGTAGCCCGTGATAGCGGGTATGGCTGTATCTGTCACCCTGACTGTACAAGCAAAGCAATACGGACTATGTGGATGTATAGGTATTGCAAAGTAAGCATAGCTTATATGTACCACGGTAAGATACTTCTGTGGCATGTTCATAGCATTGAATATAGTGTGTGGGTCTGGCACCAACGCTACCCTACGTATTCTTACATGATTTACAGCTTATACATACTGTACCATCCGCCATTCCCTTTTGGTTTCCGATCAGGAGATACAGGGTATTGCATGGTGAATAGCGATTACTTTGTGGATGGGGAATTCCCTCTATGACTTTGCAGATATCTTCTGGTGTCCACGGTCTATACGCTACTGGGGTTGGGTCCTGGCCTTCCTGTCCTGCATGATGGTTCGGTACTTCAATTAATTGACAGATATCCTCACTCTGTTTTAGTACTGTGTTCTTACTCGGGTGTCCCTAGGTATGTTACGTGTTTGGGATGTGGTTTCAATAGCTTCTATTACATTTGTTCGTTGTGCTACCTCTGTTGCCACAGGATAACGTGTGGGGACTAGCCTGCCCTCCCGCTTAATATCCTGCATGTGGTATCTGCGGTGGTAGGGTGTTGTGGGGGGGGGGGCGATCGGTACTACTGTATTATGATCTTCTCTGTGTATGTATGATGCTTAGCCATTTGTAGTGTTCTATTCCGTGCGGTACACTACCTCAGTCCACCGATGTGCATGACGGATACCCAATTGTCGCTGTTTTGTCGCCTGCACATCTTAGGGCTGCCACCTTTTCCAATGCACAATGTGGGACATTAGTGTACGGAACGTGTAATTTGCCTGGAAAATGCATACCCACGGCCAGTACATACGACAGGTATTCACGTTTTGCCAGGAGAGCGAACAATTGTTGTAGCATTTCAGTTGCTTATTCTGTTTATTATTATATTTTGCTGTTCCACATACAAATTTACTGTTTTATGCTACCATTTTGATATATATCTGGGAAATGTTTGTCCTGAGATATCAGGACATTTGACATTTGTTCGGTTTATTTACAGGACACGGCTGGCCAGAGAGGGCATATCCCTCTCAGGGTGGAACAGGTGTTTACCTTGGAACATATGCATCAAATTTTCAGGGATTACAATGTTTCAGTAACGATATGTTGCCTAATATACCATCAATGTCATATTTATTAGCCCATTTTGCTGCGTAACTCACATTATGTGCTCTCTGCGATTGCATATTCTTCACGTCACCCGTCAAACGCGGATCACATGATCTGTTGCTTCAATAATCTCCCATATCCTCTACACGACTGCTACGTACCCTTCTGTCATAACACGTGTGTCTCCTTCCCTGTATCCACTGTAGTGTCTATAATCACTATTTACTCTGCTGTGTGTTCCCCTGACCTATGTTCAGATTTAACAGTATGTGGGTAGGTCTTGACCGATATCACTACTGTTAACAGAAACACAATGTAGTCTGGTCCCTGATCTACAATAGACACAAAAGGCAGACACTCCTTACCTGGGCCTCCTGTTTAAGGCTGCACGTTTTCTTCTTGGGATCCAGTTTTCCGCTTTTCAGCCACAGATCAGACAGTAAACAGCCTCTTTACACACAACAATTCAGTCGGAGGTCTTTTCATTCAAGAAGAACCATTTCTGCATATTCTCCAGCGTACATGTCTAACCAGCCATGCACTCTGACCTGTAGCTTACCAAGGGAATTCGGATTACAAGGATCACAATGTGAAATAAGTTGTTACAACCAGACTGTAGTTATCAGTAGGCTTTTCTAAGTGACAGCCGATAACACAGGAGGCTCGGGTTCAGAACGTTTTAGTAGTGTACACAGGCAGGCTAAATAATATACAGTCCAAGTATGAGAGTTTTGTCTGACTCTATACAGTAAGCAGTTTCTTTATATAGTGTTTACAATCAGCTTTTGCCCACCTTACTGGCGTGGTCGGTCACAGGGCATTTCCATCACTATGGTCCGCAATAGTCTATACATACGTGGGTGCTGGGGTCGTGCTTTTAAATTGTTTTCTCATGGGAATAACACAGCCTTGCAAGGCACCTTGTACATTACAGTATCCTTTTGTGATTGTAGCTGTTTCAAGGACCCTAGACTGTTACGATACAGTGGACAGTTAATTTCTTAATACGTTGCTTTGTCTCTCTGGTAGGGAGTTGTACTGCTATCTTCGATAGAGCTCACAAGGCCATCCTCCTCTGGGGAAGGAGTGCTGTTATGCATGTACATACATTTATTGTTCTGTAACCCAGCAAATAATTAATGATGACAGACATGAGCCTGCTGTACTGCTTACTGCCAGGTTCAGAATTCCATCACAGTACAGCTTAGCTTCACCAATTACATGCAGGCTTAGTTCTACTGCCATATTATACGGTACAATTCAATACATTATATAGTATTTCGAGTGTAAACTGGAACTTCATATGTGTTTCTATATATTTTACGAACAACATCCATCCGGCCATATGCATGTTGTTCCGTCCTTTACCTTGACCGTGTGTATTTGTCTGTCCATCCAGCTACGCTAATCTCCACATGTGATGTCCCAGTTTCCCCTTCTTTGCCTGTAGCACCCTGTTAGGACGTCCTGTTTGTTAGGCACCTGTTCCGCTATATGTGATCGACTTCACAGCAAAGATAATCATCGATGCGGTGGTCCAACGACCCGACTTGTCCACATGTGTACAGTTATGTGCACCGTGTCGTATGCAAACCTAGATGGTTTGGACGGGTACATACTACATGCTGGATGTACACATTCTGCTGACACATTCACATGCAGCCATTTACATATCTGTACCTGCGGTGGGGTGGGGACATGTCGGGTGCGTATTTGCCCGCGTGGCATTGCCTAACACAAACATCTTACCACAGTTCAGGTATGCACATTGTGTGTGGTTGTATAGCTGCACACGGATGCTAGCAGGTTTGGGTGCAGGGGTATACATGGGTGTGACTGACATGTACAATGAGGCTATTGTGTAGTACATCCGAATGCATGGGTTCTGCTTCTGGATATTACACTTCATCATACACCATCCAGTGTATGCAACAGAGACGTTGCTGGGTCTGGGATATGTTGCTATGCACATGTTTGCCTGTGTTTGAGGTATCTTGCTTCCTTACTGTTGTTATGTCAGCACAGCTACCCGGCTATGTACTGTCACTACTGCTTGTGACCATTATGGTTGGCACCTTTTCCAATGCCCATAGTGGGGCATGTTATGTGGGCACTTTGAGATTTGCAGGACTACACATACTCAGGGCTAGTGCAGTTGACAGAACTTCACTTGTTTGCCATACTATGAGCTTATTCTGTAAGCGTTTGGGTTCCTTATTTATTTTCTTATGCCATGTCTGTGTTCCATATCGTAATGTATATGTTTTATGCTACTATTTACATGTATATTGCGGGAATTTGCGTGGCAGGGGATCGGAGGTCATTTTCCATTTTACGATTGTTGCAGGGACACGACTGTCCAATCAGGGACTGTCCATGGCACATTGGGACAGCAGGTAACCCTGGTGACCATGCCCATGTCGCTACTGGGGTTTCCACCTTTTCCATTTTCCGATCTGGGATATTTCCGGGACTCACATCTGACTTTACAGGCCGACACATACAAACGGTCACTATATAGCATGGAAATTCACTTGCTTGCCTAAATAATATGCTTATTATTGTGGCAATTTCCTTGCTTATTCTGTTTTTTGTGTCATTTAGGTATTTCTGTTACAGAAATAACCAATTCATGCTACCATTACATTAAATACGGGATATCATTGTGTCCTACAATCGTAGCACATCAGCCATTTCTAATACGTTTTTTCGGGACACAACTGTCCATGGAGTGACTGCCCCAACCAAAGTGGGACAGGTGGTGACCTTAGTCGCTGATCCTATGTCGGTGCGGCGCGCTGACATGCGGCTGTACACCTTCTCTGAGTGTAAACACTGACAGTGCATTGCGGGACGAACGCGGTCTTATGCGTATCCTTTGCTCCTTGGACGGGTACACTTATGCCTTCGTGCCTTCTATTTGCTTCTCCATTAATTTGGGACGGGGACTATGTTGCATACTGTACATGCGTTTCATTCTGCACAGGACCTGGCTGCTGCCATTACTATTGTGGGCGGACCATGGCTGTCAGCACATTAGGTTGCTCACCTCATGCTGGCTTAGACACGCCTCCAGACGCATCCTACCTGGGCTCGCTCATGTACACTACGCACGTGTCTGTGATTCCGGTGCACTCTCATTAATATGTATATGGCGCTACTGCGCCGGATATTCCATGCACCGCCAGCGCAGGCCTTACGCCGGCCTTGCGCCGAGCTTCATGAATCCCGGGGATTGTATTTACTATTCTTTACAATGCAAGAAATGTAACTTTATATATCACATACTCAAAAAACGGTTCCTCAAAACATCCTAAAACACCCTTGTCTACCTAAAATAACATCTTAATTCAAACTCTGCCTTTAGTTTACCTAATTAAACATAGACTGGTTAGTAATTTATAACAATGGAAACAAAGTAATTTATATACTACTACACAATTTCTTATACACATAACTTTCAAAATCAACATTGTTTACCTAATTTAATCATTAGAAATAAAATTCATTCTTACTAGGAAAAAGAAGAGTAAAACCTTAAAACAATGCCAGCTTGGCATTACAGTAAATAAGGACTTGATTTTGATGGAGCATGCACGGGCATGCTCATGTATAGCACAGCTTAATTCACAGCTCCTTGTGATGTCATCATTTTTTGTCAACAAAATGAAAGACTAAACCCACAAGAAAATAGTAATAAAGGAATAAAATGCTGTCTGAAATGGAAACATCTTAATGGTATGCATTATAAACCAAAGTACTTTAGTTTGAATTAGTTTGTCTGGTCAGGTTTCGCATCTTACCTACAATGAAGTAAATCTAAAAATTATGGAACCCAGCAAGAATTTAACAGAAGATATTAAAGCCATCCATGCACCATTCAACACCATTACTCAGTTTCTGCATAGACCAGCAGAGTATCTACAGCAGATAAAAGACCACCAATTCAAGACATGATCGACAATTGGATAATATTCAGCAGTCATAGTATCAACAACAGGAGGAACTAAAAGAACAAATATTGAACTCTGCTGTAATAGTTATATGGGTTATATCCTGCCAAGGATATAACAGCCAACCAGTTTCCAAAGGTTCAGGGCAACTTCTCTGTGCCCAAACAGGCTTGAGCTAACTAAAAGACAAGCATGGACTACTCCTAATCAGAGGTTTTGGGATTTTATCACTAAAGACTGCACATTGTCCCTAACTTCTGTGAATAAATCAAAAATTTTACATTCTCTTAAACTAACCTCTAACTTACAAATATGGAAAATTTTCTCATGGAAATTTTTGCATAGAGGTTTTTACATGCCTAGTAAGATTGCTAAATTTAGCTCCTCGGAGCAGGAGATGTGTTGGAGGTGTTCTGTAAAATGCAAGGTCGATTGGTTTCATATCTTTTATGATTGTTCTTGCATTAAGAAATTTTGGAATGATGTTGAAAATTTTCTCCAAGCCATCTTTACTGATTCCTTTATATTATCAAAATCATAGATTTTTCTTAATGTAAATTAATCTATTGTATGGAATAACAAAAATGAGTATCTTCTTTGGACAGTTCTAGCAGTAGCCAAAAAATGTATTACAAGAAGATGGAAGTCATCCTCCATTCCAAACTTACAATATTTCAAGATCCTCCTGGTTGAAGTAGCGTCAATGGAAATAAAAGTTAAAGAAGCAAGAATATATCCCAGAAAATGGACTAACAACTCCTGGACAAAAGTTTTAGCCCTTATTCAGTCATTGAATTTATATTTGTCTCCACCAAATCAGTCACATTGAAAGTATGAATGAATGAATATTGTACCCTTCTTTACATTTATAACATTTTATACAGTGCTTGAGGCCTTTGTAAAATTTGTGTATAGTTTTATTATAATTTGTTGTTTAAATGATTGTTACTGGAAAATCAATAAAAAATTTGGAAGAAAAAAAGACAAGCATGGAAGCAAAGCCCTTCTGTTTACTATTGACGAAGGGTACACTTATCTGAGGCTTTTGCGGATTCCTTGTTGGCTTGTGCTTTCCTTTGCTGAGCAGATATGTTCCCGTTGGGGAGAAAGCCTTCCATTTTCTTAGTTTTATTTTTGTAAAACACTTGTAGTCCAAAAAATGGCAGGTAGTTCCAGTGTAAAAAACTCTTCTTTATTCAACCACAGACGTATAAGCGCTTTCACAGATAACTTCTGCTACTTCAGATACAAATGCATGCTGTCTACTGTGTAACTTATATACCTTGAACCAACTAAGTCACAATCATCTTAAAGAAACATCCTTCATTAAATAAAAATATTCAGTCCTTCACTGTGAAAGCATGATTCTAAAAGGTATATTGCATAACAAACACATAAAAAAATGTATAAAAAATACATATATAAAAAATGCACATATAAATATACAAACATAAAAATGTGCTCAAATATAAACATATACTGTTAAAAATCTCTAATACTTAATGTAAGTAAGCATGTCATAAAATGACATTTCATTTATTCAATGGTCTTGCTTTAAGTTTTTGTCTTATGGTTATCCTATCATTTAACCCATGCCCAAAATCTGCTTTCAGTCTTATAAGCCATTTTGCCTCAAGCTGTTCTGTCCTGTTTCTAATGTCCCCCATTCTGATGTTGTCATATATTTTACCTATAACTAAAAAAATAAAATTGTGTGTATTGTCATTCACTCTAATATGTTTAGATAATGCACTAACATCACTTTTTTCTGTATCTGGTACATATGTTCCTTGATACGATCTCTAAGGGCTATAGCCGTTTTTCCTACATAGAAACAAAAACATACTGAACATTGGGCAAAATAAATAATATGTTCTGAAGCACATGTAACTGAAATGTTAAATATATATTCCCTGCCTGTATCAACATGTAAAAACTTATTACTGTTACTTATATATTTACACATGGAAAATCTCCCATATGGACAAGTCTGTCCATCTCTTTTCCTTATATTTTAATTTTTAAAATACCAAAGTCTTCTCTTTAAAGAGTGCATATTCTTATGTGCAAAACTTGGTCTAGGTTCCAGTAAGAAACTAATCTCTTTATCTGTCATCAACATTTCGCAGTGCTTCTCAATTATATTTTTATACAGCCTCACATCAGTGGAATAAAACAGGGAGATCTTATTTTATTTCCTGTCTTCTTTTTATGTGTTGTATGTACTGACATAGGTTTACTATCACAATGCCGACGTGCACTTGCACGGCTATGAAGTATTCAAACAACAGATGTTTGAATACTTCATATTTCGGCAGGTGATGTGAGCGAACGTTACCATTGCGAATGGACTGTGCATTCGCAATTCTAACGTTCGCTCATGTGAGGGGATCGCAGTACAGTGCGGTTCGGGAAATACATCCCTTTCCTCACTGTAGTGCGATCTCTGAGTTGGAATATTAAGTCGGGGGGTGTGCGGGATGCAGGGGGGCTTGCCCCCTGCATAACTGTGTGTTTAGGCTGGTTAGGTAGGTAGTTACGGGACGGGTGGGAGTGCTGTGTATTGCCGAAAATGTTGCGAGCGACATTTTCGACAATACACAGCTGTTTTCGACTTTAGGAAAATTCGGAAATGTTCATTTCTGATGTATAAATTCAAAAATGCAGACACGTTTTGTTCTGATTTTCGAATTTATGATAGTAAACCACTGACATATTATTCCTTTTAGAAAAAAATATGGTCTAGCTGTGTTTTCCCTCATTTCAACCACCATATCTCTAGTTTTATTAATTTCATCCTTATGGTAACATCTCTCTACAAAATGTTGACATCTTTTCAGCTTGTTGTTCAAAGTCCTCTGTTCTTGCATTAAGCCTCGATGCTCTGAGAAACTGGCTATGTGCTACGCTCTTAAATATATGTGGAGGGTGCACACTGGTTCTCTGCACAAAACTGTCACAGTGACATTCTTTCTTATATAAATTTGTATATATCCTCCCTTCACATATTTTTTAATGTTAACATCCAAAAAGTGAACTTCTTCTGACAAATCCACTGAAAATTAAGTAGTTTGTAGAGTTATTAATGTAGTCAAAAAATCTGTAAACTGTACTCGTGTAACCCCCATAACAAAAAAAGGTCATCCATAAACCTACAGTAATACAGAATATGTTGTCTACATCTCCTTCTTAGAATAAATTAATCTTCCCAAATGGCTAGTACACCATAGCTACGCCATGCCTCTGCCAGTAAATAGTTTCATTGAACATAAATATGTTATTTTCCAAGACTGTCTTTAACAACTTGGTAATAACTTCCATGTTCCCTTCATTAAATTCTTTACAAGACTTACAAAACAACTCTATGTTGCTTATTCCTTCTTTGTTGGGTATCATAGTAAATAGTGATGTAATATCTATAGTTACTAAATACACATCTTCACAGTTCTTATAATTATCACAAAAATCAAACAAATCATTCAAAAACTGTTTTGTGTCTTTTAATATATGCCCTATGTTATTTCAAATATAGGCAGGGGTTTTCTCTCTCTCTCTCTCTCTCTGTGTATATTTATATATATATATATATATATATATATATATATAGATATAGATTATATATATATATATATATATATATATATATATATATATATATATATAGATATAGATATATATATATATATATATATATATATATATATACATACATACACACACACACATATATATAGAGGCTGGCTCTGTTGACCATCCTTGTTCAGCCACTATAGGTCTTAGTGAACATATGGGGTCTTTGTGAAGTTTAGGTAACCCTTGAATCACAGATAATAGTGGATGTTGTACTGTTAGGTAGTCAGAAAAACTTTTCTCAGTCTTAACATTTCTAAAAAGTTCAGTGTAAACTGTATTAATATGTCTTATGACACTTTGAACTGTAACATTTTTTATGACAGAATAAAAATGAGCATCTGACAACATTATTTTCATGTCATTCTGATATCTTTCCACATCATATATCACTAAAGGACCTCCCTTGTCTGCTGGTCTTATTATTATGCTATGATTATCTTCCAAGTTTCTAAGTGCCAGATAGTCATTTTTTGTCAGGTTGTATCTCTTTAATTTAATCTTGGTATGTCATTAATACATAGTCTTTCAAAGGCATTAATCACTGGATTAAGTGCTGGTACATATGTACTCGGTTTTATAAACAGTTCTACACTGTCAACACTTATTATTTTTATAATTCAGTTTTAAAGTCAAATTTCTAGTAAACAACTTTAAATCAAAAATTACCTCAGTAAAGTCCATCTTTTGGTTTGGAGTAAAGGATAGTCCTTTCTTTAAGACACTAGTCTCTTCTGCTGTAAGTACATGGGATGACAAGTTCCAAATCATTGTTTCTTCTGGATTCCCCAGGTCTTTTTTATTGTTGGCATCCCTGTTACTTCTTCCAGTTTCCTTTTTTCTCAGCTCCTGCTTCTCGACCGCATTCTCATCCCCTTCTCTTCTGTTTCCTTGATGGGAAGGGGAAAAAACATTTTGGTGTTAAATGCAGTTGGTACATTATGTTGTTTTCTCTCTCTGGTTCAACAGTCTCGGGTACTCCGTTGGTTAAAGTAGCTACATTCTCTGTATCTTCATCAGCTCTATGTACTTGTGCCACTGTTTGAATTGTTTTTTTCCTGATGACCGGCTCTTCAGCTCTTGTCGTTGGCATTATTTCCCCATTCAGGGTGCTTACGGCTTCTAACTGTTGAATTTCATTGCTGTCACATAGAAAAGCACACCTCCCTCCACTCTGAGACGTTCTATTGGTCAACACGCTGTCAATCATACTACCTTTCATTTGTTTTTCTGGTTCTCTATAAAAACTGCTTTCAGTACGTGGCTAGGTAAAACTATTACCTGAAATGAAGTCTCCACAATCTCTTACGATTTTCCTTTGCTTTATTTTACATAGTTTATGGTCATATACTGTTAGAGAGGCGTTTTTTTTTTTTACTTTCCTCTTCAGAAAAGTTATTTTGAAGCTAGAAATAAATGGACTGCTTGAGACTGTAATGTTAAATGCAGCACTCATTTTTTCCCTGTTAGTTTAAAAGTAGTGCAGAGTAACTGAAAAAATTTTTTTTGTATAGTGTTTTAAAGTGATTTTTGCTGTATTTTTCTGTGAAAAAGTAACTTTTGTAGACTGGTAGTGTTTACCAGTAACTGATGCTAGTCTTCCCCAGGAAACGGGTACAATTTATGGCTTGACCATGGGAAAGACTAACAATCCCATGGTCAGTCATTCTTCCAGCCACAAAAATTTAAGCAAACAGCCTTTGCCACCACAGCAGGCTAGCATTTTGCCTCAACCACAGGTAGGCATCTCTGCTGTGCCTATTTGTTTTACTGCATCAGACCCTCATCCTTTACCCTGGCTCTATCTGGATCTATCTACAGCCACAATGAACTGGGGTTAGTCACATCCTCTGCAGCTGTCGGGGTCACCTCAGTCTGCAAGGAAGAGCCACTCTCGTCGGTCCTAGGAGAGGGAACAGGGAAGGTTTCATTAAGCTTCCTCACAGACTGGATCTACTTATACAAGGAAAGGGGTGTATGATATACTCCGACATCAATCATTTTCAGTTGACTGCCTTGAAGACAGTGCCTTAATTCCTTTTGGCACCTGTTTACTGAGAACATTCAGCAGGGACTAATGGAGGCAAGAAAGCCTGCTACTAGAAAATCATATATTAGCAAATGGAAAAGGTTTTCTAGTTGGTGCCAGCAACACAACAGGCACTCGTCCAGGGCTTGTTGTTCTATAGTTTTATAATATTTGTTTGGGTCACTATCCTATGGCCTTTCTTAGTCCTCTCTCTATCTTTCAACATGTTTGCCCATGGATCTTCCTGCATTCCTTCCTCCAGTCTAATGTCAAAGTCTTATTGAAAAGGGTTTTGCATTTGAGGCTTCCAAGAAAACTGGTGACCCTTCCTTGGGATCTTAATTTTGTGTTAGAGAAGCTAACACTTGCTCCATTTAAACAAGCTAATCTGGTTGGCTTGAGGTTATTAACATGGAAAGTAGTTTTACTGATTGCTCTGACCTCTGCAAGAAGGCTATCTGAGTTGCAAACTCTTATGTTGAATCAACTCTATGTGATTTTCCATAGGGATACAGTTTCTTTGAGAACTAATCCTTCCTTTATGCCTAAAGTAGTACCGGAGTTTAATTTGACCCAAACTATCCATCTCCTCTTTTTCTTTCCTGAACATAAAATGAAGGAGAAAGGATACTCTATATCTTGGATGTCTTCAGACAACTCAAGTACTGTCTTGACATAACTAAATATTTCCAATCTTTGGATCAATTGTTCATTTCTTATGAAAGTAAGAAGAATAAACAATCTATGTCAAAACAGATTATTTCCAAATGGATGTCTAAATCTGTTGCATTTTGTTATGCTCACCATAACAAAACTATTCCAGGTAGGGTCAAGGCAGATTCTATCAAGCCATTGCTTCATCTGGGGTTTTTTGGAAGGGGTTGGATTTGAGAGGCATTCTAGAAGCTGCTACTTGGTTCTCTGTACATACTTTTAGAAAGCACTACAAAGCACTATAAAGCTTGAGTTCTTCTCAAGGTCCAGATTAAGCTTTGCTAGGATCATTCTCTAGGGGCTCCTGGACTCTTCTCCTTCCACCTCCCAAATGTAGTTAGCTAAGGCAATCTATCCATATAGCTAAGGCTACTGCAGCAGTGATCAATATAATGAACATAGTACGGTTGTGCAAGACAGACTTACATTAACAGTAGATGTTCAAATTATCACTGGTGCAGTAGTCACTCCCTCCCCCCATCACCCTTGTTTATTAGTGTGTTTCTATGCCATGGTGTGAACATTTATTTTTTGGTGTTCATAATATTGTCCATTCAAGGCTCAGCCTCCCTTTTTCTGCTGGCAGGAAAGTTCTTAAGGGCTTTGCACCCAAACTTGTCTTTTAGTCAGCTCAGCTCAAGCTGCTTGATCGTTTGGATGTGTGGAAGGTGCCCTGAAGCTTTGGAAGCAAGCTGCCTGCTATGTCCCTGACAGGATATAATCCATATAGCGAAGACTACTGTAGCAGTAATCATTCGAACATCTACTGTTATGGTAAGTTCAACTTACACAACTGTACTATGCAGATAGAAGCCAAAATAGCTGAGCTAGAAGTAGAGCTCATAGAAGCAATGTAAGGAACCTTGGCTTACCTAAGACAGTGGAGGGGCTCAACCAAATGACATTTTTAGCCAAGGGAATGCAATCTTTGCTATTAGCTGAACATCTACCAGTCATAGAAAGGGCATTTAGGGTTCAATCATGAAAAGTAAATCTGCTGTAGCACAGACATTTTAATTTCAACTGTTTGGCTTTTAATGGAGAATATATCCCTAAAACAGCCAGAAACCTTAATGCCAACCTTAAAATTGCTGGCAATTTAATTAGAATAGTTTCAGATTGTAGTACATCCCTTTTCAGGAAAAGGAATGCCCTGGTCCCATACTTCAAATGGGAAAAGGAACTGGACTTTTGGGGTTCATAGTTTGGTACTAGGCTATCGGCCCTAGGGCCTATAGAAGCCTAGCCATAACAATTCGCTGGCTACTTCTTCCCACAGTATTTACTTCCCTGGACCCCTTTTGAAGACAGCCAAAGAGGTGCTCTGCCTGACATGTATGGGCAGTTTATTCCCGAGTCTGGGGAGTCTCTGGGTCAGGGACCTATCCCTCCAGCACGGGTAATGTTACTATGCCCGTCCTTGTTGCAGATTATGACGGAAAGTTAAACATTTCAACTTCTACTGCCAGCTGATGTAGAGGGATTCCTAAGGGATTGGGAGGGAAATCAGAAGATTAAATTATATTCTGAAATCTAATACTACAGTGTCTGTGGTAAAACATAGAGATCAAACAGATAATGGCTCCCCTATTAAATCTGCAGCTCCAAAAAAGGGGAAAGCGGTAGAAGTACCCCCTGAAAACCAGCAAACCAACACTCCTCATTTCTTCTTTCATGTTCTCCCTGTTTACAAATGTGAGGCTTTGAACACTGAACTGCAAAAAGCTAATAAATTTCATACAGACATTACACACGTAAAAGGAATCCATCATAGTAGGTACTAAGTTTAGCCCAGGAAGACAATCCTTGATGGTCTTGCTTGCCTCTGTCCATCCAGTTTCCCAACAACATTTGGATGACTTTTTTCTTGTGTTTCCACACTGTCTTACTCCAGCTTTTTTCTTCCATCCTTTCAACACTCTGTAACTGCCCCAAACTCCATAGCAATAGCCAAATTAATCTGAGGTCGAGGTGCCACTAGGCCTCCAGAAGCCATCAAGTTCTAGATACTTTGATGTACATATTAGAGCTTTTTTCAACCATTTGATCCAGCAATAGCCTGAACGAAAATCTTGACTAAAGAAAGAAATTCAGTTTTATTTCCTTTCAAGAAGAAATAAGTTGCAGCCAAGGCTTAATGTTCAAAATTAACAAATATTGTGTATCTCAATCAACCAAAAAGGCAATTTCTTAGGAGAATGCATAAATCATTGCTGGAAATAATGCCTGCCTCACTGCTCTCCAAAAAATGAGTCACCTTTTATGCACCCCTGCACTACTAGATTGAGATGAAAGTGAAAGAGGAAATTCCCGCAGCCATATATTTCAAGATGTTCTTCATATTGATCACTGCTGCAGTAGCCTTAGCTTATGGAGTTGAACTGTGCCACGGATATAACAGAAGAGTCAGCCTCCAAAGCTTCAGGGCACCTTCCACATGCCCAAACTGTCAAGCAGCTTGAGCTGAGCTGACTAAAAGGCAATTGTGTGCATGAAGCCCTTCAGAGTTTTACTGCTGACAAAGAGTATGCTTCCTCTGAGGCTATTGAGAATCGACAGTTGGCTTGTGCTTTCCTTAGCTAGTCAGATAAGTTCCCTTTGAGAAAAACTTCCATTTTTCTTATTTTTTTAACTGATTTTTATTTTCCTCCCCAGGAAAGATGTTAAAGCTAGGGGTGTTGTGTTTTAATGGACTATATGTTAAAGCTAGGGGTGTTGCGTTTTAATGGATTAGATATTAAAGCTAGGGGTGTTGTGTTTTAATGGATTTTCTCAAGACTGTAACATACTTTTAAACAGAGCACTCATTGTTTCTGTCAGATTAAAAATAGTGGTATCTAACCAATAAACAATTTTATATGGCGAAATTGTATTTATTTGAGCTTATGGGCCTGCCGTATTGTTTGAAAATGCTTTTTACTGTGTTTTTCCTGTCAAAAAAGTAACTTCTGTGAACTGGTAGTTTTACTGGTATTGTTGCTGGTTTTCCCCAGAATACAGGCACCATTTTTGGCTTGACCTTGGAACAGATTGTCACTCCCATAGTTGGTCCTTCTTCCAGCCACAAAAAGAAAAAGTTAAGAAAACAGCCTTTGCCACCACAGCAGGCTAGCAATTTACCCAAGCCATAGATGGCGACTCAGCTGTGGCCATTTGTTGTACCTCAGACCACTAATTTTCTACCCCAGATCCCTCTGGCGTAGCACCTACAGCTACTATGGACTAGGGGTTAGCAGCTGTTGGAACCCCCTAGTGGGCAAGGAAGATCCAGTCTTGGTTCTTGGAGAGGGAACAGGAAAGGTTTCCCTGCTGTGTTAGAATGCTTTGTCCATCTCTAGAGAAGCAGCAGCTGGCTGCCATTAGTAATATGGTTGGCCCCATTTTTCCTGTCAAAAAGAAACAAAATAAAAACAAGCATGTATCTACTACTCCTCAAATTTCTTTGGATAGGAGTAGTTTATTCGGACTGGCTCAGGGTTTGATTCAGGCTATTTATACTTCTTCTAAGCAGTTTCTGGTAAGGGAAAGATGGATTCCTGTTTTCCTGAAGAGATTCAGGATTCTGAATCTGAACAGGAAGATACAGGGATGCATTTAGGGTTTTGTCCCTAGATTTCGGATTCAGACTCTGAGGAGAGCTTCCTTTTTGATTCTCCCTGACCAAAACCACCTAGAACCAGTGATCATACCATCCAATGTCAAACCATGGCACAATATATATGTGGATCTATTGAAATTACTCTAAACTTCTCTTTCACTGCGACTATTGCTAGAATGTCCCAGTAGTTTTTGTGGGACAACACTGAGATTTTTCAGTCCCTCAAAAAATACTGTGTTGTTACAGAAGAACTTTCCAGACCCTACACTCATTCCTCTTGTCCCGTCTGCTTTAGATGATGTGGGTCTCTTACTGCCTGTAATTTTCCTGATAGTCAGCCAGCTGTTCCTAAAAAGGCAGATAGAATGTATAAAGAAGTTCCTCAGTCTTAAATTTTCATACATGATTCCCAAACCTGACCTGGCAGTTATAGCCTTAGTTGATTCCTCTGCTGCTAAACACATCATTAATTCTAGTCCTACTCTTTCTAATACGGACGGGAAAATTATTGATAGGTATGGGAAAAAAGTGTATACTTCTTTAACTTTGAATTTCAGAATTTTAAATTGTCAGGCTCATATGTTGAAGTTTATTCTGACATTTTATAAAAGTATTAGAACTGTTTATCTCAGAACCTCCAAGAGTATATTAAAAATGAGATTTAAAATTCTTCCTTGGACTGAAATTTAGTGTTTGACCCTTCTGCTGCAGAGGTGATCAAAAACTATGATGAAAGGGAAAAGCTGATACGAGAAATCCTTAAAATTTGTCAGCCATCCCTTTCCAAACTACCCAAGGGATGTTCTGTCTCCTCATTCAATTTCGGCAAAAAACAGAAGGGAGGAGAAGTTTGCGCTGAATCTGTCTGCCAGGATGTTGGCTATGTCTGTAGGTTTGGTATATTTTGTACCGTTATGCAACAATTCAGAGCATATCTGGGAGTTTCCGCCCATGTTCCTGACATAACTAAAGAAGGCCTTGCGATTATCTTTAGTGTCTAGGGCAATTTTTCTTTCGAAGCTGGCCTTTGATGATTTTATGAGGGATCGAAGTTTCTTGCGAATACTGATCAGAGATGCCTTCCCTTTTTGGGATTTTGCTCGGTCATGTAGTAGCTTCCTCTTTCTGTTGTATAGCTTATTTATGGCCGGGGTCCACCAGACCGGTCTCCTGTTTTTGGAGGAGTGAGTCTTGGTTTTATTTGGGATAGTTCGATCCATGCATTCCTGCAGGTGCTCATAGAATGCATTTGTAAAGGATTCTGCGGCTTGGGCTATATTATCCTCTGGCCCAGAGGCTTTGAAGGATTCCACCCCAGTCTTGAGAAGTGCAAAGTTGGCTTTTGAGAAATTCTGTGCAGTGATTTCCTTGGCTGGGGGTGGGGATGGGATATGATGTCCAGGGAAATTTGTTTATGGTCTGATCTTACCAATGAGGGGTTTACCTCTGGTGTGGAACGTAGAGTCCCCCATGTTGGTGATGAACAGGTCCAATATGTTGTTCCCTCTTGTGGGAGTGGTCACCAGTTGTTCCATTGCATTAGAGTTTATAAATTCAAGGAATCGTTGGGCGAGGGTGTTTGGGCTTGAGTAGTTTTCCCAGTTGATGCTTGGGTAGTTGAAGTCACCCAATAACATAGTGTTTGGAGAGACCTTCATATTCTCCAGTGTTCTCAGGAATGCCAAGTGGGGTTCCTGTAATAGGGAGGGTGTTCTGTAGCAGGCTACAAACTGAAAGGCAGTTTTGCCCGCTGTTAGTTGCACATGGATGGTTTCCGATGCTTTGTGCAGTGCCAGTAACCTGGAGGTGTAGGTATCTTTGATGAATATAGATACTCCCCCTCCTTTTGTGCTTCGGTCCGAGTTTTTGGGCCGAAACGCATCGTATGAGTTATAACCTGGTAGTGCTGGGGTGCTCTCAGGAGCCTTGAACCAGGTTTCTGTTACTGCACAGACATCGATTTTCTCCATACTGAGGAGAGCCTCGAGTGCGTGCATCTTGAGGTTTAGACTTCTGGCATTGAGTAGCATTACCTTTAGTTTTTTTATCCTTGGGTTGTCTATGGAGGTGGGTTTGTCCTTTGAGCCTTGCCTAAAAAGGCACTATAGGGGTGGCAAGAGCCTTGGCCAGTATCACGAAAGCCTAAGGGTGACAGGTGCAAGCCGTCCCTAAGCGAAGCAACGTGGCTTGTCGAGCATGTCATCCCAGGCAGACAGACACTGGATCCCCTTTGAATGACACCAATACTTTAGCCAATTGTTGAAACTGATCATTTTATCTTTATACTGTGGCATCATTCTTGGTGAGGGCAAGATGCTACTCAAGGTCAGGGTCATACCAGCCTGGGCTACATGGTCAGAGAGCTCCTCTATGTCTCTTTTCATGTAGTCCAGGGAGGTACGTCTCAGGTCATTCACACCAGCATGGACAATGATGGAGTCATACTTGTACTTGCTTTGGAGTGACCCGAGTGCTTGTGTTATGTGGCGGATCCTGGCACCAGACAGGCAGCTTACAGTGACCTTCTCCTTGTTCAGTCTGGTGAGCAGGGCGTCAGTGTGCCAGACAATAGAGTCCCCTATAACAAATGTATTTGGTGTGTTGTTTGGCCTTCAGGGCTGTGAGGCACACTGATTTTGTGAGATATGTGATTCGTGGGTATTGTTGAGGGGTGGCTGTTGCTTGGATATCTGCTTAGGAGGCTTTTCCTGTTTAGGCAGATTTTTATTTAGAGCCTCCGAGTATGTTTTTGTGTGTTTATGTTTTGGGTATGCAGATGCAATAGGTCTGTGTGAGACTGGATTTGTGGTGTGGGTGGTTACCTTTTCCTCCTGACTGTGCCAGTCTTGGGTTGAGACAGCTCTGCCTCCAGTTTGGCTGTGTAACTGCATCTCTCACATGTATTAGAGTTTGTTGAAAGGAGGAGAGGGTTGTCTGTGTACATAAGGCAATTGTAACACTGCCTCAAAATTCCCAGATTCACCAGCTGGACTGGAGAGTAACCTTGAAACTGACCCTTGGACATACCAGATTAGTATAGGGAACTGTTTTTTTACTGATCAGATTAGAGAAGGGAACTGATTTTTCACTTGATCAGGAAGGACCAATCGGAAGCCTAATACTTATGAGAAGTCAAGGAGGGTGTAGTGCTTTAGTTAGTCAGTGTTTCCTTATAAGAGCTGAGCAAGTGCAGGGCTTTAGAAAGAGAATAGAGTGATTACTTTGAGAGTTTGAACAGTTCTAAGGGAAATAGTGAAGAGCAGACTTTGTGGAGCCTGGAATAGTTTAAACCTGTTTAGGCTCAGTGCGCAAAATCACGCAAAGAGAGAGTTGTAGGGTTTTAAGAGAGAGAGAGATCAATGAGTTTAGAATTGACCCAAAATGGCCAATAAAACTACAGCTTCTAGGTAGTAACCACTCCTCCAGGGACAGGCAGGCTGTTCAGTGTTAACCACTCCCACTGGTGAGCACAGACTTCCCTTTAGCTCAAGCAAGCACTGGCCTTCTAGAAACTTCCAAACAGTTTTTTTGTTTTTCTTTTTGTTGTAGTTTAAAGGTAGCAGAGATACACAAGCAGCAAAATAATCACAACAGTGCAATAAATGACCCCACACTTGAGTGCTAGGTCAAAATCAGGTAAAATGCAGTTTTTAGAGAAAAAAATGATTTTTAATTAAGTGCAACACAGGAAATGCAGTAAATAGACTCTAGATGTGTTCCAAGTACTGTTACTGTTACAGATATAAACTTTAGCAAGCCGTTAAATGCCAAAAAATAGGCGGCAAAGCAGTAAAACCTAACAAAAAATCAGAAGAAAATACTTAAAATCACAAAAGTGGCTCCTTTTCTTCTCTCAGCATTTTCTCCCCTTGGTAGGTGCATCAGCAACAACTAGCAAGCCTGAAAAAGATGCCAAAACCACAAGGCAGCTGGGTTTTAAGAGAGACAGATTAGGGAGTTTAGAATTGACCCAAAATAGCCAATAAAACTGCAGCTTCTAGGTAGTAACCACTCCTCCAGGGACAGGCAGGTTGTTCAGTGTTAACCACTCCTACTGGTGAACACAGAGACTTCCCTTTAGCCCAAGAAAGCACTGGCCTTCTAGAAACTTCCAAACAGTTCAGAACAGCAAATCTGTAACTGAACTTTCTTAACTTTCAGAAAGTGGGAAAAAAGCAAGATCTTTTTGTTTTTTTTTTTCTTTTTGTTGTAGTTTAAAGGTATCAGAGATACACAAGCAGCAAAATAATCACAACAGTGCAATAAATGACCCTACACTTGAGTGCTAGGTCAAAATCAGGTAAAATGCAGTTTTTAGAGAAAAAACGATTTTAAATTAAGTGCAACAGAGGAAATGCAGTAAACAGGCTCTAGATGTGTTCCAAGTACTGTTACTGTTACAGATATAAACTTTAGCAAGCCGGAAAATGCCAAAAAGTAGATGGCAAAGCAGTAAAACTTAACAAAAAATCGGAAGAAAATACTTAAAATCACAAAAGTGGCTCCTTTTCTTCTCTCAGCGTTTTCTCTCCTTGGTAGGTGCTTCAGCAACAACTAGCAAGCCTGAAAAGAAGCCAAAACCATCTGGGTTTTAAGAGAGACAGATCAAGGAGTTTAGAATTGACCCAAAATGGCCAATAAAACTACAGCTTCTAGGTAGTAACCACTCCTCCAGGGACAGGCAGGCTGTTCAGTGTTAGGTATTATAAGGTCCTAATTCCCTTAAGAACCTGATCTCTGAGGACGTGCAACAATTACTAATGGTGGCAAGAAAACCTACTACTACTAGAAAATCACATATTAGCAAACAGAAAAGGCTTTCTAGTTGATGCCAACAACATAAGCAGCCCTCAGTCAGGGCCAGACGATCTCTTGTTTTACAATATTTGTATGAGTTACTATTCTGTGACCTTTCTTATTCCTATGTCAGGTTTCATTTATCAGCCATTTCTGAATGCCTGCCCATGGATCCTTATTTTTCAAGGCAGTTGCATGTCAAAATGTTCTTGAAAGGGATTTTGTTTAAGAGGCCTGCAAGTAAACCAGTTTCCCATCCCCGGGATCTTAATTTTGTGTTAGGGAAATTAACACTTGCTCTATTTGAACCATCTATCTGACTTGAGATTCTTAACATGGAAACAGTTTTATTGATTGGTCTGACCTAAGCAAGAAGGTTATCAGAGTTGCAAGCTCTTAGGGCGAGTTAACCGTACCTCATTTTTCACGACAGGGTTTCTTTGAAAACAAATCTTTCTTTTATACCTAAAGTGGTATCGAAATTTACTTTAAAATCAGACTATCGATCTCCTCATTTTTTTTTTCTAAACCTTTAAATGATGTGGAAAAGATACTCCATACCCTGGATGTCCACAGACAACTCAGCTACTATATTCACAGAACTAAATCTTGCAGCTCTAATCAATTGTTCATTTCTTATGAAGGTAAGAAGAAGGGATAACTGGTATCAAAACAGACCATTTCCAAATGGTTGTCTAAGGCTATTACCTTTTCTTATACTCACCATGATATATCTATTGTAGGCAGGGTCAATGCCCACTCTACAAGGACCTTGGCTTCTTCTATGGCTTTTTGGAAAGGTTTGGATTCTAGAAGTATTCTAGGAGCCTCTACCTGCTCCTCTGTACTTCATTTTACAAAGCACTATAAGCTGGATTCCTTCTCTAGGCCTAGATCATTCTTTGCTAGGGCCATTTTCCAAGGGCAACTGGACCCTTCTCCTGCCACCTCCCAAATATAGTTAGCTATGATGATCTACCCATATAGGTAAGGCTACTACAGCAGTGTCCTATATGAATAACATAGTACAGGGATGTACGATGAAATTATCATAGCAGCAGGTGCTCAAATGATCACTGCTGCAGTAGCTGCTCCCACCCCCTTGTTTTTTTTTTATGTCAGGGTGTGGATAATTATTTTTTGTTATTCCTATCCTTGACATTTCAGGGCTCAGCCTCCTTCTCTTTGTTGGCAGGAAAGTTCTGAAGGGGTTTGCATCCAAACTTGTTTTTAGTCAGTGCAGCTGAAGCTGCCTGACAGCTTAGGTGCATGGAAGGTGCCCTGAAGCTTTGGAAGCTGAGTGGCTGTTCTATCCTTCAGCATACCTCTCAACTGTACAGATTTTTTGTAGAATGCCCAGATTTTAGCCTCATATTTTTGGTCCAGTTTTCGTAAAATTGTGGTTTTCTGGCAAATTAGTGGCAAATCATTAAAGACTGAAGGTAGAAATTAATGACAGACATTTGCGTTTCAGACTTCATATTCTTCAAAAAAAAAATAAGCTAATGCAAAACCTGTTATTCCATCAACTTTCTAAGTTTGCAAGACAAATATTTTAAAATTGTCCCTATGTTTTGGGCTTTTGTCCCACTTTTACTTATGGGTTTGTCCGGATTTCTTGCTCTAAAAGCTTGAGAGGTATGATCCTTGGCAGGATAAAACCCCATACAGCTATAAGGCTACTACAGCATTGTGATCATTTTAACATCAAGTGCTATGGTAAGTTCAACTTACACAACTGTACTTTGTTGTTGTAATACATATACACATCATGCCTTCTCAGCCTACCACTAAAACAAAACCATCTTCTGCATTCCCCTCTCATGCCAAAATGGGGTAAAATGAATGAACAAAATGCAGAAGTAACATAATTCAACTTAATGCTGTCAGACATATTTACACAGCCTTCTTCTTTACTACTTGTCCCCAAAATACAGCAAACTATATACAGGTCTGATGTTTGATTGTGAGGAATGTGATTCACCACATTAACATATTTCAGCATGTTCTCCTATACCACATACTGCCTCCAGACAAAGTACTGGGACTATCTGTGCAAATCTCTCAGCTTTGATTGTGAAGAAAGTTAAATAAATTATGTTTATACTGTCTGTAGCTACCACATAATTCATAGTAATTTTTGTGAACACTTTTAAGCAGGGCTAGTTATAAAACATGAGAGGCTTAAGCAAAGGTTTGAAGATATATCTATATCTATATGTAGATAGAGAGAGAGGGAGAGATACTCACATGTATAGTGGCCTTGGCATCGACCCCATTTTCCCATTTTGCACATAGGGTCAGGAAGTCACATCAACAGTGACCAAAATCACCTAGAGCCAGTGTTCATACCATCCAGTGTCAAGCCATGACACAATATATATATGGATCTACTGAAGTTGGGCCAAACTTTAGTAAATCAACACTAAAAACATTAACTGCAAAGGGTCAAAAAAAAAAAAAAAAAAAGAAAGAAATTGACATCCTAACGTACATGCTCTAAGGCACAGTCTTAGACCATGCACCCCCTCACTCCGTGCTAATTATGTGCACTAATTCCAGGATCACACAAAATCCAGGGAAGGGGCATGTAGTGGTTCAGTGGTAGAAGTCTCACCTACAATATGGGAGACCTGGGTTTGATTCCTGACCAATGGCAAGATCAAAAGGGTATTTTAGGGGTAGGAGGATGGCATAATGGTTAAGGTGTTCACCTTACAGATACAAGGTGCAGGGTTTGATTTTTCACATGGGGTAATTGGCTAGGCTTAAAATGGCCCACAAAAGCAGTTGGCCTAGTACTAATCTATGAATCTATGAATATTCCCCAGCCGAAGGTATTTTTGTTCTCGCGCACCTGCCGACCATCTGTTTTATCGACCAAAGTGTTTTGACAAAACAGATGTCGATATATATATATATATATATATATATATATATATATATATATATATATATACACATACATACATACATACATACATACACACACACACACACACACACACACACACACACACACACACACACACACACACACACACAAACACACACATCAATCCCAATGGCTCAGGTTATGGCTGAAAAGGTTTTACTTCTCTGAACATTTAACAAATAAATTAAAGAAAATATTTTAAAAAGTTATGTTAGTCAAACTAATCTGTATGACTGATAATGTATCATCACTGCAGACCTCTCAATTGTCCGTATTTTGAAGGAACCTTCTTATTTTCAGACTTAGTTTACCACTGCACATGATGTACCTATTTGTAGAGGTATGTCCCTATTTGCAGGCTTGATGTATCCCTTCCCACAGTTTTCTGACATCCCCCCACATGATACACAATTTTTGAAGCTGCCTAGTACACAGAAAACCACACTACATGACCAACATACTACTGACATTAATAATTTAAAGAAATAGGACACATCTTACATCTCTGTTTTTCAAAAGCAAAAATAAATGGTCTTGTGTCATAGAATTTTGCAGTAGAGTTCATTAAATTCTACAGATTTTACACTCTCTGAAAATGTGGTTATTTTTTGCAAAATTTTTGTCATTCTCTGTTTTTTAAATGTGCGTTTCCTAGTAGTATCCCATATTTCTACTGGAAGCAGGAAAACTTATGCGCTTTTTGGAATTCCAATTTTTTGTTAATTAGATGCCCAGATTTTTGGCTAGCTGTATCTACGTTTCAAAGGCCATTGTTCCTATTGTCAATGTCTGCAGGGTTAGAGGTATGTATCACTATGAAGCTCAGTCCTGGTGCTTAATATGCTACATTTTTATTCATAAACACCAACTTGTCAGCTCCTGATGACAGATTTTCTTTCAAGAACCAAAGCCTTAGCAGCCGACCAACAATCTTATTTAAGCCTTATAGAAAGAAAATCGGTGAAATGTACTCACCTTCCATAGTTGCAGCCAACACCCCAAACTCTGATATTTATGATTGGTTGACAGTGAATTAGCGTGTGGTCAACTGGATCCACCAAACTTAGTGTGTCTTTCTTTAAAATCATCACCATGTCTTGTCCCTAGAAAATCCATGATGCTTACATTAAAAATGTTTGCAGTATAGCAAAATCTTGATGCAATTGATCAATTAAGATGGATGCAGTTATGTAGCACAAGGAATGCTGCTTTGTTTTGACTTCTGTTGTTAATGTTACTATGTTACTTTTAATGTGTCAATGTAAGAATGAGCTGGTGGACTTGGCTGTAAATAGAGCGATTACCTCTCCCCAAGCACCGATGGCATCACGTCCTTCACATTTGCTGTGAGATAACTGCTGGATGCAGTTATTGACTGCAATACTGCTTTTTCCTGGTGCTAGATCTTCCTCCGGTATCTCCACCCACCCCAAAGAACGCACTGCGAAACACTGCAAAAGAAAATACAGGTCAGTCTGACATATATACAATGGATCCTGAGCACACTTTACCCCTTAAGTTATTGAAATGGCATAACACTTATAAACTGAACATTTGTATATAATAAGGATGGCACTCTAAGCAAAATGATCAAGAAACAAACAATGAAGAAGGCCGAATCCTATGATGGAGAATTATGAAACCCTGAAAGGGGCAAGGACTACCACGGGACCAGTACACTGGTCTGCACACTGATACCTGACGCTCACCTCCAGGGGGAGCTGATGAGCTAATAAGGCTCCCAAACAGGAGTTAATGAGCCACAGGGCTCTGTCACAGACTGATGACGCCTGGCTCTTGACACTGGGAGATCTAATGAGTGAAAAGGGCACAAGAAAAGGAGCCACTGGGCAAGGTTCTGGGGAGGGAAGAACATGATTTACTGTGTAGTTATTATAAAAAGCCCACACGTAGAAAGATTTCTTACACTGAGGAAAAATAGTGCACATATTGTAAGAATTGCAAGTAAGAAAGAGAGAACTCTACATCTTTGCCAAGCCTATGAAACAAAATAACCATTAGGAGAGGAAAAAAAAAGGAGGTTAGGGTGACAACTCCTATAGTTGACCAGTTTGTTATACTGTTAAACAAAAATGCTCAAAAAGCAGAATAGCAAAATGCATTTAGACATACACATTATATATATATATATATACACACACACACACACACACACACACACACACACACACACACACACACACAGTTTTGCCAAAAATAAGTTTATAAAGATTCATTCAAAGGACACATTTTGGGGGCATTATCAAAACAAATCCTTTTGTTAGTATTTAGTTCCCAGTGACATAATTTATTTATTTATTTTATTTATTTATTTATAATGAAGACAAACAACCAATTAAAGATACAAAGGCTTTAAATGGCCAATTTTCACTTTTCAGATGCAGCAGGGGAATAACTATTATGCATAATAACACTGCTCAACATCAGACTCCACCAGATAGGAGACCTCCTCTCAAAATGCTGTCAAACAAGTAATCAATATCAGCTGAAAGATCAGATTGCACTCCAGTATAAGCATTCAAATATTTTAAAACTTTAGCAACTGCCCTGCCTAAAGAGAATGTATTTCATGTGTATTAATTAAATATGCACAATCAGTCTTTTATCTTTTTCCTTTTATATAAAACTGTATAGCCACTTCTCCAATACAGAAATGAAATGACTTCAGGATATTCTTAATATCGTTGCATAGAGACATCACATCTTAGGGATATGTGCATTATTATGTGTGTAGGGTGTGTCTAAATTGCATTAATGTACATCTTATCAAAGACAATTATGCATGGAGTAGTGGTAAGTTGTTCTGATATAAAACCAAACAGCTATACTGAGTAGCTTAAACTTGCATCCATATAGAATTATGACAGTCAGTTACAAAATGAATTGCCCTTGCCCGAAGATGCAATGAACAGTCTATATTAAGTTTGGGGTGCACAATGTGTGGGCACCCCTGCTTGGGGCATGGAGGACTTGCACCCACCAACTTAGGAAAATTCAGGTATAAAAACTGCATTGATCTCATCTAGTTCAGGTAACATGATATCCTACAAAGGTATTTTTGAACTCCTGGCATGGAGCCAGTTAGCGATGTTCAAACTATTAATGAATCTGGCAAATTGTACTGGTAATAAGGACATATATCAACATAGTTTCAGCACAGGTGGGTTATCACTTCTCAATTTAGTAAGTTTTATGACCAAGTGACTTTAGCTTTCACTTCTAAATTATCAGTTGATGTATATAATTTATATGGACTTGGCTACAGCCCTCAATATTCTTTGTCACAGGTCTTTTATTTCTACTGTTATGAATTATAATTATAATCCATTTATTATTAACTGGATTTGTAACTGGCTAATTGGCCAAACTAGACATGTATTAATTAAAGGCTAATTTTCTGTTTACCTACCAATGCTGAGTGGAGTTCTTCAGGGATCAGTACTGGGTGCTTTTCTGTTGAATCTACTCTTGTCTAATAGTACAATTAGCAAATACATTTACATTTTTTAAAATTTTATTTAACATTTGTTAACCGGGAAAGTCCAACTTGGAACAAAGCCAATTTTTAGCGGAGACCTGGGGAGAAACGCTCCAAATGCATATTTTCGTAATGTGGGAGAAAACCGGAGCACCCACAGGAAACCCACACGAACGCAGGGAGGACATGCAGACTCCACATAGAAGGCACCCCAGCCGAGAATCAAACCAGAGAACCTTTTGCTGTGAGGCGGCAACACTACTGGTACACCACTGTGTCATCCATTTGGCAAGCTACGAATGCAGATGACTATAAAATAGCCTTTATATTAGATTACAGTTGGGATTGTTCAATAATATCTCGATTGCTTTAACAGTGTTCTACTTGGGCAAATAGTGTTCATCTGAATTTTAATTGTAATAAATGCAAAGCTATGCATTTTGGAAGATATATTATTAAACTCAATCTTTATCTTAATGGTATTACTTTAACTGAAACTGATTATTATAAATATTTGGAAATATTACTGTCATCTGATTCTTTTCGGACCATGTACATAATATTATAAAGTGTGCTGTTTATTTAATGGGACTTATTTTTAGAACACTTTCTTTAACAGCTGAACACAATTTGGTACACATATATAAAATATATATTGTTAACATTTTGGAATAGAACAGCTCCTTTTGCATCTACAGTAGGACATTACTTTTTTGACGTCTGGTTTGCCATGAAAGCTGTTGTGCTTTGACCTTATTTGACTTGCACTTCAGGCAAACAAGAGGGAAAGTAATTATTGCCTACAAACTTTATCACCATGAAATGTTACAAGCAATTTATAATATTTCTTTACTTCAGAACATACATGCTGATAAATATGGAAAAATGCATTTTGTTATTTTAAAATGAAGAACACCAGTTAGGAACAAATATATAACACAAGTTATTCCAAGATTATGGAATTGACTACCGGTTGATATAAGGATGTCTTCCAACACTGTGTCTTTCAAATCCAGTTTTGGCCATTGGATGGGATCCGATGTTTATAATGCTTTACTTGATGAGACATTGTTCCTCAATGGCCAGTGGGCCTGAACATCATAATACAAACTCAAAAGAAACTTATGAGAATACTTTCTTTTGGATTCAGATCTGTAAACCATTACAAAACATGAGAATATATTTTGACTGCTGGCTATGCACAGTATAATAAGGCTCATTAATGACTCTATTGTCCAGGTTCTGCAATTTGACCTATCATTAGCTCATGTCAGATACTCCTGCCCAGTCAGAGCATTCCAGAGCAATTCTATGCTGGACATGGACTTCCTACAGCAGAACTACAACACTGTTCATCTTTCGTTTGCTCAGGATATGTGGCATCTAGATAAATGCCAGATTAGCCCTGGTCATGCCACTGTATACTAAGGTCACCGAATCTGGTTGGAAAGAACAGCAGAAAACTTCTGCTTTTCCTTTTGACTTTCACTTCTTTGCTGACTTCATTTCACATGGATATTTTATCAAAGTGACCAAAATACTATGGGAAGTTTCTCATTACAGACAAGCAGTGTCTGCCATATAACCAAAAGTGAATTTGATTTTATATATATATATATATATATATATATATATATATATATATATATATATATATATATATATATATATATATATATTGTCCAAAATTGTGGAGAAAAAATGAAAAACTGTTTCAATGTAAATCAAAACATGCCACAACTGATGTGGTCTTATTAGAGACTGTTAGCATGGATTTAGAAATAGTCTTTATTATTTTCAAAGCTGCGATTTCTACAACAGACTTGATTTTGAGAAGTATGGAAAAAAGTGACTTAACAGACTTCATATTTTTTGCTTTAACCAAAGCTTTTGGTATGGCGGTTCCTACTGTACTTTTTTTTTTTTTTCAAAATGAAAATGTGGCTTAAGAAATACAAAACTAAGGCAGGCAGCAGCTACTAATAGAATGTGCTATTTAAGGTGGGACTTGAACAACATCATTCCTTCGCCCAGCCAGTCATATCTGGAATACTTTAAGAGTCTGTTATCAAACAATTGTTATTCACATTATTCTTAAGTGCATGACCCATTAGTCTTACCATAGCCCACTGCAGTTGTAAAACTGATAACATGGTCATCTGGGGTAGGTAAAAAAAAAAATCACACACAAAAAATAGCATCAGCCTGCTAAATAGTTTAACATCTGTCTACCTACCTATACTTTTCTCTTACGCCTGAAACTATTTTCTACCCACACTTTCTTTAACTCTCACTTCTCACCCACATCTGAACTGTGGCTTTGTAGTATCATAGCAGCTTCTTCACTCTGTTAGTCTCTTCCACACCCCTTCATCCTGGCTTTGGTGGCAGCACTGTTGGGTCCTCCTATGACTAAACCTCTCTCCTGTATTTGGTGGCACCAAACAAAGGATCTTCCTTGTCTCTAGCTTACCTAACAGTTCTGGTGCACCACAGCTTTTCTTAATCATGCTACCTTTCTATTTCAACTATCCTGCCTTCTACCATTCCTTTATCTCTTAATATTAGCTCAAAAAAAATCTTATCCTACCTTCTGGTTCTCTTCTTTCCCTTTCGTTTATTTCCATAGCAATCTATCTCCTCTGCATTTTGTGGCAGTAAAGATAAAACCCCTTCTTCTCTTCCTTCATCCTACCTTTCATGGAAAGAGATATAGGAACATCCCCCATTTAAAACAGCTCATTGTTACTGTTACAGTCTTTTCTCAATTCTCCATTCTTCTTTCTTTCACACCTCTCTGCTCATAATCAGCTAATATATCCATTTTCTCCCTCACTCACTACCAGTCTTCTTTTTTTTCCAGATCTCACCATCCCTTGCAGTAATCACTTCTCAAGATGCTTCTTACATCTCATGAGTTTTACTTTCTCATTTTTCCCTACTCAGCACTTCGGCTTGCATCATATAAGCATGCCTACTCTCTCATGATTCCACTCACTCCTACTTTCAACATCAGTCTTACCAGTCTACCTAATTTCCATTCTGTGCAACTCTCAGCCCAAGTACCCCTATAACTTTGCAATTATTCCCACTTTCCTTATGCAGTGCTATTCTAGGAAATGGATTTATAGCACTGAAGGCAATTTCTCTCCCAGTTATATCTCTGAACTACCCAACCCACAAAAACCTCAACAATGTTCTCTCCAAGCATTATCATTCTCTCATAAAACATATTCTAACCTGGGATTTTCATCTTAATCCTGTCCCATATAACCTACCTAGCATCTAACACTGCCACAATCAGGAAAATATAGTTGAAAATAGCCTGTCTTAACATTTGTAGATTTAATAACAAATGTACAAATATCGATGCCTACTTGTAGATTTATAGCAAGAAACCTACATAGTACACCTTCTGAAACTTCATTAAAAAGCAGATGACTCAACCATCATCTGCTCAGCCCAGTCCCTACCAAAACTGCAAAGAGTCACACAGGAAGCCTTTTCCTCTGTTGAAACTTGGTTATCCAATGCCCAATTAATAATCAACCCAAACAAAACTAAACATCTTCCACCCCACCAAACATACTCAAAACAACTCTCGCTTTAACATCACAGCAAAAGACAACACCACTATATACCCAACTGAACGCACCAAATTGCTAGGAGTGGAAATAGACAATAAGCTAAAATTTGACATTCACATATCCATGACCATAAAAAAGTCCACAAAAAACTAGAAGCATTATACAGAAATAAACGATTTCTCACCAAAGCAGCAAAGATTTCAATAGCAAATTCCCACCTTATTTCCACCCTACTTTATGCCTCTCCAATATATACCAACCTAAGGCAATGCAATCTAAACAAGCTAGAGACCTGCTACAACAAAATCGCCAAATTTGCCACAGGGGCATCCTACCATAGTCACCACCGTCTCTCACTTGCTGAACTGGGCTGGCTTGAACTCCCTCACCTCTTTCAGTGGTATCAACTCTCACTCACCCACAAACTAGTAAACCATCCACTAAATGTCCCATCCCTCCAGAATCTACTCCAACCCTATTGCACCACCAGACCACTAAGATCCAGCAACAAAAATCACTTGCAGATCACTAAAGCCAATAACTCTGTTGGTGAAGCACTATTCTCTTGCACCATAGCCAAATTATGGAGCTCCCTCCCACCCACAATTACCTCCTTACCATCATGCACCCACTTCAAAACTTTACTAAAAGCGCACCTAAAAACATGCTGGCTATGCCCTTGCAACTCCCAATCTAATATTACCCACCCCATCCAACAACTACCTTTCTTTCCACTCCACTAACTACTTTGATTATAGCAAGCTCAGATGCTCATAAGCCTAGTACTTATTATACAGCAGGAACTTTTCATTGCAACATTTGTTAATGTCTGTTATGTACTTCACAGATAAAGATTCTAGTTGTCTACTGATGTACTATGTTCTTCATCTGTAAACATGTTGTCAATAATTGCTATGTTAAATTGTTAATCGCTATGTAATACAATGTAACTACTGTCTGTTTATTTTAACTGTGGAGCTTTTCTCCCCGGGCCTCCCGCTGAAAATGGACCTACGTCCAGTCCGGTCAACAAATTTAAATAAATAAATAAAAGGGGGTTTCTGTTCCTCCCAATTTATTCTGTCCAATAATTATATGTTTAGTGATAAACTCCGCACCAGAAATGGTGGCACTAGAACTCTTCTAATTAACAAGAACCTCCCTGCTATTATCATTCAGTTCACAAGAGCCAATGCCATGCCTGACATTCTTGTTTATTTGAAACCAGGAGGTTATCCTAATCTGCACAAAGGCATTGCCTATATCCCCCTTCCTTCTTCAATTTTCTCCCAAGGCTAAGTGCTCTCCAATTCCAATATGTGGCCCAGTGACACTCCAAAAAATACTATAATCCTCAGGGGCTTTAATATCAATGTAAGGCCCCCATCTAAAAAAGACACTATTGTGCCTAGAATAAATAATGCAACTTCTTATAAGACCAAATAAATTGTCCAGAAACAATATATTCTTAGACCTTATCCTAAATGATATTATAAATAAATGTCTGTCTGCAAGCTTACTTCCAAACCAACTGAGTGACCACTGTCCAGTAATGTCCACCTGGGCTGAGTATTGACCCTTGGGGAACACCAACAGAGATTGGTTGAAATGCTGAAAGGTTATGTTGACATTTAGCTGCCTGCCGATGATTGCATAAATAAATGTGAAACCAGAAAATGGAGAGGTAAGTGAAACCTAGAGATACAAGTTCAGAAAGGAGCTTTTGGTGGGACACTGTGTTAAATGCTTTAGAAAGGTCAAGGAAAAGTGAAGAAACAAGGTTTCCCTCATTTTTGTATTGTTGTGAAGTTGACGAGGGCAGCAGCAGTACTGTGGTTTGGCCAGATACTCTTCTGGGTGTTGGAGAGGGGGCTTTGCTTGGTTATATGTTTCATAACCCGAGGGTGAAAACATTTCTCAAGAATTTTTGATAGGGGGATAGGAGAGCAACAGGTCTATAGTTTATTAAATCTGCTGAAGTACTTATTTTGTGAGGGGGGTATAATAATGGATTTTTTTCCAGATGGATGGGACATACTTTTTGGTTTACTGACTGGTTGATAAAAATGGAAACAGGGAAGGCTAGTGCTTCTGCACCTGTTTTGAGGCAGCTGGGGTTGTTGCTTTTAATTTTGCTAGTAATTATTTTACAGCTGATGTTGGCATGAGCTGAAAACGAAAAGACAGTGTGTTGCTTTCGAGAATAGATAGAAGTTGGAGGGGAGAAATAACGTGGTCATTGATTAGTGAAGGAACTGACTGGATAAAATGAATGTTGAACTGAGTGGCAATGGGCTCTTTGTTGTTTGAAGTAGAAGGACAGGGTGCAGTGGTATGGTCGGGATGTAATAATTTATTCAGAGAGGACCAAAATAGCTTGGGGTTGTTTTGGTGCTTTTGTTGGAGATTACTGTAGTATGATTTCTTATCAGATTTAACAAGGATCTTAATATAGTTTCAGGGATACCTAAAATGTTGGTAGGTGTGTTGTGTTTTATTCTTACACCATTCTTTCCATGCTTTGTCTCTTTGGAGCATTAACTGTGTGCTCTCTTTTGTCACCCTTGGTGTTTTAGTCTACTAAATTGTTTACAAGAGCTGTAAACTTCTTCAGATCAATGCTAATGTCAGAGTCACCATTCAAGCATTGATGTTTTTAAAAGGTCTATTGACTATAGACATTTTTAGCTGCATTCCAATGCCAGAATCTGGCATCACCATTGATCTGAAGTTTATGGCTCTTGAAAACAGTTTAGTAGATGGAAGTGTTTATCTCTCATTTTATTGTCTCAATAAAGTTTCCTGCTAGTTCATCCATACCATGTTTTATTTTTTAGAGTATTTGCTTAGAAGTTACTAAAGTAATGTCTTTCGGCTTTTCCCAGTTAGGGATCACCACAGCGGAACATCAGTCTGCTTATGATTGGCAGTAGATTTTTACAGTGCCAAGGTGCCAGCCCAACACCCAACCTTCAACGAAGGCACACCCATTCACACATGCACCTACCTGCATGTCTTTAAACGTCAATCGGCCATGGGGAGGACATGTAGACTCCACACAGAAGGCGCTTCAGCTGAGAATCGAACCAGAGAACATCTTGCTGTGAGGCGACAATGCTAACCACTACACCACCGCAGCCTCATATTTGCTTATAAGTTACTGTGATTGGTATAGTCTAAATGATTAGCAGTACAAAGAATTCAGTGATTTGAAACAAAACTAGTTTGCATTTAATTATCCTCATATTATATATTGCAACTGTACAAAAAGACAAAGATAAAATAAACAAGATAAATGCATCCAAGACATGTCCTGACATAATGGGATAGAAAATTATTTAGTGTCTCCTTACAAATACACATGTAGACAGCTTTTGTTATTTCTGGTTTGTACTCGGACATCAGTTTGCTAGAACTGGCAGATGGTTACAAACATTGTGCCAGTTTGCTGTGTAATCTACAGAGTAAGACTTGTTATAGTTATCCTGAAGATCCCAACCATTTGTATTTTGTTGTACCTACAATCAGATAAATCACTGTGGAAAATTATTTGACCAGGTAATGATGCTTCAGCTAAGAACCTTGAGTGTTCCATTCTGCACAAGATTCTGTACCAGTTAATTTGCCATGTTGACACTTATTGTGACAAAGAGCGGTGATGTAATTTTGGAGGAAAGGACTTGGGCAACAGCTACTGCACTGGGCCCTAATCTGCAGAGATACAGTGAGGTTTTGTAAAAGATTAATTTCATTGAATAGCGATTAGTAATGTATGTCAGTTGCAGTTTTAACTCCGAAGCAAGATAAAAGAGGCATCAGCATACTTTATATTTTGTGGATAAAACAGAATTATTTAAAGAAAGTACCTTGGAGCCTGCTTCACCAAAGCTCTGTGAGAATTCTTCATCTTGCCAAGGCAGAGATATTCTGTAACACATACAAGATGATTTATAATTTGACTGAAAGAGGTCAGGTGATGCTTTCAAATCTAGTTACAAATTTACTGTGGGTGTTATTTGCACTATACAAAGCTTCTTAAGACTGGACAAGGCCTGGAATGTTTTTTTTTTTTTTTTTTCCAAATCTTTGTTTTTATTTTTTGTTGTTATATTAAACAAATTGTTAAATGCAATGCACAGTAACAGGTAATAATACATTGAAAGTAAACCATTTACAAAGTTAGATAAAGCAACTGTTAATTCTAGTAATAGACAAGTAACTTTAAAGTTCGTTTTCTCAGTATGAAGAGGGACACAGATGAACAGAATGAGATGAACAGACATATGAGAAGTATGGCAATATTAACATTGTTAATATACAATGTAGCTTTTTGGACATAGTCAGAATGTATTAGATAACTATACAGTGTTCTAGAATACAGGAAAAACCAACAGAGAAAGAAAAACACACACACAAAAAAAAAAAACTTCTATATACAACTATTTACACATAGTGCTACAATATAATGACAGGATTCTAATTACATTTAGCAAGATGTGATAGTTCTCATCTTTGCTTGCATCGTATATATAGGCAACCATTAGAGAACACAGTGGAGTAAGACTCTGATTAGGAGGAGGCTGGTGGCAATACTACTAAAGGACAGTGACTATAGAAAAACATTGTTTGCCATGTTAAGGTGCAGTCAAGGGTAATGCTCCTGAACCTGAGGTATTTCAGGCGCTTATTCACATTGTTAGTGGTTATGTTAGTGGTTAGTTTATGAGAAAATATACTTAGATGCCATGTTCTTGAAGTTGTCCCAATGCAGTTTAGATCAATCTAACCAGTTTTGCATAATATAAAGCTTAATTAACATGAAGAGAGCAATCTGCATCCTGAGATCAGTAGAGGTTATGCCATATATGGCATATATGAAGTATAGCAAATTCCCAGAAGAGAGTGGATTTGCCATAGCCCATTTTTTTAAGTTTGATCCTTAGGGAATCACATAGATTGTGAGCATATTTACAGTATCATAGAAGGGCCTGGAATTTTCTCTGCCAGAAATGGGCAGCTTATCACCAAGACCCTGTATGAAATCGAATAATGAAACACAAATATAATCAACATTAGTATAGTAGTAACCATTTGTAAAACTTAACTATTTTTCAAGAAAATTGTTCCTGCCAGTCCTTGTTAATGGCTGCTGTATTTAGAAGTTGTATGCATACCCATTAACTATATATAATTAGTCATAGCAGAAAAAATACTGTTTAGGAACAATGTGTTTTATGTGTATGTTTATTATTATTATTATTGCATTCTTTTACTTTGATTCAACAAAGTATCAATACTGAATTGCAGATAATGCTCATATAGTTGCAATGCATTCTCCCAATTATTGTGCAATAAAACTGCAAATCACAAGTTCTGTAGAACAAACTAAGCACAATGTTGTTATAAATAGATCAACTACAACCATGTTTACTTACCAGTACATGCACAGACAGGGCTAGTGTGTGATGCTGTATGTATAAATTCTATTCCCATAAAGAAGAATGTTAGTTACATTTACTAAGTATCCCATGTTATTTTATCCTATCAGTATCAGCTGATTTAAGGATGACTTAATCTGTCTATTTCATAGGTTCATACTAGGCTATCTGCCCTAGGGCATTTATAAGCCTAGCCAGAGTATGTTTGGTTTTAGCCACCCATTTTAAATGAATTTTGCTATGCCCTTTTTCGAGGTTAGTATACTGTGCCTCTGTCTAACAGTGACACAGAAGTGATACCCGGGGTAAACCTACTATCTCCCATCCACTCATCAAGATTCCTCTTGAAGAGAGTCAATGAGGGACTCTGCCTAACCTGGACTGGGATTTTATTCCAGAGTGAAGGGAGCCTCTGGGTTATGAATCTGTCCCTCAAGCATGTCCTATTTATTTCACTGCTGAGGTTCAAGTCTCTCGAGCACGTAGCTCAATGGGATTTGGATTTTCTGAGGTGCAGCATGTCCATTAATTCCAGGTTGGACATGGCTTTATACGTCAGGCACAGATCGCCTCTGAGCAGGCGGTATGCCACTGAGTAGAGCTGGAGTTTCTTTAACCAGGCAACATATGGCATCTGTTTCAGCCCTTTGATCCTCTTGGTGAGGTACTTTTGGGGTCTTTCCAGTTGCTGCAGGTGTCTGGTAAGGTACATCCCAAAAGGGGCATTGTACTCAATTATAGGCCTGATGAGGGATGAGTAAAGAGGCACGATGACCTCCCCTGATCTAGATGTGAATCCCTTCATGATTAGGTGGGCTATATAAAATGTTTTTCTAACCACTTTGGCCACGTGGTTGTCAAATGAGAGATTGCTATAAACTTGGGTCCCCAGGTCCCTAATTACTTCTTCCGTACTTAATGGATTACCACCTATGTGGTAATTTGTGGGCACTTTGTTTTTGCCAAAGGGGATGACTATACACTTTTTGGCGTTTAGCTTGAGGCCATGGCTCTGGCACCAGTTGTCTGTTTCTATGAGGCCCTTTTGTAGGATGCTTGTGTCGGCTGGAGAGTCGATTATGGTGCAGACAGATTGCTATCTAAATGATGGTAAAATTCTTTCTTGCTAATTCTTTTCAATAAAGGATGATTATTTGGCAAGTATGGGATTTGTATCTCAAATTTTTTTGTTTGTTTACCTTAAAAATAAATGTACATTTAATTTTCTAGGTATCAGACATGCATAATGCAGTATTATACTCACATATTTAAAGGAGCAAACTATATAGCATAACAGTATCTTGGTCTAGTGAATACAGTAATCATACAGAGAAGTGCTAGGTTCTACAAAAGTAGGACATTAGAGCACCTACACAGCTGTGTATATGCTGTATTTAAATCATAAGTGAAATCCTTCATAAATCAGTTTCCAGTAATTTTGTGGTATAGTAACGCACAGCGGGCTCCACCAACAATATGTTAAAAGGTACAGGATCAAGAAGGAGCAGGTGTCTAATTAGAAGCAATCTTCCCTTAGTCTGAACAAGCAAATAAGAGCACTAGTGAAATCCTCCAAAGCAAACCAAGTCCAAACTGGCCACATATACTAAAGACAATCATAAGGTTTTCTTCACATATATCCGCAATCTCAAGGGAAGCACACAGATCTGCTCAGAACTAGTGGTCATGGACAACACATACACAAATCCTGTAGATATAGCTAACCTACTGGCAGACAGGTTCAGTGAAAACTTCACTTCTCTGTCCCCACATCAGTAAAACAGGACATCTTCAAAATCTGCCCCCCTCCCCTTATCTCTAGGGAGCAAGTCATCACTGCCCTCTCAAAGGCAAAAAATACAGCCTCCATGGGACCCAATAACATCCCATGCTGCATCCTACATGAACTCAGGCAGGAACTTGCAGCACCAGGCACCCTATATAACCAATGCCTGAGTACCGGCTTCATTTCAGCTGAGTGGACAGCTACTGTCATCCCTTTGCACAAAGGTGGAGTTGTCTACTGATCCAGGAAATTATAGACCCTTCAGCCTAACTAGCCTGATCTGCAAGGCCATGGAGCGGATTATCATGGACATCATTAACAAGGACATTGGCAACCTCCAGACACTTGACCCGACACAGTTAGGTTTTGTCAAGGGGAGGTCATGCCTGTTAAATTTGGTTGACTTATTTAAGACAGTCATCAAAGCCATAGACAAGGAGAAGATGGTGCACACTGCCTACCTCGACCTGGCCATGGTCTTCAATACTTTTCCCCACTCAGGTATAATAAATAAACTCTCTCAACTAGGCATCAATCCATACGTTACCAGATGGGTAGCAAACTGGCTTACTGATAGAACCCACCTAGTCAAAATAGGGGAAACCATCTCAAGTAGTAGACTCGTAACAAGCAGTGTACCCCAGGGGTCAGTGTTGAGGCCTTTGCTGTTTGGGATATACGTTTCAGAGATGCAGGCCAAATCTATTGGGCTATGGCTGACAAAGTTTACAGATGACTGCAAGCTGGGTGCTGTCGTCAATTCCCCTAGTGATGTGGACATCCTCCAAGAGGGTCTCACCCAAACAAATGACTGTTGCCAGAAACATGGCCTCAAACTGAATGTAAAAAAATGCATCATCATCCCTTTTGGGGAGAATGGCATCCCCACAAAATATCACACTGATAATTAAGCACTAAGCATGCAGTCAGTAGTAAGGGACTTGACCACTATATTGCCTCCATTATACAGAAAGCTTTCTACATGGCCCACCTCATTAGTAAGGGTATCTCATCCAGGGACAAGGTGGTTGTATTATAAGACCAATTATTGAATACAATGCCCCTTTCGCCATGTATCTTGCAAAGCACATGCTGCAGCTGGAGAGACCACAGAGATTCCTCACCCGGAGAATCCAGGGCATCAAATATCTACCCTACACAGATGGGCTAAAAGCCCTGTCCCTCTACTCAGTCTCCTACAGACTCCTCATAGGTGACCTCTGTCTGGCATACAAAGCAATCTCAGACCCCGCCCTGATGGGACTGCTGCATATCTGCAAGTCAAGCTCCACTCGAGTAACCTGCACGCGAGACCTCAACCTGGTTTGTGACATCAATAGGACATGGTGGGACAGATTTGTTTCCCAGAGACTCCCCCTTCTGTGGAGTATACTCCCTCTCCACATAAAGCAGAGTACCTCATTAAACCTTTTTAAGCGCAACCTGGATAACTGGATGGGTAACAGAAAATACACCCCAGGATTCCACCTAGGTCCCTGCTGGACAGGGGCATTGGGTGCTGACTTGTTGGAACATGGGCTAAATTCTTGGCTAGGCTTGTAAAGGCCTCAGGGCCAATAGCCTAGTAACTTCCTATGATCCTACATAAACAGTACTTCTAAAATGGCAGAATCATCTCACCATGGTAAAAGTGTTTGAAGAGAATACTGAAAATTCCCCAAATGTATACAGCAAAGAGTACAGAGAAATATCCAGGTCGGGTGGGAAATGGCCGTAGAATTTTTACTTCCAAATTCTGTATATGAATGTCCAGTAATCCGGAGGTTGACCAACACATGGTCACAGCACTAGTATAGGAATTATATCACAAAGCAGTGGTCAGCTGCATCAAAGGACAAAGTTTGCCATTTACTTATCAAAAGGAAGAAATCATGAGCACAAGTAGTGGGAATGAGGTTCTTTGGTAGAATTGCTATGCTATGGCAGTTGAGACGCCTGCAATCTGACAGGGTCCTGGGCTACAGCTGTTGCTGTTTCTTCTTTGGGTTGACAGGAGTTGTTTTATGTGGTTTGGGTAGCTAACTAACGAAACGTCAGCATTCAAAATGGTAAATGCTGACAAGACAAGAAAAAAAAGGCCAAAAACCTGTCAGAATCTGTAACAAGCATGCCCCCCAAACCCACCGTATTTTTATATACAAACTCTGAGAATGCTGCATCTTGGAGATATGGACATCTCAGACTTAGTATATGTAAGTCTATTTTTCAGCCATTCAGTCTCTGTGTTTTGAGACTCAGTTTAATAGGTCCTGAGATTTCAAAGGTTAACAGTTTGGGGTTTGCGGCTTCAAGTGATGATGCATCCCCTGGAAACCCACAAAGCATGGTCTGCAGGGAGGAGACCCTAAAGCACAGTCAGAACATGCTGGACAGATTACATCACTTAGCTGATCTAGTGATTTAGGACGATCCTATTGGATGAAGTAGGAAGCGTTGCTAGGGATGGGGGAACTGATCCATTCTGTTCAACCTGTTACCCCAGCAACCCAACCTGTTACCCCAGCAACCCTCATTATGGCAAACAGGTCAGAAAATCAATAGACAGGTGCATTTCTTTTTATTTCATGAATAAATGTTTTATTTCACTTCTTCAATTTCTGTAACAAAGTCAGGGTTAGAACTAAGGTCGTCCAGTTTAATTACAATAAAAAATTAAGTAAGTAAATAAATGATTACCACTTCTTCCGTACTTACCCTTTTGAGCAGAGTAATTGAAAAGGGTGGTTCCTGCAAATTCTCAATCATTTCTGATGGTCATAACTTCCTTGTTTTTTTTTTTCAGTCTGGATTTTAAACATGTTAGAGTCCTGTCAATGCCCAGAGTGGTCAGTGATCTCCTAATGGTCATTAATCAGTACTGCTTTAGTCGTACTTCATCTGCAGAAATGATGATATTTAATGGACTAATGGCAGTAAAATTGTATCATCTCTACTACCATCTTGAACTGGTTTGCTTCCTACATTTCTGAAAACCTCCAGAAGATGTTATTTAATATTAATTCATCATCTGTTTGTTATGTGGATTGTGTAGTGCTAACAACTATAGGCTTTCAACTGAGAAAATTATTATACAGTAGTGTATGCAATATCAGTACTATACAGACTCCTCTCAGAACTGTCTATATGTTATCTTATGAATGATCTGGATTATATCCATCATTGGAAGAAATATAATCCTCTGAAACTCATCACCACCAAGACAGAGCAGAGACCTTGGTCGTACATTCTTCTTTAAGGAATTCTCTAGCTTCAGTACTTAAGCCCTGTATATTTTATTTATGAGATGGACTAGAATTTGTTTCTAAGGTCAGTAATTTTAGAGGATTCCTTAATAACAGGCATATATTTTGGGAATAAGTGTCAGTAGTCTACAAGACATGTTGCTGCCATCTGAGGAACATCACACAGATTAAGCACCTAATAAACCCATTAGAGGGCGTTATTGTGGTACTTTATCTTATTTTCTTGTTTGAACACTGCAGTTTCCTTTACCTGGAGCCACACAACACTGACCTAGATTGGCTGCAGCTGGTATAGAACCAACTGACTTATCTTCTGACTTCTACCTTTCATTTTTATATGTTGTGCTGCCCCACCCAAAGTCTAATTTGTGTTCCTGTACCTATGTGCACAGACTGTTAAGTTTCCTGAGCTGTTTTATCTTTCTCCAAAGAGTTTGGATTTGTCTTATCTTAAAGGACTGTTGGTACCTTCCCAGTCAGTCACCTTGAGCACTTCATCCTACCATTCTGGTGCTGCTAGCATTGTTAGGTGTGTTGTGTCAAACTTCCATTGTCATTCTTTCAGAGGGTTCCTATTAAATCAGCGAACGCTTAACTTAGCGAACACTGTTTAATCAACCCTTTTTATTCGAAATGGTGAAATCCCGAAAGCACGGAGCAGCAATTTTTTCCCAGGGAAAAAAAAATCACTGGGCCATTTTTGGGACTTTGCCATTTTCTCCACTGTGGTGCGATCTTGGGTTGGTATATTTAAGTAGGGGGGTGAGGGGGCCACGGCACCCCACTTTATTTTGTGTTTCTTTTTTTTTTTTTTTTTTTTTTATGGAGCAGCGATTGTTTTACCCCTGGGAAAAAAAAATCATTGTTCCATATGTTTGGCCTTTTGGTGTTTCGACATATTTGGGTCGGTTATACAGCATTCACTAAGTTAAGCAATCACTTATGTAATATAGACCCCTTTGAGACACCATGCTCTATGGCTTTGAAATCTGTTATAGGTTTTCAGGAATTCTTTTTAAACAATGTATTTTTCACATGACCTACTTGAACAGTACAGATGATTCCTTTACAAGAATTAATTTGTAGATATCAGATTATATTCTTATGGATTAGTGTCAATATGAATGCTTTATTTTTTTTATTTATGATTTTATGTTTATCTTGTATATTCCTGATGTGTTTATTTTTAACACATAAATCTAGATTTGATCATCAGTCTTGTGTTGTCCTGTATTTGTCCCTCAATCATGATAGCAACACTTGCATCAGTAATACATGTCCCTGCTTCTCCTTTCGTTCTGTGCCAACTCTATATCATGACAATTCCTATTTCTTCTTCTATTTCATATCACCGTTTTACTCACTAAACATGACTTGTGTACCCCATTTCTGCTTCCTACCCTCCCACTCATTTGCCCTAGCATTCTGAAGTATCCTGCTTTTTTCTCCGTCCTCTGTTATTCCTTCAGATCATCCCTCATTTCCTTTTCTGCTTCTTACCCATCCAGGGCTTTTCATCCCCTCACCCACCTCTCTTCAGTAACATTAATCCTCCCAGTTAGTTTATTCACACTGTATCTCCATTACTATTCCCATCCATAAGCCTTTTGCTTGTCAAGCACCCTATTCTGTCTGCAGTTCCCTCAACCTTCTGCTATCTCTCTATTATTCGACCTTTGGGCTTATGAATCCTGATTTCTAAAACTGGCAGTGAAGTACTTTCTAAGCAACATTTAAGATCTACTTCCTAACAGTTAGATGTTGATTTAAGGGCCTGTTTAATGAGAATACCCACTACGAATGCTCTTATAAATGATTACATGTGGAACATGTGTAAAGAAGTGTCCACAGCAAAAGCCTTTACCTTGTTCCAGCTTACCTTTTAGTCGCAGCTTGCCCTTGGCTTTCCAGTTTTGCACCTTCAGAACAATGTGCCATGGCAGTTTTGGACCGATCCTGTTCAGAAGGCAAAGGACATAAATCAAAATTTCCGTGAAACACAGTTTGCCATTCAACACTCATTGTTTTAGTGATTCTTGAATATCTAAGACAGAGGCAGCTTGCTAAACATGCCTCTCGAGTTGTATGAGCAGGTTTATTTTTTTCTTTGACTTAATAAAGGTTTTCTTTCTCCGCTTTCATCAGTAAAAGTGTTTCACAGAGTTTGTAAACACAAGTTAAAGTTTCTCCTTGGCCAGGCTTGTCCTGACCACATTGTAAAATTTAATCTATAGAAAAATATTGCTTTCAATGCTCCCCTGAGTTGACAGTAATCAGTCTAGATGGCTTGGATCTCTAAGTAATGATAATTATGCCGGCTGGCTAACTCCTGCAGACAAGTCCAGGCTGCCTAGAAACACACAGAGGTCCTGCAGGATGTCTTGGAGACTCCTGTTGGGATAGAGAGCTCTACTCTGACCTGCCCAGCTTACTTTTGCCATGAGCCCTACTAAGAGAAATTGCTGGAGCTAGAGACTTTGTAAATACTTTTGGAACATTAAATAGTTCAAGGGGTAAGGTAAAGAACTGATGATTTGAGCCAGATACAGAAAATCTTAAGACATATCTGAAATGCATGCAAATAAGAGTGTGATGGTGAGCATCTTTTAAGTATAGCTTTACCATGATAGCTAGTAAGGGGATAAGAGGTAACAGGGTCTAAACTTTGGGATTTAGACAAAGAAAAAGGGATGCCAAATATAGGACTCATGTCCTGTTTTTCTTTCGTACCAAAAAAAATATTTGGAAAAAAAAAACTTTGCAAATCTGGCAGGCAGGCACTGGTTCTATGACTCTCTGAAATAACATGTGCTGATTTACTGAGCAAGGAAGAATCCTCTGGAAGGGGAAGGAGGTACTGCCATTGTCAAGTGTATCCCTGTTGAATGACTTTGAGAATATATTTGTCTGAAACAATCTGGTGCCACATAAGGACATGTAGATTCAGAGAAAGGAAGAGAGACTGCTGGGGGAGGGGACCTGAAATGGCCAATAGTCATCCTGACTTTTTGGACGGTCTTTGATTTTGCTAGGCTTTCCATTTCTTTTTGGAACTTTCTTGCAGTTTTTTTATTAAAACCTGTTTGGAGGAACATTTAGCACAATGACAAAGGCAACAAAAAGTAGAAGGGTTGTTGCCAAGCTTAGGAAGCTTATAACAAGGAAGCTAGCAAGAGATCCTGTAGAGGTACTGGAAATGTTTCAGACATTTTATGAACATCTGTATAAAGTGAACAAATGTGGAGACCAAGAAAAGGTGCAAATGGAAATGTTTATGGAAGAATTAAGTATGCAGATAAAAGGTACAAATGGAAATGTTTATGGAAGAATTAAATATGCAAAAGTTAGAGGCAGATGAGGCTCAATTACTAACTGGATAGGAGGAGATGAGATAAAAATGGTGATATATAACTAATTCATAGAAAAGTCCCCAGGAATACATGGTATTCCTGTGGAAGTTTGCAATAAAGGAGAGAAAAAACTGATAAAGATCTGGAAGGTTTTGTTTAACAGCACTGTAAGAGGAGGAAAAGTACCAACATCCTGGAAGAAAGCAGTGGTGGCTGTAATATCTAAAGATGGTAAAAACTCATCAGATCCAGCTTCTTACAGGCCCGTCACAATTCCAAACCAGCTTCATACAGGCCCATCACAATCCCAAACCATGATTATAAAAGTGTTTATATCTATAATGGGTAAAAGAATGGCAAAGGTGATGCCAACATTGATAGATATGGATCAACATGGTTTTGTGGAGGCTAGGCAAAAATTTGACAACATTAACAGAACATTGATCATCCAGAAGGAAGCTGAATGTTAGAAAATACCACTGTTGTTGGTGGTTCATGATGTAGAGAAAATATTTGACAGAGTAAGCTGGGAGTTTATGAACAGGGCAATGGAAGCATTTGCATTATCTGATAAAATTATAAGGTTGATT
>NC_056733.1:1078264847-1078272347 GCF_019279795.1 Protopterus annectens
GAAAAAAGGTATGGGGTAGTTGTTATTTTCTACAAAAATTGACATGCATTTGGGAATAAAGATGTTTCCAGGTGGTTCTTAACCCCTTTAAAAATACTCAAGGAAAAAAAAAAGATTATAGATGCAAAACTGCTGACATACAATTATTTTAAGGTAAACAATGTACATGTGTTTAGTTGTATTAATACGAAATAGATTTGGGATATAGCATGAAATACATGGAGGTATAGTGTTTCAGGAAAAAAAGGAAATTTTATGGAATTTTTGTATCTTAAGTGTTGGGCTGTCAGATACAGCTGAACTAATAGGCGGGAAGTAAGTACACTGTTTTATATGTGGTTAAATGCAGTATACAGTCAAACAGTAGAAAACAGTGTTCACAAAGAAACCTTGATATTCACACAATGAACTTAATGGGAATCATCGTTAAAGCTTATAAGAAGAATACTAGAAATATACGGTCTTGCCAGGCTGGACAGACATCTTAAAAACTGTAATCTGGACTCAGATAAATCTGATATGAATAAAACCATACTGAATTTAAATAATGCTATTTTCAAAATTAGTTTTAACCTTTATATCTTTGAAGGCTAGTTTTAAGCAAGAGGGTTATGTAGTGTTTTGCTTTGGTCTAAACGTTCTTTTTTTTTTTTGAGTTTTTGCTGACATTGAAATATATCTGAACATGTATAAATAATTGTTAGTATTTATTATTTGCTACATTTTGAAAAATGTAAAAATATTAATAAATACTATTTCAATAAAAGATTGTGTATTTGACAAGGACACCCTTTTAGTTATTTATTTTTGCTAAATAATCTTAACATGTACATTTACAAATCCATCTTTAGTAGGGATAAAATAACAATGTAAAAGGAAATGAATAACTAGACTCCATATTTCTATTAACAAGGACAATAAAGTAAACCTGCAGAAAAGTGATGGGTGTACATATTTTCAAAACATTCCAAGACAATACAATTATTTATACAACCAGAGTTAAAATAAATAAATTACTTATTCAAATTAAAAATAAATTGCCTACATTCAAATTAAAAATAAATCGCCTACATTTATGGTTACAGTATAATCATTCTTCTACCATACTGGCAGAAAAATCCTGTGCTATAACTTTCTTATGCCAGTCATTTAGATGCCTGCAATATGGTCAATGTCTGCAATTTAATAAATTACTGGTATAGGACCTGAAAACTAAAATAAACCATAAACCCAATTATAACTATCAATTAAGGTCTGATATAGGTTCAAGACAGTGTTCTAGTTTATAAATCACTGAAAGTACAATATGGCACTTAGGTATTAAGCAACCTGTCCAAAGTAACAGAGAGTGCAATGAAGATTAGAATACAATGGTGATTAACTCTTGTTATAATAACAGGGCCTGAAGGCAAATGTTTGCCTACCTAAGTACCATAATACAAGACTGGGTATCAGGAGAATCAAAGCCATGAGGAGGTTTGGGGGAATAGAGTGCCATTTCAGATGCCTATCAAGAGACTAAGGAGTAGTTCAAGTTTTTTGTAGACAACAATGATATGTTTTAATACAACAGCCTAAAACAGCTGGGTGAAGCATAATAACTGCAGTATTTGATGTTGATATGCACAAAATGGGAAATTAACGGACTATATCTGTCCCAGTTTGTGTAACTGTAGTGTTAAAAGAGTGCACATCTTTTAGTATAGTCAAAATTCAGAAAACAGCGAGTGAAAAAGGTACATGTGAATTATGTTCTGGTCAAAAAGAGAAATGCAGTGGCCACTATAGACACTGAAAATGGCTCATGTTAGAGGTATATACAGGTTTAAATGGAGAGAAAACAACACTGACAAAGTAACTTTGGATAGCTCAGTTTATTTCAGTGGGATGATTTGTACATCATGAGAAATCAGAATAACTCTGAATGCACAGTTTCTGTAAAGATATCACCTTCAACAAAAAAGCTGTCCCAAAATGTTTTCCTTCCAACTACTGGTGACTTAAAAACTCCTGATATCCTGACATGAGCCTTCATTGTAAAGGTTCTCCTCTTAGAGGAAACCTGTGTACTCAGCTGTTAACTGCACCTGCGAGAGGAACAGGTCAAGCTGGAGCCATAATTGCAATGTAAGTTTAGGTGTTCTGCCTTTGTTATGCCCTCGGATTCCCAGGACATATGGTATTGGTGTTGCCATACAGTCCTCTGATATGAGAACTATATTCCCTGATATGAGAACTATATTCCCCTCCACTTTTGTAAGTCTCAAAAGCCCTACCTCCCACCCATGGAAACTGAATGCACTAGTTAACCTCTTCACTCCAGTATGAACCACCGTCACTAGCACACCCATGGCATCTGTATCAGACTCATTCCCCTTCTTATCCATGCTGTTGTATCCCACACCAAAGCTGTTAGTCAAACATAGGACATCTAGGTCATAATTATGGCTTTATTCCTCTATGCCATGGAGCAAGGTCCTAAAATCGTATTTGCAGAAGCACAGAAAGAAAGGGCTGCCACTCAAGAGCAATACTGACCTTCAACCTAAAAAGCTAACCATAACACTCTGTCACTCACATAAGTGAATAAAAACTAATTCTGAAAAAGCACATCACATTTTTAAATGGTTTGTAAGTAAATGTTAATTTTGATTATGTGAATGCTTTGATAATACCTTTAGATATCTGTTTATTCTTTATGTCAAATTTCCCCTGGGACACATTGTTCTGAGTGAACAGACAACACAGGTATAGCTCACACCTTCTTCCTCCTATTTTTAAATTTTTCTACTGATTTTCTTGCAGCTTTAAATATCGACAGGGATTCATAAAGGTTACCACAATGTACAGAGATTCATAAAGGTTACCACAATGTACAGACTACATGTACACTTAGTGTAATCTTTCTGAATGACTAGAAAGCACAACAAAAAATGTGGTAGGGATGTTCGTGAATACATATTGTGTACACTTACTGTAGGCATTAATGAATCTGGCCCTTCATTTAGAGTTATACAATTTTGATAATTTTGTGCTATTTTAAGATGCAAGCAATGTTAACTGAAGAGGCATGCACAACCTATAAGGAGTCACTTTTCCCCATGTAGAACACATCAACAAACTTTACAAATCATTATCAGAATGGATATGTTTTGTTTAGTTTTGTGTAATAATTACAATTTTGAGTCAAATTATAAAATGCACTGGAATATACTGATCACTTTCAGATTCATCATTCTAAAGCAAGCACGTCTGCTTACACATTAGTCAGTTTAATGCAAAAATGCTCAACTATCTCACACTAAATTATTGCAGCCAAGCCATTTTGGTATTTTTCCTATCATGATTCGTAAATAAAATGAAAGATTCTTTCAGTGAGTTTGCATTACTGTCTTTCAGCTTTTCATTCAGAACATACCTTTCCATCTATGGAATGAAAGTCTGTATCCAGGCTATGTTCTATAGTAGAGGTGAATGAAGGGTGTTGCCACTGTGTGGTCCCAGTTGGCACATGCCAGTAATATGTGCCAGTTGAATCTCGGATTGTCCTCCAGCCATGAGGAAGATCTGGGTCAGAATCCAAGTTCTGGTCATTCCACAGATTATCTGATGAAAAAAAAAAAATAGAGAGAAAGTAAATTGCAGTTCTATGCTCTACCATATTGACTGACTGTAGAAAAAATTAGAACCAAATTCAAATTCAAGGTTAGTGACTCAACAGGTAGCATACTTGCCTTTAGTGCTAGATAATCAGGAAAATGTGGGTTCTATTGCAACATGAGATGATTGGATTCAATTTCCAATAGTACAACAGTAGTGCAGCATAAGGGAGGTGTTAGAATCCTGAGTGTGCTATCGTTCTGATAAGACATTAAACTGAAGCTCCATCTGCCTGCATTGTTGGTAGAGCAGGTGGATGTAAAAGATCCCATGACACTTATCGAAACTGTAAGGGAATTTCCTCAGTACCCTGGCCAAATTTGCCTTAGTCAGTATGAATACCTCCTCAGGTCTCCCTTGAGAGATATTAATTCCTATAGTCCAAAGATCCTATAAAAATAGGTCACCGGCCAAGTGAGATTACTCTGGTCAACAAAGTGAAAGTAAGTAAAATAAAGGCATGAACTTTCACTTCAACATAAACAAGACCTGTTGGAGAAACAGCTTCCTCACAGGGCAACACTTTCAACGCCATTGTTCATCTGTAATCCAGTTCTTATAATGTCTGCTAACCACATATATTTAAAAAGTATTTCTTTTACTAATATATTGTAAAAAAATACAAGTTATTTTTAAATTGTACACGTATCTGTTTAACAGACTTCTTTAGCTAGTACATTACAATTGAACGATGGTGTTGAAAATGTTGCCCGATAACTTACAAAAACAGAAAGTAAAAAACTAAATACATTCATCAAAATCAGACATTTTTTTAAATACTCATAATATGCATATATAATATATATACATACATACACACACACACACACACACACACACACACACACACACACACACACACACACACACACACACACACCTACCACATTAATTGTATACAATGAACTGTTTTCCTTTGAAGTGTCTTATATTTCCTTCAAGCAGTTGTCAAGTCATGACCTGACTGGGTATCACACACCATTCCCCATTCATTTTGCTGGCTTCATATACGTAATGTAGTTTGACACTGACTTACTTATAAAAAAGGAATATTTTATTTAGTTTTACATTAGATTAAATTGTGAGGTACTTACTATGAGTACTGGCACAGTACATCGGAGCTGCTTTTATTTTGCATTTACAATGAAGGACAGCACGAGTGTATTTCAAGCGCGAAATGTACAAACTACAAATTTTGCATGAAATGTGATAATATGTACCTAGCCTATATTACATCTGTAACCAGAACTACAGGATGTCTGTTCTCCTTAATGTAGGATAGGAAGATGTTTTGGTACTTTATACAGAATGGGGAAAAGCAGCCCTTGTAAACTATAGGTATTTGTCGGTCTCTGTTGCTGTTACTACAGAATGCTTTTTTTCTTAAAGTGCATAATTGGAAGAAGCTTTTTTTTTAAAAAAAATATTATTCATTTAATTATTTCACACACCTGTTAATATTAACATGAAAAATACATGGGTTCACATTACATTCGCAGCCCAGCTACCGCATTTCAACTGTTTCCCCAATAACGGAAAACAAAGCGAAAAAAACGCTGTTGCCCTGTTAACGGAAAAGTACCGAATCTCCTATCTATGGCATAACCTCCCTTTGAATGTCAAACAGTGTAACACATTGGCTTCTTTCAGGTTCTGCCTTGAGAATTTACTCTTGGGGTGGCTCTCATTGAGCAAGATGGCAAATTCACTCACTAAACTCTCTGGGATACATAGCTAGGATCCATATAGTCACCCAGATCACCGGTCTCATAAGAATCTATGAACCTTTAGTCAAACTGAAAATACAGCTCAGTGCTGACAGAAGGAAGGTGCATTATGCATTCTTCTGGAATGTAATTTAATTGAACATGTTTCATAAATATCTTCAGTCAAAAATGATTGCTGCCCCTCCCACCATCACTGCTGCCTTGGAAATCAAGGGATGCTTTAATAACAAGAATTAAACCATAAGAATATAAACAGGTGTGTTATAGTTTCTCTTACAAAAGCTTAACTGAGCTACACTGTGCATCATAAGTCATGAAATAAAATGTCTTCTTTCATTGTACAAGGTTTTAAAACAATTCTTAAGTTATTTAGGAAATCACAACAGTTGCAAACAGGACATTTGTTCTCAAAATTCCATATTATACAATGACCACCTATTAATATTCCAAAATGTGCATGCTGATTGGCCAGCGTGCATGTTGTAAATCAGACTTATACTAATAGAAAAAGGTCCGGTTGCCCGGACTTTTTCCATTAGTATAAGTCTTTTTTTACAGCAACGGAGAACGCAAGATTGCCGTTGCTGTTTAGACACTGTCTCGCTATGTTAAAGGAGTTTAACATAGCGAGACAGCTTTAAAAAAAGTAACGGAGATCTTCCTTTCTCCTTTGCTTTTTTTAAAGCTGTCTCGCTATGTTAAACTCTTTTAACATAGCGAAACAGTTTGTAAAAAGCAATGGAGATCTTGCTTTCTCGTTGCTTCCACCCACAGCTCTGATGTACTGCGTAAGCATATGCATGCGCAGTGCATCAGAACTGCCGCAGAATAGCAGACAGCAGTGGAAGGGCAGCAAATAGGCATTATACAATGCCATTATTTAAGAAAAGTAAGCATTTTTTTCTTAAATAATGTCATTGTATAATAGCAATAACCCACTTCTGGGTGTGGGTAATGCTGGATTTACCCACTGTTGTCTTTGTTTGGCCACTCGCCCGTATGACCAAACCACACCAACCGTGGGTAAATCCAGCATTACCCACACCCAGGCGTGGGTTATTGCTATAATGTCTATGGCAATATGAGTGAAATGAGGAAGAGAAGAACTAAACAATGAGAAAACATAATGCCCACCAAACAAGATTGCAACTAAAAATATGCCCATGCAGTAAAACAGATTAAACAGAAATAAAAATAAAATATGAAAATAGTGTTTCATATATTTACTCTTTGTGTGGTATTACAATTTAAGATGTGAATATTACATTAATTTTTATTGCATGTTTGACAAGTTATATCACCTACCAGCTAATGAAAGAAGCAAAGAGAAAGTCTGTGATACTGGCTCATTCTGTTAATACTAACAAAAGGCTATGGATCAGTCTTATAGAACCCAGAAGAAAGGTCTGTGCCTGTTTTATCCCAAGCCCCTAAGTAGTGGGCACATGTAGATTTCATACTTGCTTTACTGCGAGGCTCAAGCCAGCTTTCTTAAACCTTTTACTGCTGACAATTTTCTAGAGCACTCTCCCAACCTACTATTTTGGTATCCAATATCCAAATGCCTCTACGACCAAAATTGTTTGACATTCTTCATGAAATATCTCAGGGAATGTTATTAGGGTAATTCTGTAAAATATCCTTGGATAGGGCTCCCACACCAAAAATAAATAGTAACAGTTGCATGTTAAATTTCAATGAAAATATAATTTGAGTGTATTCTTTATATGTGGTAGCATATAAAAGGAATAGAAATATCATGTGTATCTAAAAATCCACATTCTACTTCGGCCTGAATGCACTACAACATTATATATTTGTGTCTTGATAGACTTTAGCTGGGATTCAAAGACAGGCCCATCTGCAAGCAGTAAGGCTGCAGCAAAAAGAACCTGTTAGCATGATCACAGAAAATAAGGGATTCAGACGCTCATTCAGTGCAATAATGAAAAACCTAATTATTGGTTAATCTACATATAAACCTAAGTACTAGTTAATCTAAATATCTCTGAATTGCTCCATGATTAAGTGCTAACAGACCATTTTCTGCTGCCCTTGCTTTAGTCAACATTGGGAGTCGAAGCATGGTGTTAGTACAAGCATCCTCCCCATT
>NC_056733.1:1078274847-1078482347 GCF_019279795.1 Protopterus annectens
TCAAAGATAAATATGACATATATATATATAAACAGGCAAGGTGTAGAACCATAAAGAATGTAGGAAATGTATATACAACCACCTAATGTGGTATATACATCTGTATATATTTGTGTATAAAATACTAAAATATTTAATTTAAAATGTGTATAAAAGAAAAACTAAACATAAAAATACATAGAAAAACACTTGTATTCTTAACTATTGCCACTATTAATTCTGAGCCTTTTATTTAATAAAACAAAAAAACAAAAAATAAAAAACACTTAATATTGATAAACTCATTTAAACCGAGATATTCATCAGCTTTTAAATTAATTTGCCATATTGCTTGTCTCTTTTGTATGCAATTCTTATAAATCACCTCCCCTTTTAGATGTAATACCATCTCTAAGACAAAAAACAAGAACTTCTTAAAGTTACTACAATCTAGGTTATGCTTGTATAAAGCATTGTCAGTGTCTTAACATTTAATAGAAAACAGATGCTCTTTTTATTCTTTTGGTTAATGCTCTGGTGGTCATTCCTATGTAGAATGCTTCACACCCTGTACAAACACTGGACATTCACAATCCCCTTGGTAGTACATGTAAATCTTCCTGAGGCTATAATAGTCCTTTCTGTATGTGGTAACATAATAAAATTCCCTTCACTGATAAATCTACAGGAGCTGCAAAAACCACACTTGTAGATACCACTAGACTTATCAGAGATAACAGGTGTCTCCAAAAAGTGTTATCATGTTGTAATAGCGTTTTTAAACTCACATTTTTCTTGTACACAAAGGAAGGCTTACCACCTGCTACTCTGTATAAGTCTGCATTCCCCTTTAATATACATCAGTTATCAGAAATAATTTTCTGAATCGTATAATAGTCTATAGGCATATCTAAACTACAAACTAAAGTATTAATTATAGCAGAGCATTATTTGACAATCTTTGCTTTATCTAAAGACTGGCATAATACAGGGGCAAAAAAGATATTTCTCTTGTTAGTTATCTCAATAGCACTTGGGCGGCCACGGTGGTGCAGTGGTTAGCATTGCCGCCTCACAGCAAGAGGTTCTCCGGTTCGATCGTCCGCTGGCGTGCCTTCTGTGCGGAGTCTGCATGTCCTCCCTGTGGTCGCGGGGGTTTCCTCCGGGTGCTCCGGTTTCCTCCCACATCCCAAAGACATGCTGCAGGTGGATTGGACACTCTAAATTGGCCCTAGGTGTGCGTGTGAGTGTGCCTTCTGTGGAAGGTTGGGCGCCGGGCTGGCAACTCGACACCGTAAAACTCCACTGCCATTCAATGTGCGGACAAGGCGATCCGCTGTGGCGACCCCTAACCGGGAAAAAGCCGAAAGAAGAAGAAGAAGAAGAAGAAGTTATCTCAATAGCACTTGATAATCTCAATAACACTAGATAATAATCTAGAACACGTGTATCCTCTTTCTAAAATAAGGGAAGTGATAAAATGAATTAACTCTTTGAAAAACTGAATCATCTGTAGTTAGTCTAGAGGCTCAGATAAACTGCCCTCTTGGTATGTTTTTCTTAATAAATTCTAGATGATTACTATTATCGTGCAAATAGCAATTTGAAAAGGTGTTTTTTTCAATAAATACTACTATCACAAAAATGATTAATAGTATTCCATGTCAGAATAATATCTGAAAAATTTATTTTGGAGCCAGCATTGGCTAGAGTAAATATTAAGAAGTCTGTACTTTTGTTCAATTAATCCAAGAATAAATTTATTATCATTCAAGCTGTCTTTCATAAAAACAAATAATCTACAAACCTTTTAAAAATAGTGTATTCTCAAAAGAGGTGCTGCAGGGTAGTAACTCATTCATTTGTTGGTAATATCTTTCACTGAACATAAAATAATAATGTTCCAACAAAACCTCCAAACAACAAAAATGAATTTTGTCACCAGAATAACACATTTTTTGTAACAAATAGGATCCAACATAACCTATTCCTATACCCCATGATATGCTGGTAAACAAGGAGGCAACATCAACAGTGAACAAAACTCTCCACTAATGGATTCAAAATAGTGTCTATATAGAGGGAAATACCCTCAGTAATACAGTTGGAAGCAGAGACCATGGGGTCTAAAAGGGGGATTTTTTGCATCTTTACGTATTTTAGGTAAAAAGGAAAGCTTTAAAATACTGAGTGTAAAAATAGTTTCTTACATGGTGCAATCAAGTTTTATAAGTACATTTAACACATCATTGTTTACGTTTACAATGTATTTGTTCATATCGTCTGTTGTTTTTATTTCAACATTTAATGGAGTCAATTTACTTGGTAATAGGTTAATTACATAATCATTAGATAATTAATGAAGGTATTCAATTGGTGATTTTACAGCAAAGTATTATTCTGAAGAAGTTCCCTGTGTGGAATGAAAATGCTTAATCTTTGTGTATTTTGGAATAATAAACAGAACTGGATTTATAACCCTGTGGTTGGTAATCGGATCTCATTGTGTCAGCCTTTATTGGATCCAGTGAGCTGTGCTGTTTGGTGATGTATTTTGGGTATACCAAAAAGAACCCCTATCTTGGCGTTATTAATAAACATGAAGTTATGCAACTTATAATCTATATGGGCATTCATGAGCAAATCATACAAATAAGCCTGTATATAATTATAAATACCATGTATATGGTCTATCACAACTTCATTACATTCTTCAGTATTAAATAACATTTCTTCAATGGCCTTTATATAATCTTGCTGGTACAGTGACCAGTCCCCCTCCCTTGTCTGCTTAGTTCATAGTTCATGTATGTTTCATGTTTTTAAGTTTGTTCAATACCAACCTCTCTTTTGCATTTAAATTATAAAAACGATCTTTACTTTTGCTACCAAGCACCTTCCTAATATCAGGTTCACAGTTGTTTTTCAAAAGCTTCAAGAGTATTGTGCAGTTTAGAATTATAAGTGGAAGGTTTACAATAATGGTTATTGCTGCTTACACCTTGAAATAAATGGTGCAGATTAAGCTTCCTAACATAAAACTTCAATTCCAACGGTGTATTGGTCAAATTTGCTCCTTTGAGAAGGGACAAAATTCAACCCAAACCATAAACTTATTCTGAACAGAAGAAAACTGAATATCCATAAAATTAAACAGTTTACATTAAAAGCTCACGGTATGCCCAATATTTAGTATTTTTTGCACTGGTTCTTGTTCCTCATTCAATTCCAAGTCACAAGGGATGGCTCCTTCATGAAAAAAAATAAGTTTTTTGAAGCTGTAGCAGAAAGATGTTCACCTGCTTCTTCCATAGGATATAAGGGAAGCTCCTTAAAGGTATCAGCAGCCATCTTCAAGAAGGTTGGGTGCCCTGACTGGACGGCTATTTATTTCCATTTCTGGATTCGGCGGCTTCTCTATCATGACTTTGGATTCACCTTTTAAAGGGGAAGGCTCCTCTTGTGAGGAAACTGCACCACAGCTAAATCTTTATGTTTAACAAAAGTATCATTGAAAGGGAAAGCCTTATTTAATTCATAGGTCTCTCTATCCCTAAGAATTTTCTTTTGTTTACGAGTCACCACAGTTTTTTTGAAATCTCTCTAGAGAGACAAAAATATTTAAGTAATGGACTGTAATATCTCTAACACCTGCTCATCTGTCCAGTGAGGACTCATTTGATTAAAGATTCTAGGGACCTTTTGAGTAGGCTAATAAGTAACCTAAGTATGAACACTATCTGGATTTTTAATCATTGATGGTCATAGCTTTGTTTACCTATATTCCTTTGAAGGAAGGTTTGGGGATGTTTGAAGAAGTTTTGTTGAATTTGGATTTTCTTAACAATGATATTAAGATACTGATGGGGTGTATGGAAGTGGTTTTAACCAACAACTTCACATTTTTTTGAGGGGGAGATATTTAAATAAAACAAAGGAGTTGTGACGGGAGCAGCGTGCAGACCCGTATACACTAATCTGTTGTGAATTCCTGGGACAAAAGATACATGTTTGATTCAGACTGTTCAAGATTTTGGTCCAAGTATTTTACATTTTTGGAGGATACAGGTCAGATCAGACAGGTCTGACCAACATTTTTAAGGCATTCATTCATTGTTTAAATAACACCACTGATTTCTTGAAACATACACAGGAAACCTACCTTCAGCAATAGCACATTCACTTTGACAGTTGTCATCCTTTTAAAATGAAAAAAAGGTTTAGTCAAGGGCTAATTCATCTGTTTGTCCATAATGATTACTTGTCATGATTTATACCAAATTGAATGTGAAAAAGTAGTCAATATGTTTTTTAAAAGAGGCTATCCAAAGGAACTAGTAATGGATAACAAAAATTAAATTTGTGATAGGAAAAATAGTGATTTTCTACCTGTATTGGGTGTAGGATTGACTAGCTCAACTGACAGGGTGGATCATACACATACCAAAAATGAGGGGTCTAAGCCTTTTGAGAGAGCCTCAGTCAAAGAATACAATTCTGAAAGTTCAAATGTCAAGAACATTGTTAAAAAGTATTGTATCATTATTAGGTTTAATGAACATGTCTTAAAATTGCTGGACTTTATCTTTGTTTTGTTTTAAAAACAGGTCACAATGTAAAGCAAGTTTAGAACATAAAAAACAAGGATTACTAAGGGGACCTGCAAACATGGATTTTGCAAACAATGTCCCTATATTCTTGCAGAGGAAAAATGGCGACACTACAGTATTGAGAGTTTTGTAGTTAAACCACAAGTAGGTAACTGACAAACTAAAGGGGTAATATATTTAGCAATTTGCTCAACCTGTTATAGTTTTTATGTGGGCAAAACAGAACGAGCATTGAGAAGAAGACTATATGAACATAATTATGATATTAACAATAACAACGAAAAAACTTTATATAAAAACATTCTACTACTCAGAAATGTTTCAACAAATTTTTGTTCTGTGTTTTAGAAAAAGTTCCAAGTGAAGTATGAGGTGGAGCTTGAGAGAACTTGAAGATAAGGAACTCCTTTGGCAGTATAGACTAAACAGTTTTGAGCCTCGTGGTTTACATGAAAATATTATAATACTTCCTGAACTAAAGAGGAGGACTGCTGAATTCTGAACATTTTTAAAAAATGTAAAAATGAGAAACACGAAATGTGTTTGGCAAATATTGTGATATTTTTTATGTCTTTAACTGATGATAGCAAAATGAATACTTATGATATTTAAACATTTTATTCAGTACTTGCAAGATGTGATCTTATGAAACACTTTGATTGCATATAGAATTTTTGGCTGTAATGAAATTATACTCGTTTCTTATGGAGATAATGTGGAGAATCTCTAAGTGGGCAGAATATTCCTTTTTGAGGAAGTTTTATAACGGATTGATTGCAATGAAGGAACCAGTTCTGAGGAAGTCTATTAGTTTGCAGGATGAAACTGCTTAACTGCTATCTTTGAATGGAGTAGTTTTATTTATTTATTTTTTTTACGTGTACCTTGTAATACATTTGTCAGTGTTTTTCTACTTTGGACTGAATATTTTTCCATTTATCAGTGACATTTGATCTGGATGGTACCAGTGTTCCTTTATGTGCAGATTTTCTTGTTTAGTTTCTTGGTCCAGCCATGCACTCCTGCATTTTTGTTCGTTTCCAATACCTAAAAACGATCAGCTGTGATCAGTGTACCAACCCAGTAAATAAATGTCAAATTAAATAAAAAAATGTAATAAGTGTATCACGTATAGTTTTAACTCTTTGCGATGGATTCATTAATGCCTACACCTAAGTTCACACTAAGTGTACATGGTCTGTATTCAAGAACATCCTTACCATATTTTTGTGCTGTCTGTTCACTCACAGTACAATACGTGTAGACATAATCTACACATTGTGGTAACCTTTATGAATCCCCCTTGATATTTAAGCTTGCAAGAAAAATCAGCAGGGAAACTAAAATTTGGAGCAAGAAGGTGTTAGTTATGCTTGCATTGTCTAGTCACTCAAGTGTAGGAATTAATGAATCCAGCCTCTTGTTTTACTTACAGAATATTAATGTCATAAATAATGATCCTTTATAAACATCTTTTACTCTTTGATTCATAGCGCAATTCAGTTGTGGTCTATACAGACGTCTACACGTACCTTATACACTGTCATCTTCATTGGCATATTACTGATAACAGGGTGTAGGCAAGAAATAAATGGGTAATGTCTTTCTAGTTTTCTAATGTTTCTACATTAAATAACACCACCATCCCACCCTATTAGAGGTGCAGAAAAGAACATTCTTGGCAAATACCAGAGACTGAAACAACGCTAACTGTGTGAACTTCAGTTATATGCTGATTTGATTAAGGCAATGCTAATTTTGTATACTTCAATTGTATGCTGCTTTGGGAACAGAGTCCATTTCTGCCTTGGTTTTAGAAACCTAAACCAATTGGAGAAATTAAAAAGGAATGAAAATATCTGGCATATTTTCCATTACAAACCCATTTATGCCTCAGAGCCAGTAAATATATTAATTACCATCGAATCCCTGTTTGTCAAACTCAATAAATCATAAAAGCTAAATTCAACAAAATGATCATTTCCGTGAACTTTTTCCTAGGGAAACTAATTTGCTGGCCATCATTGGGAATTTGCCCTTTTCTCCACTGTAGTGCGATCTCAGAGTTGGTATATTTAGTTCGGGGAGTTGTGGGGGCACAGCCTCCAGCTTGGGTGGGTTTTAAATTATGTGCTTCTTGAAATGATCTCTAGGTTGGTCCACTAGTTAGTTTCCCAGGAAAAAATTAGAGGAAGTAATAATTAGCTGAATTTAGCTTTTGATTTATGGAGTTTGATAAACAGGTATTTCATGGTTTGTGTTTTCGACAAAATGATATAGACCCAGTATATTAACTATAGGTATTGCCCAGTAGAAAAATACCACCACCACAACCTACCTCATCATAATATCTGACATGGACCCACTTTATCACTGTGAATACTTATATATTTTATTTCCAAAACAATTTCTCTCTCTTGTATACTGTTTGTTTTTCCTCAGTTTCCACCCATGACATGATCCCAGTACCTTAATCACATTTATAGTAGGTCCTGTAGATAACAGCAAAGTGATATTTTCTTTAAATCAGTACTTTCTCCTTCTCTTCCCTTGCTGTCTGCCTTCTACTGCTTTGCCATTCACTTTGGTTTTCCATTTTATTTTTCTTCACATGTCCATAATGCCTCCTTCTCTTCCTTTTATTATGATTGTTATTCCTTCAGAGAATGATGGTTTCATCCCACTTTTCACTTTATGACTATGCAGACCATCTTTATTATAATTTCAATTGCAGTTCTCCAGAATTTACTGCAACATATGCAGTTAGTTTCTGATGGTACCTGCCTTAATTTTTATTTCACCCTGCTAATGTACAAAATCATTATTTCAATCTCCCATACTGGGATAGATGCAAAAACAACACAATATGTCGGATCACAAATTTAAGGGGGAGAGCATATATTTCTTTCGGAGACTAAAAAATGGTTAGACATTCAGCATCGGTTCCTGTAATCTTCTCTACCATTCTCAAAGGTTGTTAGGCAAATGTAGATATCTCTCATGTTGTATTGTTAAATTTGCTTTAGAGGATCCAGGCATATTCACATTTCTGATTTTCTTAGTCAGGTCTCCCTAACCATTCTTAAGATCTTATAATTCATAAAAAAACATAATGTAACTGTCTCTCACGTTGTATTGCTAAACTTACTTTAGAGGATCCAAGGCATATTCACATTTCTGATTTTCTTAGTCAGGTCTCCCGGACCATTCTTAAGATCTTATAATTCATAAGAAAACATTAAAGAGATCTTGTAAGAATTATCAAAGAAGAGAAACCAAACAACAAACATTCTATCATACAAATTGCATAATTCTAATTATACTAAGATACGTGCTATGGTGAAGGCGCTGGGCCTTCAGTATCTACAATTCACTATTTTAAAATGTGTACCTAATGCAATTTAATTTCTGCAGCTATACATTCATAAATTTACTTCCCCCTTAGAACCAATGATGTTATAATGGAATGCATGAAGAACAGATATGTTCTGCTCCCATCAAATACTATATTGAGCTTTTGGCACTATGATCTTACTTCAGGCTAGCTGTTGGCCTCCGTCAGTGCTCTCATCATTTGACCATTCTGTCTTGAACAGGAATTTCCCTATTTACTGCATAACTGTAGCTTATCTCCTGTGATAAGGACACCTGATTACAGAGCTGCCTACTGTATGCTGACTGATCAGGTCCAGCTGAGTGCCCCTGTTATTGAGCACTGCTGGTGATTGCAAGAGCTGATCATCAAATGGTACTACTTCCTCAACTGGCTACAGTAACAGTGATCAGGCAAGCACAGAGAAGCAGAAGTAGGCGGTACTGCACACTACTATTTCCCTTTTTCCAAGTTTGTGTGAACTCAGAATTAATATAGCAAGCGGTGCCTTCCCAAATGCAGGGTGCAGTGGCTAGCTCCCCTTGAAAATGTTTTTTTTTTTTTGCAGTTGTGCTGTTTTGAAAGATATTCCAGATTACATCATAAGTATTATTTCAATTGTATGTGTTGTCTGTGTTTTGTAGTCACTGCACCTTGTGATACCTTTCAGTAGTTCGGCTGTAAAGCATTTGCTCCCAATTACCTATCATATGGTTACTTGTTCTGAAACAAGTATTGCAGACTGCAAATTGCAACTAGGTTATGGTTTTGATTTTAATATGAGATTTTTTTTTCTGGGCTACACTTTAAGTAGGACAGTTAAGCCACTGCATGGATTACCCAATTACTAAACTCAATGAATCAGCTGCATGACTAAAGTGTATGTCTTTAGTGATCACACATTCATAAGTGTAATACCAAACAATCACAATTTCTGATTAATCACCACAGTCTAAAAACAATAAAAGCACTAAAAACTGCATTTTTGCATAGGGTCAAGCCCTCTGCTCCTCCAAATGAGGACTATACAAATACCCCCCCGACTTATATGTAGATATGGATATAGATAGATAGATATTTCTATCCATCTATGTAGATATAAGCAAAGGTGAAATGGTTACACAGACAAACCATTCAGTAAAGACTGCAAGAAAGACTCAGTCAAACTAGAGATTTGACTGTGTAATACATTAAACCTCCTGTACTGGAGACCCATGGGATATATGCAAATAACAGCTTAAGGACATGCCAGTATTTCAGTCACATGACTTTTGAATGTCCATGACTTTTTTACTTTTTAAGTCTTTATGGGTACATTCTGGCCAATAAGGCCAATATAAAGTATAAATATTATATATATTAGATATAGATATATTGATATGGATTGATAGAGATACACGTATAAACACTAACTCTGTCTGCTTAATCAAATACAGTGATGTGAGGACCTGGAGCTTATCCTGGCACTCGGTAAATGCAAAGCATAGAAACTTAGCCTGAATGCTCTAGGTCATTGCAGGACATGTGTACACATTTTCACTTTCATGTCACATGCACACCTATGCACACTTTTGAAGATCATCAGTTCACGTATTGCAAAATCTTTGGGATGTGCAAAGAAGCCAGAGCTCCTGACAAAACACATGTGCACACAGGTAGGACATTAGGTTCTACACAGATGGTACCCCAGCTGAGAACCAAACCCTGTGAAGCAGCAACATTAACGACTGCTCTAAAGTACCACCCTTTTTGCACAAATATTTATTTTACATTTGTTAACTGGGGGTGTCTGACTGAGCCGAAAAGGCCCTTTTTCATCAGAGGCCTGGGGAGAAAAGCTCCACATAGAAAAATTACAGATACATTTAGATATTTAGACATGATCAGTATACACACAAATTACAATAGACATGTTTTTACAGTGGTATGCAGCACATCAACAGTTACATTGGAGAGAACAAACAAGAAAATATTAATTTAAAAATAAAGGTAAATAATAGATTTGTGAGTACAGCTAAAATTTTGAACATAGGTAGAATACATACATAGCACAGATACAGTACATACATTTTACATTAGCCAGTGTTTGTGAGTAAGAGTGAAAACTATTATTAAGTACTCTAGGTTTAGAATGTGTACCTTTATCTGCTTTCACTAGCCTGGGGAGCAATCATGGCACTGCCAACTTTGCTTGAGATGTTGCTTAATGAGGCTTTTAAAGGAGGCTTTGGACGATGTGTTCTGTATGCTAGTGGGGAGAGAGTTCCATTTTTTAGCCCTGAACTACTATATAGTGCGTCTCCAAAGCTATTGTAGCTGTTGGTGACTTCTAGTAGTAGTTTGCTTGATGATCTAAGAGGCCTTTTGGCTGAGTGATGTTCTACTAGGTTTTTGAGGGCAGGACACTTATTGGGATGGTAATAGATAGAATGACAGAGGCAGAGCTGATTATAGGTTAGGCAGTTCAAGCCAGTGGATCTCTCTCAGAGCAGTACAGTGATGAGTTCTATATGAGCAATTTGCAGCAAAGCGAGAAATTCTGTTATAGCAGGCTTCCATTTTGCTTAGTTCAGTTTTGTTGAGATTAGTCAGAATGGGAGATGCATAGAGTAGGGTGGATAGAAGTTGGGAGCGAGCAATGGCTGATCTTGTGTTGTGGGTAAGAAATGGTTTGATACGGTAAAGTGATCCCAGTTTGGCATGTACATTTTAATAGTTAAATTGAGATGACTATCATATTTTTGTTGGGAGTCTATGGTTATTCCCAATAGCTTAGCCTGTGCCACTGGAGGGAATGGAGTAGCATTTGTGGAGTAGATAGTGAATTGACTGTTATCAGTGTTTTTGTTAGAACTGGTTATAATCATAAGCTGAGTTTTCTTTGGATTGAGGATAGGTTGGGCTTTGGCAAGGTAGTTTTCAATGTCAGAGAATGCTAGTTGAGTTGTTTGCAGGAGGGTGGGAATGTTTTGTGCAGCACAGATTAAGGTAGTATCATCTGCATACTGAAGGATAGATGCATGCTGTGTGGAGGTATGGAGATCATTTGTGAAGATTGTGAATAGTAGTGGTCCTAAGATAGAACCCTGTGGGACTCCTATAGTTATGGGCAGCTGAGGAGAGAGAGAGAATTTTCCCATTTCACAGCTTGGTACCTGTCAGTTGGGCAGCTGAGGAGAGAGAGAGTATTTTCCCATTTCACAGCTTGGTACCTGTCAGTTAAGTAGCTTTGGAACCAGGTAAGAGTGGAATTTGATAGGTGATATTGGTTTAGTTTGTTTAGCAGGATGTGGTGCGAGACTGTGTCAAATGCTTTTGACATATCCAACAAAAGAGTTGACACCTGCAGGCCTTCGTTTTTGAGATGGTTTACTGTGTCTGTGAAGCAGAGGAGGGCTGTAGTGGTACTATGGGCAGGTCTAAAACCATGCTGAGTAGGTGACAGGATGTTGCTGTCTAGGATATATTTTAGCACCTGGGTATGGATGCATTTTTCTAGGATTTTGGCCAGGGGGAGAAGAGTAAAGCAATGGGTCTGTAGTTATTAACTTCAGTGGAGGTCCCGGCTTTATGTATGGATGTAACATGGGATGTTTTCCAGAGTTTGGGCATAGTTTTCAACAATTTATCTGTTTATGAGAGTGAAGATTGGGACAGCAATAGCATCTGCTGTGAGTTTCAAGAAATAGCTGAAGAGTAGGTCGGCTGCTGTTGATGAGGTTTTTTAGTTTGGAGAGCATGCTTTTGACTGAAGTGGTGGAAACTGTTTTGAGAGTAAAGCTTGTATTAGTGTTATTTGTGCTGGGGGGGATAGTGAGGTAGGAAATGTTCTGTGATACTAAGGCTAGAATTGAGTTCACAAAGTGAGAGTTGAATTGTGTTTCAGTGGGAACTTCAGTGTCAGGGGTGGTATGTTTTTCCAAAATTTTGGGGTGGGTTGTATTTGTATTTAGTTAGTAATGTCGTGTAGTAGGATTTTTTGTCCAACCTGATGCATTTTGTTTGCACAGTTGTGCAGTTCTTGGTACTTAGTTAGGCTTTGTGTTTCTTTGCTTTTTGATAGTAAAGCCAGGCAGTGTCTCTGGACTTGAGGATTTGTTTGGTTTCTTTACTGAGCCAGGGGTTTGTAGAGGTTCTAACCTTGATTTTGTGCAATGGAGTGACAGTGTCTAGGTGTTGCAGAAATGTTGTGTTGACATATGCTACAGTATGGTCAAGTGGGAGGGTTTTTAGGGAGGGGGGTCCAGTCACAGTTACAAAGTATTGAGGATCTCAGGAGAGAATGTTTTGTGTTTCTAGTGGATATATAGTTAGTGGTTTGCATATGCTCGTCCTACTATGTATAAGGTATATTATGTTGTGGTCAGTTAAGGTGTCTGGGAGACTGCCTGTGTGGGGGTACAATGTGGGATTATTAATTAGGTCCCAGTCAAGGAAGGATTCCCTTTGAGATTTTTTATCACATCTAGTTGGAATTTGGACTAGCTGCTGGTAGCCACGGAGATTTATTAGATTACTTGGTGGATCTGATATACAGCTGAGCCAATCTAGGTTGAAATCCCCCAGAATAAGGGTTTCTTGTGAGTATGTGGAAGAACACCAGGATAAGAAGTCTTAAAGGCTAGCAGGTGTATTACCAGGTGGAATATAGATCACAATTGTGGTGATGACCTTTTTAGGGTGAAGTTCAAGTTGTGAGACAAGTATGTCCCAATTATTGGGGGAGAGGTAGGAGTTTGTTAATTGACGTGCAGTTAAGTTGGACTTGTACAGCAAGGTAGTTCCACCCCTTTACGAAGTGGTCTGTCTTGTCTAATGATATTGTAGCTGGTAGGGAGAACTTCTGAGTTAGCTATGTTTTTATTTATCCAGGTTTCTGTTAAAGCAACTATGTCTGGGGAGTAGTGTGCTATTGTGGCCTGGAGTTCAGGTATTTTATTTTTGATACTTCTAATATTTAGCATTAAAAGATGGTTGGCTTTGCTGCTGTTGTTGATTTGCCCAGGTATGAAGATAGTGGGGGTGTTATGTTCTGACATTTGTGTTGGAGCAGTTTGTGCTGGACAGGATGGATTTGGGCCTGGGTTGGGGTGGATATCCCCACTTATGGTGAGCCTGGTGTTAAAATGGTGATACAGATGTTGGACTTTGGTGATTAGTGTGAGAATGTATTGTGTTTTTTGGAGTAGGAATGAAAGCACATGTGTTTAGTTCTGAATTGGTCTGTTATGTAGTTCTTGAACAATTGTGGGCAGATATTATTATAATGTGTGGTGTCTGTATATGAGAGTCCATAATATAGTGCTGTGCTACTAAGTTTAGGGATATTGCTAGCATGATAACTTGTGGAGTTATAAAGAATTATGAGAAGACAGAGTAGACTTAGTTGTGTGATAGTCGTGGTTATAAAGTTTAAGTTGGTTCTAGGTGGAGGTCTGGATAGGAATTATAGGGTTGCACTATATGTGGATGGGTAAGTAGTGTGGAGTGATGTAATAATGGCTAGCAGAAATGAGAGTGTCTGGGAGTATTTTGTGGTGGAGCAAGTTGATGTGGTGTAATGTGATCTGACTTGAGAAGATGTGATTGGTGGAGGTGATGTGAGGTTGAGCTGTGTATGTGGTTGTAATTACTATAAATGTAGTGGGGGCGGGAGGAAATTGGTGGCAGGGCAGGGGAGCGGAGAGAGCCCGAGCATCAGCGAGGGCGAACACAGCGGGGCAGAGCCCACCAAAATAAGAGTAATGGGCAGAAAAAAGTAGTTACTTTACAAATCTGAACACTTCAAACAAATTCCTGATGTCTAATAGCTTACCAGCAAGCAGAATTCAATTGCTGAAGAGCACTTGTGTCCTGGTGGGAGACTAGTAATTTAAAGATGGCTCCATGTTCAGCAGCATTCTAATATAGACTTAGTATTGGGGGACGGGGGTAGCACAAGGGATGTAAACCAGGTGGAATGCAAAGAAACCAGAGAGGCAATCAGTGGAAATCTATCAGTGAAGGCCTCAGAGGGGGTAAGTAATAATTCAAACTCTACCTGTAAAGTGAAGGAGAGAAGAGACAGCAAAGTTTATTAAGGTTGGGAGTGTGTCTTCACATTGACTTGTTTATTAGTAGCCAGTTTGTGCACAGATTAGATTAGGGAGATACATTAGCAATGAAGAGGAAGGTACAGAGATGCAAATAAACAGGTGGGCCTGCAAGTGATACAAACTAAGGCAGAAAGCACTGAGAGGGCTGCTTGATGGTTAATTTAATCACAGAAATCTGAATTAAATGTATACTGTCTAATGGACAGATAGGATTACTGAATTAGCTGGGGGGGGTGGACACAAGGCTACAACAGTCGCTTTTATTAGCACGCTGAGAACTACTAAGAAATACTGCTAATGTAATAGCTTCACTCTCATAAAACATACAAGTAGAATGCCTGGGTGGTCTGAACCTGCTCTTGAGGCTCAAAATGTATATCCTTGTTTAGTTTTGCAGTTCTGATTTCTACTTATACTGTATGGGTGGGGGTGGTAGCAAAATATATTTGTAAATGTGGCAGTCATTTCAGTCTCTTCCCAACATGTTTTAGCAGTCAGCCTAGGAAAGAAGAATAGAGTCAGAGGTCAGAGTTCTGATTTTGTAAGCATTTAATATAAATATGGAAGTCAATTGAGGCAGTATATCTCTAAAGGTGGACAATTTTGATTGTGGGTCAGTAATGATAACTGGGCCTCTATAGGAACTCAGCATGGCTGCACTCTTAATATCCAATGATTGTGTCATATCCTTTTGATAAAATAAAAATATAAACTCACACTATAAATAAATGTGCTTATCTCTAGAAACATAAGTGCTACTAGAAAGCTACAAAGGGCAATATTGTTCAACAGGGTTCCTATCACATAGTCGAACTTTTACAAGTTCGAACCACATATGGTCGAGACCATAAGTTTGAATTTGTAAAAGTTTGAGCGTTTGAATGGAAATCTTCATAAGCGGAGGTTTCCATTTTGTTCAATGTGGTGCGATCTCAGAGTTGGTATATTTAAGTAGCGGGGGTGGGGGGTGCAGGAAGGGCTTGCCCCTCTGCTTACAACAATTTATTTTGTCTGTTCTTTTTTTTCCCCCCCATGTTCAAAGTTTTGTAACTTCGAACATAATGGTTTGATCATTAGATGTTCAGAATTATGGGACTTTGACTATGTGATATGGACCCTGTTCAACATAAAACCATATTTACAGTGTCAGCATTCATTCCAGCTTTTTAACTGGATTTTCTTTTCAGGTGCTAAAATGGAGTTTTTAACCTACAGCAAATGCAGTAAATGTTAATTTTTGTAGACAAATCATACATAGTATGTCATTATTTATAGTCAGGGGAGATACATTCTATTTCTTGGTTGCTGAGATACAAGAAGAAATACAACAATTCTAACCGTATACGTGATTAATTATATGAACACTTAATAGTTCTCTTGTTATTCTAAGAGTGATCAAATATCACCAACAATTGTTTTACTAATATAAAGCTTTGCAGTGATAGTTTCCAGTGGCTTGTATGTAATAAAGTTTTCCAGCTAATTAATGTGAATATATGTAAACAATAGCAGGCACCTATAAGTACCATTTGCCTTTTTCTATAGGAACACCTGGACATGCTGCAGTTCTGATATGCTTCATCAAAGCAAAACAGGTTACAGCTTCAGTGGATGAAACAAAATGGATAAAGCCTCAACTTGGTACAAAAAATATCTAAAACCATTTTTTTTGCAGTGATACAAGCTTCTTCTCATTATCATATTGAAGGTTTTGGCTGCACGTGTCACTTTCCTAAATATACTAACTCCAAGGTTACATAGCAATGCAGAAAGTGAAAAGACAAATAAACCAGAATAATTGCTGATGCACATATAGAAACTACACCAGCAGTGACTCCGTGTAGATAGAAACAATCAGTGAGTTGCAAGTGAAGGAACTGTTTTTTTACCAGATGCAACCTCATTTCGCTAACACTTGATCAGGAGTGGGTAACCACATGGCACTATGGCAGAAAACGTAGTAAGACGGTGGAAAGTAATGAATTCCCAAGAAATGCCATGCAAAACCCCCTCAAAGCCTGTGAGATGCCTAGTTCAAACACAGTAATGCCTGATATTTATTCATTTGGTTGACAATTATGATAAGGCAGTAGTAGTGTTACCTATTTCCAACTGTGACCAGCTCAAGATTTCCATTTCCAACTCAACTGTTTTCTTTGTTCTAATTACTTTATCACATCCAGTCATTTAGCTGTGTCACATATTTTATATCATCTACTTGTTTTATAAACACAGCCATTTACTTAAATCCAGGCCACTTTGTGTGTTTTACAATGTAGCTGCCTCTTAGGGGTGGTTTTATATCACAGTTTTTAGAAGCACTAAAACACTAAAAGTGGACTAGAACACGTTCATACAGTATGTGGTAAGTAATAATCAACATGAATATCCTATTCTCTACATCATTACAAAAATCCTAGTAACAAAACACATATTGTGTTTTTTTTTTTTTCAAAATTGGCTTCAAATTACTATTTAGCACACAAAATGGACTACAGCCAGTGAGTAAAGAGCATATAATTAGACTAGTACATTATTCATAAGGCCACGTCTCCTGGACATTTTTCTGATTCAGCTGTCTCATGCTCATACGTACCATGAATTAGGAATGTCAAATGGTTATCCGTAGACAATACAGCTCTTGGATCTATAGCAAGTCTCCCCAGTGAATGCAACTGCAGAAGGGTTATTGGCCATCAAATCAGAGTCTAGGAAAGTCCTGATTACAAAAACTCCTGCTGAATGACTTTTCCTTACATTTTTAAACCAGCTGTGACACCAGATCTTTTATGGAAAAGTGTCAGCTCACCAGGACACAATTAGGGCTGTATTTTATTATACTGCATAAGCAATTGCCTTATGTACACTGACAACCACTTAATTCTGAAACAGACAAATACAGTATGTGAGAGATGTAGTTACACAACGTTGCTGGAGGCAAGACTCTCACATACAGACACAAAAAATGCCAAACTGGTTGTCAGTGACTCACTCACACACACACACACACACACACACACACACACACACACACCACTCACTGCATTTACAAAGGACCAGACACAGACCCACATATGCAGAGGTGCTCACTTACAAAAAACTTCAAAGGCTTCTCAGACACAGTCTTCAGAAACTCCACATGCACCCAATAAATAATGACACAGGAAGCCTCCAAACACTGGATCCAACCCAGTTTGGCTTTGTCAAAAGCAGGCCATGCCTGATAAATCTGGTGTACTTATTTGGGAAAGTCAATATGGCCATAGATGAAGGTAAAAACAGTGAATACTGCCTACCTAGACCTGGCTGAGGCATTTGACACAATTCCCCACTTGGGTATTATAGATAAACTCACAGAACTAGGCATAAATCCCTATGTCACTAGATGGATAGCCAAATGGCTCAAGGACAGGATACCTGTTATTAGAGTGGGTAAATCCAGATCCAGCAAGAGGCCATTTATTAGTGGTGTGCAACATGGCTCAGTGGTGGGACCTCTACTCTCTGGAAAGTCAAGACTAATGTAGAAGACCTTTGGCTGACTACGTTTGCTGATGACTGCGAGATGGTGACAATCATTGAATCCCCCAATAATGTAGATATCCTTCAGAAGGGTCTGACTCAGACAAATGACAGGTGTCAGAGCTGTGGCATAAAACTAAATGCAAAAAAATGCATAATCATACCCTTTGAGAAGTCAAATACCCCTGCAAATTACAACATTAGTAGTACACCTCTAAGTGGATTTAACAGGTGAGAAATCTAGGTTTACAGATAGATAGTAACCTGATGAACTTTGACCACTACATGTCCACAGTGGTGAAGAAGCTCTTCTATGTGGCACAGCTTCTAAGTAAAGGCATGGCATCCAGATCCAAGAAAGTTATAGTCGCACTGTACTCGGCCCTCATCAGACAAATAATTGAGTACAATGCACCTTTTGGCATGTACTTAACCAGGCACTGGCAACAGCTGGAATAGCCTTGGAGGCTCCTTAAAAAAAATACAGGGTGCAAACAACATGTTCTATGCAGGTAGACCAAATGCCCTACCCTACACTCTCTCTCCTACTGTCTATTAAGGGGTGATCTATATCTAATCAACAAGGCACTCACAAATCCAACCCTGATGGAACTGTTGCACATTCACAAGACAAACTGCACAAGGGCCACCCAATCTAGGGATCTAAACCTGGTCTGTTACATAAACAAAACATGCTGGAAAGGCAGGTATGTGTCTCAGAGATTACCCCCTCTCTAGAACAGGCTTCCTATTCAAGTAAAGAAGAGCCTTTCCCTAACCATTTTCAAACGCAGGTCGGGAATCATAAATTCACTCCTGGGGTGGCACCCATACCCCTTAGGAACAGGAGCAGTCTGTAAAATACTCTAGCCCTTATAGATCAAAAATCTGCTAAAATGTAGGTAATAATGGTTAATTGCTAGGCTTGTAAGGGCTCATTAGCCATTAGCCTAGTAATCTTCTATGAACTTATGAAGCTATGAACATCACATGTGAGTGCAGCTCACAATGGTTGATGAGGTGGCTCACAGGAATGTGATGGTGGCAGTATTCTTAAGGCCCCTGGGTCACTTACCCCAAAACTCTGAGCTGCATCAGTCAGGAAATGTGTAGCTTGTACTACAGATGCTGAGAAAAGCTACATTCCTAAATGACCTTTTACTTCTTGTAGCCCATTTTTAGACTTTCCTCAAGGTTTCTCACTCTGACCATAATTCATCTGTCATGAAAACAGAGCTAGTCTATTCATTCCCTAAACCTAACGAGAGCCTTACAACCAAATTCCTTCTCTGATCTGGGTGAGAGCCTATAGGCCCATTCACCATTCAGACAAGGTTGGCAGACCATCATATATTCGAGGCAGGGCCATACCTAACAAGCCCTCTCCTCTGTGGCTCATGGTACCTCTTAATGTCACTAGTCTGGGATGTGCCAATGTATGTAGTCATACTCTTAGAAGTACCTTCACAATTCATTGCATGTGCCATCCTAGTCAAATAGCTGATATCTGCAATTCCATAACCCACTGGTTGGGATCATTGGCACAGTGAGTCAAGCCACTTCCTTCCCTCAGGATGGATAATGCAGCACTGGCCACCCACTCACACCCTCCCCTGCATTATTCCTTCCAGACCCCAAATCCACTGTTGAAGTCCGATCATCTGAGTCAACATTAAGGCTTTATCCTGGAATGCCACAGGGCTGAGGCCTTCAAAGCCCAGTTTTTGAGACAGCATGGTGGAGAGTGGGAGAATGGCACAGACTCTTGCCACTAGTTTGAGATGGTTGCCCACAGTGGGTCTATCATCTTTGCCTGCTGCTGGGTCACCACAGTAGCTGACCCATTCAGTGGGAAGACGTCTTCAGATTTCATCCTGTACTCTTACCATAGTCATATTTGATACTGTGTAAACTACACAGTGTTTTGTGGAACCTGTTTGCTTTGCTTCTGTGCCACTTACAGATCTGCTCTGTGGATTACATATTGTGAACCATTACATCTTAACTGGGCATACCACTGTTCAATATTGCATACATCGTGGTCATGCCCCTAGCAGTATGACTTTATGGCTGAGTCTTCAAACTTACAACTGCCATATGATGTCTTTGTAGCATACTTCTATGTACATGTATCACCTAACTACCTTGCAGTCTGATGTAGGTATACATGCACACATCTCCTTGCAGTTCAATGTAGGTATATGTGTACACATCTGTTGTACATGGCAGTGGGTTGCTATTCTTCCCCGTGTACACATCTGTTGTACATGGTAGTGGGTTACTATTTTTCTGCTGTGATGACAATGGTTTTCATCACAAGTCTTTTGCACAGTGCTCCAGCTGTAGGTGTTGTTTTGCTACCATGCTGCACATTAGCTCTGTATATCACTGATGCTCCACATTAGTTGTGCATATCACTGATGCTGCACATTAGCTCTGTATATCATTATTAATGCTGCACATTAGCTGTGTGTGTCACTGATGTTGCACATTAACTGTGTACATCACTGATGCTGCATATTAGTGGTGTACATTACTGAAGCTGCATATTAGCTGCATATCTGGAGTTCTTCAGTTTGTACCACAGTATTTTGTTATCGAGGATACTATTGCTGTATTTGCAGCAGTATAGCCATTTTACAACACTTTCTGCCTGTTACTATGTTTTTAATAGAATCCCTATTCTACCAAGTTCTTTCAGTTGACATAGTTATATTGTCCACTTAAGTATTACTGCTTATATCTCTGGATCATTTACATAATGTGCACTTCTCTCTGTCTTGTCCTCCCTTTTGGTCTTATTTTATTTATTTATTTAATTTTTATTTTGTTTCATTGTTATTTGTGGACATGTGTGCACTAATGCTTAGTGTGAGTGTACTACAAGCATATTTTGCATTACCAGCTGTTGTGCTACCACTGTCCCTAGAGTACTGTGCAGTTTAGCTAATTCGTATCATTCTACATCACTCTAGTTACAATGTGGCAACCTACTACTTTGGCTGTGTACGTAAAATCCTGTGGTATGTTGCAGCTCTGCTACACAAGGCTTAAGCTTTGGTGTTTTCACCATTCATGAATAGCAGTCATATTCTCAACATACCAGTCATATTCTCAACATGTTTTCTAACTCCTTGCAATACAAAATACTTAAAATTTTAGAGAGTGCATAACACATAGCAAGTCTGTTAAGAAGCTAAATAGGATTGGTGCACATTATAAGCAGTTGTACACTTTAAATATATGACATTCATTCATTTTCACTTGAAAAAAGTGGATTTAGCAATGTCTTGTCAACTAAGTCTGTGTTCATTTAGGGATGAAATTTAAGTTATGCTCTGTAAAGACAAATAGAAAACAGTGTTTGTTTCTGTAGTTATGTAACTTAACATTTCATTGCTGTGTTACACTGTTGAGTGTGTGTGTGTGTGTGTGTGTGTGTGTGTGTGTGTGTGTGTGTGTGTGTGCGCACGTGTGAATGTGTGACAGAGACACGCAGACACATCCAGGTCTATATCACGTTGTCGAACTTTTTAAAGTTCGAACGTCATATGGTCGACACCATATGATCGAACCTTTAAAAGTCTGAACGTTTCAATGGAGATCTTCATACCGTGCGGAATGGGAAGATTTCCCTTTCTGTATTGTAGTGCAATCTCAAAGTTGGTATATTTAAAGAGCAAGGGGGGTGGGGTATGCAGGGGTGCTTGCCCCCTGCTTAAATCATTCTGGTAGGTTTTTTTCTTTGGTTTATATATTTTTTATTACATTTTCGAACTTTTAAAAGTTCAATCATATGGTGTCGACCATATGACATTCAAACTTTTAAAAGTTCGATTATGTAATATAGACGCCACACATCCTGAAGGCTACCACAGCATTTTGAAGCTGCAGAAAAAGGGAACTGTCCTTTCCCCATACCTGCAATAATCTTGGAATTCAAAATACAAGTTTTCCCACAATATACCCTCCGAAACCCACATCTTAGGAGATGTCAACCTAGATTGATCCAAACTTACAACGGACTCTCCACAACTCAGTATCAACCTACATGGTTTCCATCAACTGATATCTTCCCCCACCCGCCTCCATAAGGGATTCTCACCAACCCCCCACCACCACTACCATATCCCCACTACCTTACCAGACTCCTTTAGTGACCACCTCCCCACCTCTGTCCTAAGACACTCCACCCAACCTCCAAACCCCACCTTTACAGAGATCGTCATAAACTCTAACTTTAACATATCCCAATTCAATGTCATTCTTTCAAGTACAGACTGGTCCATCCTTAGACAAGTCCCTCTCAATGACGCAGTCAGTATGCTCAACAGCATCTTCCTGAATATCCTAAACTCCCTTGCTCCCTCTAGGAAGATTAGAATTAAATCCAATTATGCTCCCTGGCTTTCCAAAGAAACTAGGTCCTTTATGCACAAACGAGGTCATGCCTGAAATGCCTGGATCAAAACAAAAGAACTACCCCTGCAACACCAATATAGACATCTTAGGAATCTTACTAAGAAACAAACTAATAATGACAAAGTCCCACTAGAACTCTGCTCAGTTCAATAGCAAATCCAACCCTCGGAAGTTTTGGTCTATGCTTAACAGAATTCTTTTTCCAGGCTGTCCCTTAAACCCCTGCCCTTACCCAAACACATCCCTTCAGGAAACCGCTACCCTCCTCAATAAACACTTTATCGATACCATCCAAACACTGGTGCCATCCAAACGAGCACAACTTCTCTGCTTACCCCTCCCAACCCTCCAAGCAAAAATCTATTCTCCTTTCTCCCTGTTCCTACTTCCTGTATCAGATCTCTTCTTCTAAAGCTCAAACCCTGCTCTCCCTCTCAGATCTCTTCTTCTAAAGCTCAAACCCTGCTCTCCCCTCTCAGATCTCTTCTTCTAAAGCTCAAACCCTGCTCTCCCTCCACTGATAATCTACCTACTACCTTCCTCAAACTTGCTCCTGAATCCATTGCCTATCCAGGATCATTCTAATCGATAGATCAGTTCAGGAATCCACCGTCCCCACCCTATGGAAATCTTTTTTCACTATTCCTCTACATAAAGGAGGAAACTCTACAGACCCATCTAACTACTGACCCATCGCCATCCTATCCCTCCTCTGTAATATTCTTCAAAAATTCATTCACTCACAGCTTCTTAACTACCTCCTCCAGCATAACCTTCTCACTCCCACTCAGCACGGTTTCCACCCCAACCACAGCACAACTACTGCCCTCCTATTTTTCATACATACCATTGTTGAGGCCCAAGATAACAAACTCACATCTTGTCTCTTCCTAGACCTTTCCAAAGCCTTTGATACAGTCCCCCACTGCCTACTGCTATCTAAACTTGCTAATCTAAACCTATCTTCCATCTCCATTGCCTGGTTCTCCAGTTACCTATCCTGCAGGCAGCAATCTGTTAAATGGCTCTCATCCTTTTCTCCATTTATACCTGTCCCAGTTGGAGTACCACAAGGCTCCATCTTGGGTCCCCTTTTGTTTAATGTCTTTAACAACAATCTCTATACAGCTTGTAAACAATCCTCCCTCATCCAGTACACTGACAACTCAACTCTCATCTCCAGCTCTAGTATCTCTGAACTCCATAACCTAACCCAACATGCCTTTCTATCCACTGAACAGTAGTTGTCTGATAATCTATTCATCCTTAACCCTAAGAAGACCAAACTCTTACTCTTTCTCCCTCGTTCTCTCACTCACCACAAATCCACCATTGCTATTACATCCTCTAACAATAAAATAATCCGACCTGATACCCACACAAAACTCCTTGGAGTCATCACTGATGATGAACTCAGATTCAACCTGCACATACTCCAATGTATAAAAAAGACACACCAGAAACTAGGTTTACTGTATCACAACAAAAAAAATTCTGACCCCCTAATGCCAGACTCTCCCTTGCACAGGCACTCCTCCTCCCCTCCCTTCTATGTGCTGCCCCAGTTCTTACCAACATTTAAACCACAACCTTGAACAAACTTCAACAAACTTACCATAAGATAGCTAGAATTATCACAAACTCTCCATACAATGCACATCACTGCCTCACCCTAAACTCACTGCAGTGGCTTGAGCTCTCCCAACAACTACTGCTATCTGGTTGGGATGGTGGCTTAATGGCTAAGGTGTTTGCCTTACAAACACAAGGTGGGGGGTTTGAGTCTCACAAGGGATAATTGGCTAGGCTTAAAATGGCTCACAAGGGCAGTTAGCTTAGTACTAAACTACGAACTTATGAACCAATTTCAAATGTTACTTCATTCTTTACAAACCTTCATCCTGTCCAGCTCTCTCTTCCTTCGTCACTATTTATACTCCACCTCGAACTCTTGGTACCTCTAATCAGCAACTAGTAGACATCTACCAACCCAAAAAACAGTAGGCAATCTTCTATATGAACACCCTGTGCCCATGCTTGGAACAAACTTCCCCTAGACATACGTTCCATCACCCACCCATTACACTTTAAAAATGAACTCAAACTTAATCTACTTAACTCCAAAATTTACCCTTGTCAAGACCCAGCCTAAGCTCCCCATACCCCACATACACACCTAAAGAATCCCTCCCCTTTCATCTAAGCACTCTGTTATGTGGATACTTACTAAACTCAATCAATCAACACTGATGGACAAAATACTTGTATAAATATGTAAATATAGTTTCTCTGTAAAAAGCATGTGTGTATTCCTTTGTGCATGCATTTTACTTTGTGTCTTTAACTTTCTGTTTAACATTTATTTTGTAATTCTTTTGATTCAAATCTTTTAATTCTGTTAACTGTTTGTGAATGGAGCTTTTCTCCTCAGGTCTCCACTGAAAATGGAACACAAGACCAGCTGGACCAACCCGGTTAACAAGTGTCAATAAATAAATAAATAAATAAGTTTAGGAATGCTGAATGCACGAGTTGTTGGGGACTCTACCCCAACAAAAAAGATTGCTCTTCTTGGATGTGTTTAATGAAAGTGATACTTGATGAATCTTGTTTCTGTGAGTTGTCCTACAATCACAGAAAACAGTATCTGCATTCATCCACAGCAGCCAATAATGAAGAAAATGCTGTTTGTGCTGTTAGCTACTAGAAGACATCGGGCTGAGCAGAGGTGTAGCCAGGATTTTTAAATTTGTAGTCACAGCTTCCAGTCTGCTACTTCCCCACCACCAAGCCACTTCCATGTCAACATGTCAGTCTCTGCCAACACCCTTCACAATGGTGCTCTTATCCACCCCTGGCAAATATACGACAGGATGCTAATCATTTATATAATGAAACAACAAAACAAAAATGGACATTTTAGTTCAGGTGTAGATTCCCATTTACATTGTGGCCAACTTTACCACAGTGGAACTGTACCCTGATGACCACTCATGAGGGCATACATACCATAAAACCATACCTGGCATAGACAAACACCAGCACTTTACCCAAGTACTCCCAAGTATGAGTAAACATCACAGAGCTGCACCAGGCAACTAACCATCAAAGGTCGTATGCAAAACGAGCACCAAACTTACACAGGTACACACAGTTTGTCCAATAAACCATGACAACTATAATTACAAGTGACAGAAAACTGCACCCAATACTCAGTGTGACATAATACTGAATACAGGAGAACAACCTGAGCAAATTGTTTATTTTGGTCTCTTTACATGTAAACAGTTATTTCTAGTTAACCATGAATGACACATCTGTTTATGTTATCCATCTATATTTTGCATATCAGTTTAGTCCTTCCAGTACAGTGGGTTCTTTTCTCCCCTCTCAAAGCATATGTAGTTAGTCACCCAGAACATGCATAGTAGTTGTAATAAAATATCAGAATTTCATTCCTGGCTAACGCAGTACTCCCCGGATATATTAGCTGTTACTGAAACATGATTAAAACCACACAAAGACACAAAATTCTGCCACTAGGATTTAATATACTAAGAACTGATAGAATCAATAAAAAGGCAGGAGAAGTAGCTTTAATTTATGCCAACAAACACCACACCACAAGGATGCAGAACCCAAAATAAATGTTCAACCACTTCTTTATTCCACAATTGCAAAAAGCCAAAAACGGCCCCAAATGACCAAACAAGAAATAAGTTATAAGTTGAGCGGACTTTCTCTTTGTTTAATACAAAGCTTCCTCAGAACAAATACACTGAACATCCTACCTTGCTTTTATCTGAAATATTAATTCCAATCATTGTAATAATTCAATCATTGAACAAATTAATCCCAGTATTAAAGCCACATTACATATACAGTTGTTAAATTATTTCTAATACAAAAAATGTAACTAAAAAATGTATATATATATATATATAAAATATAATGTGTGTTTTGCAGCTTGCAAATGTGCAACATTGTGGAATAAAGAAGTGGTTGAACATTTATTTCGGGTTCTGCATCCTTTCGCTGTGGTGTGGTGTTCGTTGGCTTGGATAATTTGTTTCCTGTTCTTAGCTTTAATTTATCCTAGTACATACATAGTTCTACCTTTATCCAAACCAGTTAATACATTTAGTAATGCTGAAATTCTCATTGCACCTTTGAAAATAAACACCAAACAACTTAGTATCATAGTAGTATACATACCCAGAGACCAAAACATTCCTATACTTAAAGACATTCTTGGATGTCTGAAAACATCTCCAGTGAAACAATCATCACAGGAGATGTTAATATTAATTGGCAAAACATATCCACTGACTCACCAACAATATTTACAGCTATACGCAACTAATCTCCACTTTCACTAGAAAACAAGACAACAGTAACCTTTGTACTACCCTAGATTGGATCCTCGTCTCTAATCCCCACAAATAATCTAATTCCAACAGACTTCCCAGTATCTTAAGGGACTACCTACCAGCTTATACTCATAGAATAACCTTCCAAAAATCCAAAGCCCACACTTAAAAAATGTCTAGAAACCTGACAAACTTTGGTTGAAATCTTTTTAATAGTATATTAAAATCTCTCAACTGCTCCACATTAAAAACCTTACCTCTAGATAATGCTATCAGCTATTTCAAACTATTCCTAGACACCTTCAACAACCTTGAACCTCTCAGAACAAAGACTAAACACAAACCCTAGCTAACCAAATCCATTAAATAAATACTACAAATCAGAGATAGGGCATGAAAAGATTGGCAAGAGTAAAAATGATGAACTACAGGCAACTATGAAATAAAGCAAAAAGATTAGTTAATGCCAATAAAATGTTTATTTTTCACAGCAATTGGCCAACCACAAAAACAACCCAAAGAATTTCTGGAAAACGATCACATCACTACTTATCCCTGAGTTCACACAAAACCCATCTCCAACCACAGACAAGACACCAAGTGAATTAACTATGTTTAATACCCACTTTATCAACAGCATAGCTAAATTAGTTACAAACACTAACTCTACCTCAAATTCTAACTTCACAGATAATCCCATCCCACTCAAAAAAAAGACAACGCAACCTCTTCTCTGCACTATCAAAATATATCAGCACCTAAAACTCAAATCTCTCCTTTCTCTCTGCAACTTGCCTCTAAACTAATAAACTTCTTCTCAAATTAAAAAACTTGTTCATCTTCCTCTGACAATCTCCAAGCATAATACTTAAAAAGCTGCTGTTGAATCAATTGCTTAACCAGTCTGCATTCTTATTAACTGCTCCATCAAAGAATCCCTAGTCCCTAACCTTTGGAAGAAATCTATCATAACCCCTCTTCACAAAGGAGGTAAATCCAATGAACTAACGGACTACAGACCCATCTCTATCCTATCTCCTCTATCAAAACTACTTGAAAAAAGTGTATACATATACAATTACTAAATCACCTTATTCATAATAATCTTCTTACACACATTCAACATGGTTTTAAGCCATTCTCCTGTTTTCACCAATCTACATTTGACTCTGAAAACTAAGCTTCAGTCCTGCTATGACAAAATCACTAAATTTGCTACAGGCTCATCATACCGCTCCCACCACTGCAATGCTCTTTCAGAGCTAAACTGGCTCTAATTCCCCCCACCATCTTGACTATCTACAACTATCAATTGAACAAAAACTAATATACAAACCAGATAGCTGTCCTGCCTTAAAATCTATTCTGCATACCTTCATTCCTATCAGAACTCTCCGTTCTACAGACTAATTAGCGTACACAAACCTAATAAAAGAGCCGGCCAGTGTCTCTACTCCTGTGCTATAGATAAGCTATGGAAGACTTTACTAAATAATATTACCAGTATAGGAAATTCCAAGAAATTCAAGTTTACACTTAAAAACTACCTTTTCAACTCACAGATCTGCCTGTGCTACAAAACCAACATATAACCCTTTCCTTCCCCCTTAACTACTTCCTCTCTTAACTACTTCCTCTCAACTTCTTCCTGTCCATCTCTCTCCTAAATGTTATTTTCCCAGACTTGCCTATCTTCCATTTCTCTCTCTCCATCACATCCATATTTTCTCCTAAATTCTCGCCATCCCTCTATAGCTCCTACTAATTTTTCACTCTTACCCTGCACTCAGTCATTCTTTCCTACGTCTGTCTACTCATTTCTAATATAATGCATCTCTCAAGCTTCCTTACAACTCATTCCCTACTTTACATCTACCCTGCTTTTACATCTAACTCTCCACCTTCCTTCAACACACACAAAAAATACCATCAAATATTTATTGTATTACTAATATATTTCTAATTAGTGTTTTAAACTGATCTCAATTACTATTGTAATTACTTTTTTCTCTACCACTATAGTATCTAATGTATGAATCCACTGAAATAATGTGCATTTCTATATATGCTTCTACTATGTTTATTTAAATGTTCTGAATAACATTGTTGGAGCGTTTCTCCCTGAGCCTCCACTGAAAACGGGTTCCTGACCCAATCGGACTTTCCTGGTTACCAAATGTCAACAAATAAATAAAGTTTCAGGAGAGACCCAAAGAGTATTCATACTAAGGAAAAATTGTCCATTGCACCAGTGAATATTCCTTACTTTTAAATTAAACAGATTCTCCCTACTATTCCTTTACACAAATTCTCTAAACAGCTGCACTAAGTGTATTGGTTAAAATCACATTTCAAAGAAGAGAAAAGAAGAGAATCTTCAATAACAACAATTTAACTATCAAAGGACTGCTCTGTACTGAAGGCTTGCTCAGTGCATTCACCCAACCTCAACTTCAGTGCCACTAAACTCTCCATCACCAGACCCGCACTCTCCCAAGCTCTCTGCACTGTTCTACTTCAAAACTGTTTTTGCTACTGGCATTGAAAACATAACCAATAAAATCAGCAGTGACCAACCACCAGGGTGTTATGTCCTGCACCTGTGGTTCATAAAGTCATATGCAAAACTATTTTATTCAACGTACTTCTGCCACAGTTGAACAAATTCCAAAAACAACCCTCAGATTTGCTCAAGTTTCACACCCATTTCAATATTCCGACATTTAGTAAAGTGCTAGAAAAATAGCCCATGATTAACCACCTAAATGTTTTGCTGACCACTGACCAAGAACTACTACAACCAACTAGTACAGATTATGTGCCAAAATGAGCAAAACAACAGCTATCTAGACAATAACTGATGACATCCCAATGGGTACAAACAAGTCACAATACAAATATTTTTAAACTCTAACCAAAGCAGTCAACATAGTAGATCATCCACTTTTCACATTGTCCTTCTAGTCCATGGTATTAACACCCAAGCTTCCCAATAGTCCCTTATCTTTCTTTCCCACCACAGTTTCAGAGATAAAATAGGCTCTTCCTCCTCAACAAAAGCTCCCTACTCAAAAGAGTCCCTCGGGGCTTCAGTCTATCTCCCATGAATTTCTTCATTTATAGCAAAAGACTCCCATCAGACTCCTCACATCTCCACATATCTCCAGATCTCATCTATCCCATCACAATGTTAACATAAAACTTGAAAAAGACTCCCCTTCTCTTCCTAATAGCTAAACTCAAGAAAACCACTAATAACCCAAATACATCAAAATACATGCTGTTTGGGACCTCACATAAACTCAGATCATCCGATTCCTTGAAAAAAAAATATCTTATTGAAATACATGGGACTCTGGTTGGACCAAGACTAAAGTTACAACTTCACATTCACAAAGCCAAATCAAAAATACAGAAAGCCCTTTTGTGAGCATGGATGACATTACATTTTATAACTCCATCATGTAGAAAAGCCAGAGGGGAAAAGCATTCTCAATGGCCTAGCTTGAATAAGCTGCCCAATTAATCATATCGGACTCAAAGAAAACCCTAACCCACTACAAACAACTGCAATAAAGTATACCATTTCATTAGTGTCAAGAACAGCACACAGTTGTTCACTCCTTAAGAAAGCAAACTGGGTACCAACCCAATACAGGGTCTACTACCATTCACCTTTTTATGCAAACTGCTAAACCTAAAGTTATTCTCTTACCCAACAGGAAGATTCACAATCGGAGAAAAAAAAACAGATCTCAGCCTCATCATACCTATTGTCTCTACACCACCCTTACCTCTAGGAAATGCAGACCCCACAATTTGGGAAACCATACCGTCAGTTGTAAGAACTCAGCTACTCTACTGCAATTCAGAAAGGCTCTCAGACATTACCTCACCTAATTAGCAGAATGCTACTGCTTTCCAAACATGACAGACCTTAAACTGTATAACAAATTAGAGCTGCTACCTAATTTCCTCAACAATTCTTATGCTATCATTAGCCAGTGTTTGATCATCTAAACATATCCCATGCACGGACTTCCTCCTCCAACTGTCCCCAAACTTCCACATCATACCTCCTTCCCACTCTGTTCTTCCCAAACATGCTCCCATCTCCCTGCTCTTCTCAGCCTAACAGCTAGCTGTCAGCACTTCAACTTTTTTAATAACCAATTCAATAAGTGCTTCTCACTCTTAACGGACTCCATCCTTCTTTGTCTTCCTCCCTGTCCATTTCCCATGACTCACACTTCTACTATCACCCACTGTCACTGTTCTACTCACTCTGCATTCATCACCTCTTTATATAACAGTTAAGACCTTCTCCTTTTTCAGAATCCACTTCAGACCTCCTCTTTCATCCCTTAATTTCATGCAACTCCTTGTAGCTTGTATTCATGCACAGCCTCTAACACAAATTTATGCCTATTACATTGTGTATACCTGTGTATTATAAATTTCTCCTTACTGTTGTATTTATTTTAATGTTGGTATAACTGCACTTGGTGAATGCAGTTTTGAATCATCTCAGCTTATAAAATTTAATTGTGAATTCTCCTTCTGTCATTGTTTTCTTTTCACACCTGGGTTGAGCATGAAATAGATCCACATGGGTCAGTGCTCCACCTCCTTCAACAAATCTAAATAAACATACATGCAGACACCATTATTACAAAAAATGGAAATACATTTTGAATATACAATCACAAAAAAATTGACCTATACAAACAAGCACACACACACACACACACACACACACACACACACGACAAGCAAGAGCTATTATTCCACTATTTTTCTATATACAGCCTGTAGTACTATTCCATAAAAACACCCCCAAACATGAAGACTTTGCCCCTCCCCCTTAAGTATGTATACCAACTCCACAGTCACACAACTACCACGAAAAGGCAACCAATCCCAATAATGAAAAACATTCTCATAAAACAGTTGACCAAAGCAATTGGCCACTGACAGCATTACTGCTAGAAAGCAACTGCAACTCTACATATATCTGTATAAACATGCACACTCACACACAAACACATGGAGTAACTGTGGATAAGAAATTATATAGAGTACTAAAACATATTACCTGCAAATTTGTGAAGAGAAAGAAGAAAGAATGAAAAAAGAAAAATGTCTGTGAAACTTTCATGTTCTTAAATTCTTGCTTAGTTGCATTGCTTATTTTTTATTGGAGTAAATCTCCAAGAATGAAATGTACAGTCAAGATGAAGAGAAGAGTGGAAATTACTGAATAAAATCACCAGCCACCCACAACAGTTAGTAGTATTTATAGAGTCAAGAATCTGAGTAGTTAAAAAAACAAAGAGCAAGTCAACACCATCAGAATAAAGAACAAACACATAAACACACAAAAACATACTCGGAGGCTCTAAATAAAAATCTGCCTAAGCAGCAGAGACCTCCAAAGCAGACACCCAAGCAACCGCTACCCCAAAACAAAACACGTGCAACACATAGCTCACAAAGACAGTGTGCTGAACAGTCACAGCCCTTAAGGCTAAACAACACACCTGATACACTTGTAATAGGTGACTATCGTCAGGCACACTGACGTCCCGCTCACCAGGCTGTACAAGGAGAAGGTCACGGTGAGCTGCCTGTCGGGCACTAGGATCCGCCACATAACACAAGCATTCAGGTCACTCCAAGGCAAGTACAAATATGACTCGGTCATTGTCCATGTTGGTGTGAATGACCTGAGACGTACCTCCCTGGACTACATGAAAAGAGACATAGAGGAGCTCTCTGAGCATGTGGCCCAGGCCGGTATGACCCTGACCTTGAGTAGCATCTTACCCTCACCAAGAATGATGCCACAATATGAAGACAAGATGATCAATTTCAACAATTGGCTTAAGTATTGGTGTCATTCAAAGGGGATCCAATGCCTGTCAGCCTGGGATGACATGCTCGACAAGCCACGATGCTTCGCTAGGGACAGCTTGCACCTGTCACCCCTGGGCTTTCGGATATTGGCAAAGGCTCTTGCTACCCCCATAGTGCCTTTTTTAGGCAAGGCACAAAAGACAAACCCACCTCCATAGGTATCACAAGACATAAGAAACTAAGAGTAATGCTACTCAATGCCAGAAGTCTAAACCTCAAGATGCACGCACTCGAAACTCTCCTTAACATGGAGAACATCGATATCTGTGCAGTAACAGAAACCTGGTTCAAGGCTGCCAAGAGCACCCCAGCACTACCAGGTTATACCTCATACCATACTTTTCGGCCCCAAAACTTGGACTGACCCACAAAAGGAGGGGGAGTATCAATATTCATCAAAGATACGCACACCTCCAGGTTGGTGGCACAGCACGAAGCATCAGAGACTATCCATGTGCAACTAACAGTGGATAAAACTGCCTTACAGTTTATAGCCTGCTACAGATCACCCTCCCCAACCCAGGAACCCCACTCGGCCTTCCTGAGAACACTGGAAAATATGAAGGTCTCTCCAAACACCATTATATTGGGCGACTTCAACTACCCAAACATAGACTGGGAGCATTACTTTAGCTCCAACACCCTAGCCCAAAGGTTCCTAGAATTTATAAACTCAAATGCTATGGAACAACTTGTTACCACTCCCACAAGAGGGGAAAACATACTGGACCTGATCATCACCAACATGGGGACTCTATGCTCCAGACCAGAAGTGTATCCCTCACTGGTAAGATCAGACCATAAACTAATCTCACTGGATATTCACATCCCGACACCACCCCCTGCCCAGAAAACCACAGTAAAAAACTTCTCTAAAGCAAATTTCACACTCCTCAAAACCAAGGTGGAATCCTTCAAAGCTCCCGGGCCTGTGGAAAATACGGCCCAGACCGCAGAATCCTTTATAAATGCATTCTATGAACACTTTCAGGAATGCATGGATCATGCGATCCCAAATAAAACCAAGACCCAGTCCTCCAAAGGCAGACGTCCTGTCTGGTGGACCCCAGCCATAAACAAACTATACAATAGAAGGAGGAAGCTACTACATGATAGAGCAAAATTCCAAAAAGGGAAGGCATCTCTGATCAGTATTAGCAAAAAACTACGGGCACTCATAAAATCGTCTAAGGCCAGCTTCGAGAGAAAAATTGCACAGGACACTAAGGATAATCACAAGGCTTTCTTTAGTTATGTTAGGAACCTGGGTGGTAATTCCCAGATATGCTCAGAATTAGTCCAAAATGACAAAAAATACACCGAACCCACAGACATTGCCAACATCCTAGCTGACAGGTTCAGCGCAAACTCCCCCCCCCACCACCAAAAGGGCAAATATCTATCCCAGCAGAGTGCTGCCCCCCTGACATCTCAGATGCTCGGGTAAGAGCCGCCCTCTCCAAAGCAAAAAACACAGCATCAATGGGACCAGACGGTGTCCCGGGCTGCGTCCTACATGAACTCCAAGAAGAGCTAGACCCAAACATAAAACTACTGTTCAATCTCAGCCTTACTACAGGATATGTACCCAAAGAGTGGCGTACAGCAACTGTGGTCCCTCTCCACAAAGGTGGTGCCTCAACGGATCCTGGAAACTATCGCCCCATAAGCCTGACTAGCTTGGTCTGCAAAGCTATGGAAAGGATCATCATGGACCTCATAAATAAAGATATTGGGGACCTACAGACACTGGATCCTACCCAGTTCTGCTTTGTTAAGGGCAGATCCTGACTCTTAAACCTAGTTGATTTCTTTGAAGCAGTCACCAAGGCCATTGACGAGGGGAAGGTGGTCCACACAAAGCTCCAATGCTACTCAACGCCAGAAGTCTAAACCTCAAGATGCACGCACTCGAAACTCTCCTTAGCATGGAGAACATCGATATCTGTGCAGTAACAGAAACCTGGTTCAAGGCTGCCAAGAGCACCCCAGCACTACCAGGTTATACCTCATACCATACTTTTCAGCCCCAAAACTTGGACTGACCCACAAAAGGAGGGGGAGTATCAATATTCATCAAAGATACCCACACCTCCAGGTTGGTGGCACAGCACGAAGCATCAGAGACTATCCATGTGCAACTAACAGTGGGTAAAACTGCCTTCCAGTTTATAGCCTGCTACAGATCACCCTCCCTAACCCAGGAACCCCACTCGGCCTTCCTGAGAACACTGGAAAATATGAAGGTCTCTCCAAACACCATTATATTGGGTGACTTCAACTACCCAAACATAGACTGGGAGCATTACTCTAGCTCCAACACCCTAGCCCAAAGGTTCCTAGAATTTATAAACTCAAATGCTATGGAACAACTTGTTACCACTCCCACAAGAGGGGAAAACATACTGGACCTGATCATCACCAACATGGGGACTCTATGCTCCAGACCAGAAGTGTATCCCTCACTGGTAAGATCAGACCATAAACTAATCTCACTGGATATTCACATCCCGACATCACCCCCTGCCCAGAAAACCACAGTAAAAAACTTCTCTAAAGCAAATTTCACACTCCTCAAAACCGAGGTGGAATCCTTCAAAGCTCCCGGGCCTGTGGAAAATACGGCCCAGACCGCAGAATCCTTTATAAATGCATTCTATGAACACTTTCAGGAATGCATGGATCATGCGATCCCAAATAAAACCAAGACCCAGTCCTCCAAAGGCAGACGTCCTGTCTGGTGGACCCCAGCCATAAACAAACTATACAATAGAAGGAGGAAGCTACTACATGATAGAGCAAAATTCCAAAAAGGGAAGGCATCTCTGATCAGTATTAGCAAAAAACTACGGGCACTCATAAAATCGTCTAAGGCCAGCTTCGAGAGAAAAATTGCACAGGACACTAAGGATAATCACAAGGCTTTCTTTAGTTATGTTAGGAACCTGGGTGGTAATTCCCAGATATGCTCAGAATTAGTCCAAAATGACAAAAAATACACTGAACCCACAGACATTGCCAACATCCTAGCTGACAGGTTCAGCGCAAACTCCCCCACCAAAAGGGCAAATATCTATCCCAGCAGAGTGCTGCCCCCCTGACATCTCAGATGCTCGGGTAAGAGCCGCCCTCTCCAAAGCAAAAAACACAGCATCAATGGGACCAGACGGTGTCCCGGGCTGCGTCCTACATGAACTCCAAGAAGAGCTAAACCCAAACATAAAACTACTGTTCAATCTCAGCCTTACTACAGGATATGTACCCAAAGAGTGGCGTACAGCAACTGTGGTCCCTCTCCACAAAGGTGGTGCCTCAACGGATCCTGGAAACTATCGCCCCATAAGCCTGACTAGCTTGGTCTGCAAAGCTATGGAAAGGATCATCATGGACCTCATAAATAAAGATATTGGGGACCTACAGACACTGGATCCTACCCAGTTCTGCTTTGTTAAGGGCAGATCCTGACTCTTAAACCTAGTTGATTTCTTTGAAGCAGTCACCAAGGCCATTGACGAGGGGAAGGTGGTCCACACAGCCTACCTGGACCTCGCAAAAGCCTTCGATACAATACCCCACTCGGGCATTATAGATAAGCTCACCAGCTTAAATATAAACCCCTATGTCACTAGATGGGTTGCAAACTGGCTCAAGGACAGAACCCACATGGTTAGAATTGCTGGAGCCATGTCATACTCCAAACCAGTTACAAGTGGCATCCCACAAGGCTCAGTCCTGGGACCTCTCTTGTTCAGTATATATTTCTCGGAGGTACAGGCCAACATGGAAGGACTGTGGCTGACCAAGTTCGCAGATGACTGCAAACTGGGTGCCATAATCGACTCTCCAGCCGACACAAGCATCCTCCAAAAGGGCCTCATAGAAACAGACAACTGGTGCCAGAGCCATGGCCTCAAGCTAAACGCCAAAAAGTGTATAGTCATCCCCTTTGGCAAAAACAAAGTGCCCACAAATTACCACATAGGTGGTAATCCATTAAGTACAGAAGAAGCAATTAGGGACCTGGGGACCCAAGTTGATAGCAATCTCTCATGACAACCACGTGGCCAAAGTGGTTAGAAAAACATTTTATATAGCCCACCTAATCATGAAGGGATTCACTTCTAGATCAGGGGAGGTCATCGTGCCTCTTTACTCATCCCTCATCAGGCCCATAATTGAGTACAATGCCCCTTTTGGGATATACCTTACCAGACACCTGCAGCAACTGGAAAGACCCCAAAAGTACCTCACCAAGAGGATCAAAGGGCTCAAACAGATGCCATATGCTGCCCGGTTAAAGAAACTCCAGCTCTACTCAGTGGCATACCGCCTGTTCAGAGGCGATCTGTGCCTGACATATAAAGCCATGTCCAACCCGGAATTAATGGACATGCTGCACCTCAGAAAATCCAAATCCCATCGAGCTACACACTTGAGAGACTTGAACCTCAGCACCGAAATAAATAGGACATGCTGGAGGGACAGATTCATAACCCAGAGGCTCCCTTCACTCTGGAATAAAATCCCAGTCCAGGTTAGGCAGAGTCCCTCATTGACTCTCTTCAAGAGGAATCTTGATGAGTGGATGGGAGATCGTAGGTTTACCCCGGGTATCACTTCTGTGTCACTGTTAGACAGAGGCACAGTATACTAACCTCAAAAAAGGGCATAGCAAAATTAATTTAAAATGGATGGCGAAAGCCAAACACATTCTGGCTAGGCTTATAAATGCCCTAGGGCAGATAGCCTAGTATGAACCTATGAACCTATGAATATTCCATTTCTGCAAAAAGTTGCTGAACTGCTGAATAGATTAGCAGCTCCAAGTCTGCTGCCATTAACGGCCACAATCACTTCCCCCTCACTGCCAGTGCAACTGCAACTTCTTCACTCTGGTCATCAATTGGACTCATCCACCAATCACAGAAACAGTACCTGCTAAAGGACTAAGGAAAAGCCATATCAGAGAACTAAGAGGGCAGTCTCATTTGGTGCGACTTTCCCCCACCTTCTGAACTGTATTGATTGGCCAGTTATCACACTCCGAATGGACTGGGATGAAACAAAAGAAGGCACTCAAAGTACAGATGAGCTGCAAATAGCTTTGTAATATTGCCTTAAATACAGCATTTTCTGTACTATGGTTCTCTTTTGTTCTAGTTTTTCTTTCGAGTTTGGCTGGGATTTTCCATGGGTCCTAGTGCCAGTCTGCTACCTTCCCATTTATAAAACTGTACTTAAGTGCATGCAGTCAGTACACTTCCCGAAGTCCTTGGGGCTGAGAGTAAGCTGGGTATAATCCTTGAAAGCCAGTCCTTGGAATTCAGAAATGATTACCCTGATGCAAAAGCCTTACCTTGGAAGATTTCAACACTGCAATGAGCCTTTCTGAGACTGCCTTATCACTATGGCTTTCCTCTCATGGGAACCATCATGTAAAGAACCAGCTTGTAGGTGAAGCACATGCCAATGCAGCAGTCTAGGGGAGTGGCTACTGCTAATTAGTCATGTGCTGTCCCTAAGAAATGTTTATGGAGCCCACTTTACTTGGCCAAGCAATCAGAGAATCCCTCAACCAAGTAAAACTTAACTTTAGGAGGAGAAAAGTGAATGCTGTCATTTGACTACAGTCAGCCATTCACTCCTATGGGGGTACCCATGGTTTGATTATGTCCAATAAAGCCATGGGGTGTGTGTGTGTGTGTGTGTGTGTGTGTGTGTGTGTGTGTGTGTGTGTGTGTGTGTGTGTGTGTGTGTGTGTGTGTGTGTGTGTGTGTGTCTAAGGGTGTGAGCATCTGTAGGACCATGAATGAGGCTAAATGAATGAATATCCATTTGTTCATAGGTAGATACTAGGCTATCTGTCCAAAGGCATTTATAAGCCTAGATAGAATGTGTTGGCTTTTGCCGCCTCCTTAGATTAGTTCCCTGTGCCTCTGTCCAGCAGAGCCACTGAAGTGATCCCCGGGGTAAACTTTGTTTCCCATCCACTCGTCAAAGTTTCTCTTGAAGAGTGTTAGCAAGGAGCTCTGCCTAAAGTAGATTGGAATCTTGTCCCAAAGCATGGGAAGTCTCTGGGACAGGAATCTATCCCTCCAGCATGTCCTATTTATTGTTGTGGTGAGGTTTAGATCCCTAGAGCGTGTGGCTCAAGAGGATAAGGTTTTCTTTAGGTGGAGCATGACCATCAATTCTGGGTTGGGCATGGCCTTGTATGTCAGGCAGAGATCACCTCTGAGTAGGCAGTATGCAACCGAGTACAGCTGAAGTTTCTTCATTCGAGCTGCATAGGGAATCTGCTTGAGGCCAGTGATCCTCTTGGTGAGGTACTTCTGTGGTCTTTCCAGCTGTTGCAGTTGTTTTGCAAGGTACACCCTGTTCAGAATATACTTCTCAGAGGCACAGGCAAGCACAGGAGGACTATGACTGACCAAGTTCGCAGACGACTGCAAACTAGGGGCTATAATTGACTCTCCGGCTGACACAGACATCCTCCAAAAGAGTCTCACTGAGACAGATACCTGGTGTCAAAACCATGGCCTCAAGCTAAATGCCAAAAAGTGCATAGTCATCCCCTTTGGAAAAAACAAAGTACCCACAAACTACCACATAGGTGGGTAGCCCCCTAAATACGAAAGACATAATAAGGGATCTGGGGACCCAAGTAGATAGTAACCTCTCCTTTGATGATCACATTTCCAAAGTGGTTAGAAAATCCTTATGTGTGGCCCACCTAATCACAAAAGGGTTTGCATCTAGATCGAAAGAGATCATTGGGCCCTCTACGCATCACTCATCAGCACCATCATAGAGTACAATGCCCCATTTGGGATGTACCTTACAAGACACCTGCAACAACTGGAAAGACCACAGAAGTACCTCACCAAGAGGCTCACTGGCCTCAAACAGATGCCCTATGCAGCTCGACTGAAGAAACTCCAGCTGTACTTGGCTGCATACCACCTACTCAGAGGTGATCTCTGCCTGACATACAAGACCATGCCCAACCCAGAATTGAAACATGCTCCACCTAAAGAAAACCATACCCCTCCAGCCACACGCTCCAGAGATTTAAACCTCACCACAACAATAAATAGGACGTGCTGGAGGGACAGATTCCTGTCTCAGAGACTTCCCATGCTCTGGAACAAGATTCCAATCTACATTAGGCAGAGCTCCTCACTAACCCTCTTCAAGAGAAACCTTGATGAGTGGTTGGGAAACAGAAAGTTTACCCCAGGGATCACTTCAATGGCTCTGCTGGACAGCGGCACAGGGAATTAATCTAAGGGGGTGGCAAAAGCCAACACATTTCGACTAGGCTTATAAATGCCTTCGGGCAGATAGCCTAGTACTTACCTATGAACCACGACCCCAGAATAACACAACTACAATAACCTCCTTATTACTAACACTTGCCCACAAAACAGCACTTCCTCACCTTACCCCAAAAATAACTACCCCCACAGTCATATATACCTCTAACAACCAAACACACCAGGATAGTTTCCAGAATGTCTGCATCCATACAACTTACCATATTACTCAATCTCTAAACTCCTAGACTCTGTACATAATAAACTCAATGTCATACCTCTTTCAACAATCAGCTACAAATCTGCCATAATATAATATGTTCTCTTTCCCCTCATTTCCTGCACCAAACATCATGTTCTTTTCCCATTGATGCATTACTAAGTTAGCATAGGTGTTAGCCACTGCTGTACCCATGGCTACACCTATCTGTAGATACGGTTCCTCATCAAACAAAAACACATTCTTTGTAAAAACTATATCTAATAGATGGCATATATTCTCTATCTCTCCCGCTTGTATGTCTGTTTCTTCAGAGTAATAGATATAGTACATAAATAGATTAGAGGTGGAGACTTGAATAATGTTTTAGAGAATAGGGAATACACTTGGATAATTAAGCTGAGAGCTGATATGAAACCAGGACTGAATAATGCACTGACAATCAAGCCAATACGAGTTTAAAAAAAAACAGAAAGAAATAAGACGAGAAATAGTTTTATGGATCTTATATATATCTTCTGTGTGTTTCATATATATATATATATATATATATATATATATATATATATATATATATATATATATATATATGTTTTCATTAATTTTAAAATAATTTAATTATTTTTGTAATTAGTTTTATGTTTATAGGCTGGCTGTTATCATGTGACTGTTTAATCGACTATTTAAGGTTCTAGAATTTACTATAGGTATTCTAACACTGATGAAGGATTTGTAATCCGAAAGCTTTGTTGTTTTATTAAAGTATCTGGCGTTTGTCTGGAGTTGTATTTATTGGAGTGGTAAGATCAGGCCAGAACCTGCCAAAGTGGAAGCCATTCAGGCATGGCCTGCCCCTGTTACCAAAACACAGGTGAGGGCATTCTTAGGGACAGCAGGATACTACAGAAAGTTTTTTTCCCCAATTATAGTACCATAGTGGCTCCCCTCACAGACCTGACAAGGAAAAACAGGACAGATAGGATAGTGTGGACCGCAGCATGTGAGCAGGCATTCCAGAAACTTAAAGGACCTTTGGGAGGACCCCCTGTGTTAGCCAGTCCAGATTACAGCAAATAATTTGTTGTGCAGGTGGATGCTTCAAAACATGGGGTGGGAGCTATATTTAGCCAGGTTTCCTCAGAGGAGAAGAGCACCCAGTGGTATGGTATATCTCAGCTGTAGGCTCCAACCCAGGGAGGAATGCTATTCAGTATTAGAAAAGGGAATGCTTAGCCACAGTGTGGGAACTGCAGAAACTTCAGCCTTATCTGTATGGAAGGAAATTCACTGTAGTTATAGAACATAATCCCTTAACATGGCTACATTGAGCCAGCCAGCAAAATGCCAAGTTACTGAGGTGGAGCCTAGGGTTGCAGGCATAAAACATGACAGTGCAGCACAATACTGGGGTCAGCAATGCCAATGCAGATGGGCTCTCAAGACAGGGAATGAGGTAAGGTATTCCCAGTTAAGCAACTCTCTCAAGCAATGTTTCTTGAGGGTCACTTGAAAAACTAGCTAGAGTTTTCGGGGGGGGGGGGTCACAAAAGGAAAAAAATTGCCAGCCCAGCTATCTGAAACTTTGTAAATGGTTATGTGTCATTGCGAATAGCATCATGATTCATAGGTCTGTGTTACAGATGTATCCACAGTGTACTCTGCTGGAAGAACAGAAATGTACACACACTATTGTAGCTGTGTAAATGTATATATGGTATGCTTAACAGCGGAAAATGGAACATATAAGGTTAACTTGCAAAACTTCAGGAAAATAGTTGAAATTAAATTGTTTTATAACCACGTAATAAAAGAGATGGTTTCAATGCGGCAAGGAGACAGAATATCTAAAACTAGGGAGTCTTCTGCATTGTTTTGCAAGTGTTTTATTGTTTTATGTCTTCCAGCAGTTGCAAACATCTGAAGGCTGTGTGTTTTCACAGGGAGATGATAAATGCTAGCAGTTTCTAGCAATGGTGGTTTTTGAGCCTGGGAACTGAAATCAGGTGACAGAAAGTGATGTCATGCTGCAAGTATCCGAGCAGTAACATTTGATATTAATTTAAGAAGTCTCTGACAGACTGACTGTGCATTTTATATTTTGTCTTTGACCTGGAAACATCCACTCAACATCTGCACTTGCCTTGCTGTAAGTAAGTTAAGTAGGGTACAGTAATCTCTTTCAGATTCAGTAAGGAGTATAGTAAAGCTTAGTTTAGATATTTTTTGTATTTATTTGAGACTGTCCTGCAATGTTGTTTTAAATATTCCCTGTGATTTTGAACTCTGAAGTTACTGTGATGATTTATGGAGTATTTTCTTGTTCTTTTATTATTCATTATTAAATATATTTAAACCTATCTTTGTGGCTGATATACGAGACATATTTAACCTCTGAGAGTACTTGCATATCTATTTGCTGTCATTGTGCAGGCCACTTCTAATAGCCTTGCTCTTGGTTAAACTACCATTTGGATTAATAGTAACATTACACAGTAGGATTGATCAACCTTTGCTAAGGGCCTTAAAGTAGCTGATAAGTAGTGGCTGGTTGCAGTAAAAACTACCTTATAGTCTGGGCAGAAAGGGGCATAGCTAGTAAACCTGTGCCAGCCTTTCCCAGGTGTGTGTGTGTGTGTGTGTGTGTGTGTGTGTGTGTGTGTGTGTGTGTGTGTGTGTGTGTGTGTGTGTGCATCAGTTACTTGGGCAGGGACACAAAGCGCTAGTTGGACAGAGAGGGTGCTGGAGGTCTTGGTTTGGCCACTCGGCTGAGATCTCAACCATATAGCTGTGCCAGTGGGGAGTCTTTTTGGGGATCTGGAGAAAGAGGGACATACCAGCCCAGACTGACTGTGGTGTCTGTGGGTTCTAAGGGAAAATGCACTTTTCTGTGTGTGGTTGTCATCTTCCCAATTTGTATGTCCCCCACTGTTGCCGGTGGTGAGGATTGAAGCTGCTTGATTACTGGGCCAGAGCTGGGGCATCACAATACAAAATGACAAAATTCTTTACAAAGCTCCAGCTAGCTATGCTGGTATATGTTAAGCATACACTGCTCCAATTTCCCTGGCACAGATGGTACTACCTCACATCATCACATGCAGCAGGAGTAAAAACCTAATTTATATGTTAGGATAAAACCTAAATTGTTTCCTGGGTTGTATTTCTCCAAGTCTTTTGGGTTTCTAGTACCATGACAGGAATGGGTCCTATTTCTAAGTAAAAGTGTGATTAAAGTTCATAAAAATTGTATTGTTTAATCTTTGATGTTAGCCAAAAGTGCTCTTTGCAGCACCAACAATGTGCCCAGAATTGAATCCTTTAGCAATTCATATGGAGTTACATGTATTGGTAACATATCTAAATACGACTGTAAATTCTTTTTTATGGGATGCATTGCTCCTACTACTGTTAGAACTGTCTGGGTATCCTTCTTCCACATTGCTCTTATTTCTGCCTGCAAATCCTGGTATTTTATGACTTTCTATCTCTCTGTATGTAAGGCACTATAATCACTGGGTTTAGCAATTTCAATGATCAATGCTACTTTTGTCTCCTTTTCATGAACTTCTATATGTGTTTTTCTCATGTCTGTTTTTTTCACTGTTGGTAATGGGTGATCCCATGTGAAATGAACAATGTCTATAATGCTTTCTGATTCATGTTTCCAGTGCTTCTCATCTGCTTCAATAGTCTAATGTGTGCACAATCCTCAGTGCAGCAGTCTTGCCACATTACTATGCATTCCAGTATACAGACCCTCTGCCATTAGTATATCACACCCAGGAACAAGATGTGTGACCGTTTTCCAGTTCTGTTTTACAGAACCTGCATTTGTCTGTTTCTCCTACATGTTCAATGGACTTTGTAAACCAAGGTCTACACAGAACAGATATTCCAGACAGAAGAAGCTGGATTTGTCCCTCTCCACGTGTTTTCTTACAATAGGATTCCAGGCACAAGTAATGAAAACAAGATTTATTAATCCAATAAAGCAGCAGGAAAACAATCCACAAAGATGAAACAGATGCGCGCTTTTGTCCAGTAAATAAGGACTTCATCAGATCAAGGTCTACATAGTACACTATTCAGGGCGCTAATATCAGCCTTTCATCTTTTAGTCTAAATTCACCTCTCCTTAACCATTGCTGCATCAGATCCTGATTTTCATGAGGTTGCTCCAGTAGTTTTCTGTACTTGCAACTATATTTATAACTTTTCCACATTTCTTACCTGTTCATCTGATCCTTTCTATTATTCTGTCGCTTTTTTTTTGCCACATTCAGTTGCGGCCTGATTTTTGTCTACTTCAGGTTTGCTTTTCATTCCTGCTTGACACCAATATACTTCTGCCAATGAAGTCATCTTAGAATTGTTCTCTTCATGTTTCAAAACTTTCACTGCGTTTGGATCTGATGAGGTCAGCAGGTATGTATGTAGTTCTACAATTGCAGATCTGTACATGTAATCAGTTTTGAGGAGCCCCACACCTCCTTCAGAATGAGTGGATTTATAATCTTGGTATACACTGATTTTTATATATCATTTGATAAACATGAACCATTTTTCTTGTGTTTCTGTCCAACTGGTCCAATGACTTTTGGGGCCAATCAATCACCCCAAAACTGTACATTAGAGCAGGAAGAGTAAATGGATTTATAGCTTGGACTTTGTTCCTCGACGTCAGGGATTTTCCATATTTTTTTTCCTCAAACACTTTTATTGAATCATCACTTGTGACACAGGCAAATTTACATTCATATAAAAGTAACAGGCAAATTTACATTCATATAAAAGTAATCAAACAATATTAACATAACAAACATTATACTTCACATATATTGCTATATATCATATAACATAAGCAATATTACATAAATTATTCAATTCTTGCCTTTTTTAAACAAGAAACATCTTTATTAAACTATCACTTACTACATAGGCAATCATACATTTATATAAATGAAAACACACAATACTGACACACTCCCAGTTGTAAGCACTATACATCACTTATAATCTATCCAATCTTTCTCACTCAGACATTATAGAACTCATGTAAGTCCTGCTGCCTTTTAGACTTAATTCCTCCCTTGTATGTATTGTTCCCACAATTCCCCATGTTTTCCTATGGGGTCTGCTCCTACCCTTTTCTAAAGATCTCACTTCCAGTTGTTTTATCTCTGTTACTATATTTCACTACTTCCAGTATAGCTGGCTTAGATTTTGATTTCCATTTTCACATAATTGATTTTTTGGCAGCCAGCATTATTAGACACAGCAAGGCCTTACCATGTCCAGGTAATTCCTATTCTGTATCATAGCTCAGAAAAATCATCTCCCTTGTCAGACCAATCTGCTCACCCAGCATCTCCAACAGTGCATCCCGCAGGGAATCCTTAAAGTTCACCAACTCACCGCACTTCCAGAAAATATGTTCCCAATTACCTTTTTCTTTCTCTTTACACCTCCAACATCTACTGTCTGCTGGAGGAAAAATTCTCTGTAGTCTTCTTGGGGTATAAAAATATCTGTGTAAACATTTCCAGGCAAAAATCCAAAAATCTTCTAGATTTTGTTGCATATTTGGGAGACATATATATATCCTCCCATTGTTTCTTTGTGAATTGCTTATAGAGTCTCTTCCCATAGTTATCATGCAATATTTTATAGGCTGTACTAATTACTCCATTTGTAATGGCAGCTTCTGTTCTAGATTCTATTAAAAACTCTACCAATGTTGGTCTTTTGTTTAGGACCCCCATATTTCTTTCTCTTTGGCTATACTCTGATACCAATACCTGATAGGGAAGGCAATCTCTACTCTACAGACCAAATAAATGATAGGCGTATACCCACTCTATAATCTTTCCCTCTCTAGTTATTTGCTCCAATACATTGGTTCCTTTGCCAGTTCTCCAATAAATTCCAGCGCCCTCTTGCCTATTGTCTGTATCCCTAATTGCAGTCTTCCCTATCAGCAGTATGTCCTTTCTCTATTCCCATGTTGGTTTAGTTCTTATTATACTTTCTGCTACTTTATGGATATAATATTCTGCATGATTATTATTGTTATTCTCCCTAAAGGCCTGCATCCAAAATTCCAGTCTCTCTTTGTTTACTGAGCTTCTCCAGTGTTTCGTCATTATCCCTTTCCACTTTAAATTATAGTTTTCTGCTTGTGTTACGTAGGAGAGTCTTAACTGTGTAGCTATGAAATACCCCTTCAAATTAGGTAATCCATATCTGCTCTGTTCTACTGGAAGAATCAGCTTATCCCACTTGACTCTTGTCATCTTCCCCTCCCAGACAAAGTCCTTCAACTCTTTATTAATTGCTATCCACAATTTCTCCTCTGGTTGATGAAAATATGCCTGACCTGTGTATAAGACTAAAGGGACTAAAAACATTTTAACTGCTTGTATCTTACTATCCATTATCCATATAACAAAGCTTCCATTTTCTCAGTTTTTGTATTATCTTCTGTTTAGTCTCTTCCCAAATATACTTAGCTGCCATACTAGAATAATTTTTACTCCATACTAATAAATATTTCATTTTATCATGTCCCCATAAATATGGGTATTCCTGAAACAATTCATGTGTGGGTACATAATTTACCACTATTGACTTTGTTTTAGTCTCATTCATTTTGTATCCTCAAAAGACATGAAACTGTCTCAAAATGTTCCACAAAACTGTAATGTCTTTATCTGGTTTTGTCAGATACAAAATTTCACCTTCAATCCCTCGTACATTCTCCTAGTCAACCTTATGATTTTTTCAGGATATGCAAATGCTTCCATTGCCCTGCTCATAAAGTCCCAGCTTACTCTGTCAAATGCTTTGTCTGCATCAAGACCCACCAACAACAACTGTATTTTCCTACATTCTGCTTCCCTCTGGATTATCACTGTTCTATTAATGTTATCAGATGTTTGCCACCCCTCCATAAATCATATTGATCCATATCTATCAGATTTGGCATTACTTTTGCTATTCTTTTTTCCGTTATAGACATGAACGCTTTATAATCATGATTTATTATAGAAATGGGTCTGTATGAAGCTAGATCCGTTGGATCTTTACCCTGTTTGGGTATTACCGTTACCACTGCTTTCTTCCAGGATGGTGGTACTTCTCCTCCTCTTAGGATACTGTTAAACAAAGCCTTCCAGATCTTTCAGTTTTTTTCCACCTAGCTTCCAAACTTCCACAGGAATATTCATCTATTCCTGGGGACTTTCCTGTAGATTGATTATACATCACCATTTTTTTATCTCATCTCCTCCTTTCTTAACTGTTAGCAATCAAGCTTAATCTCTAACCTTGACATATTTAATTCTTCCATTAACATTTCCATTTGTATCTTTTCTTGTTTTTCATATTTCTCTGCTTTATAGAGACTCTCATAGAATTTCCATAATATTTCTAATACCTCTACAGGATCTCGTTACCTTCTCTGTTATAGGCTCCCTAAGTTTGCAGACAGCGCTTCCTGTTTTCTTTGCCTAAGTCATTGTGCTGAAAGTTTTTGTGCTCTAGTGTTACCAAAAAACAGTTGCTTAACAGAAATCTTTCTAAGCTCATGCATACTACTGAGGTAATCCCTTATTTTCCGACTAGCATTCTGTACTTGATCCTCTTCTTGTTCTGTGAGATTCCCCCATTCTGCAATACTTTAACATGTCAGTCCCTCTAAATAATTCTTGTTACTTCTTAACCATAGCTCCCTTTCTGTTATTTCCATCCTATTTTTAAACTCCACCTTAATTTTATCACACTCCCTAGCTATATTTTCAGAAGAATATCCAGGAGTTGTTAAATTCTTCTCTTTTCAACAGATAAGTGGAAAAGTGACAATCTGTCATTTTTATTTCATTACCCTGTCTTTTTATTTTAGCTATTTTTGGTGCATGATCTGACATAGTTATTGGGTGGGTAACAAGACCTTCAATTAAATTCACACAATCCTGTGAAATGTAAATTCCGTCTAGCCTATCCCATTTTTTCATATCTTGGGGAATAATATGTAAATTCATTCTGAACTCCTATTACTGAATTCACATCTTCCTTGCCAAATATTTTCATAAATTTCTTGAAAAATCTTTCCTTTTTTATTATATTTCCCTTCTGGACCCCCCCCCTCCCCAGACACATCTTCACTGCTGTAAATCAAATTCCAGTCCCCAGCTGTAAGTAATATTCCTTGCTGAAAACTGATAATTTCTCCCAGACTTTTCTTAAGCTCTATTACAGCAGTTTTAAGTGGAAATGTAAATACATGCCAGGGTAATCCTCCTCCCTTGCCAGTAGCCCTATGGCACTACAAATCTGCCATTATCTTTTTTATCTTCTTCTGTCACCAGTGGAGCTCCTCTTCCAAGTACTCCTCTTTTCCTTTGTTCCAGGTATTCTGCTAAATAACTATCCGGAGAACCTTTCTTTACCAAATTCACATGTTCAGTTCTTTCTAAGTGTGTCTCCTATAATATAGTTATTTGTACTCTACATTTTTTAATATAGTTATCTACTCTTTCTTGTTTGTATTTATCGGTGGGGTCATTTACATTTGGACGGCACAGTGGTGCAGCGGTAGCGTTGTCGCCATACAGCAAGAGGTTCTCCAGTTTGATTCTCAGCTGGGGTGCTGTGCAGAGTCTAAATGTCCTCCCTGCATTCATGTGGGTTTCCTCTGGGTGCTCTGGTTTCCTCCCACATTATAAAGACATGCATCTGAAGTGTTTCTCCCCGGACGTCCGCTGAAAATTGGCTTAGTTCCAAGTCAGACTTTCCCGGTTAACAAATGTTAAATAAATAAATAAAATAAATTTAAAGACATTAAACAAAGCACCATTGTATTAAAAAGTTATTATTCTGACTTTTTATGTAAAAAACCTTTTTTGTTAAAATGTCTAGTTCCAACTTTTGTGTTGCATGCATACACCGTTTGGCAGGTAGAACTTTTATACAGTTGTTTCTTATCATCTACATTTAAGCCTAAGTCACATCTTATAAAACTTTGTTTTATAGAAAGCCCTGAAAAAAATACCCCTTAAACCTATTAACTTAATACTAACACACAAAACTATGTACACCGTTAAATATTGAAGTTTTACTCTCCTAATAGGAACAAAAGTCTGAAACTAAAAGCCACTCTCACAGACATGAGTTAGCCTAAAAGAAAAGTTCATCATGCTAAGATGCATGGTACAGCTTGTGCTACTACTAAGTGCCGATTAGTTTTGTTTTATATTTATAGCTCTCCCAGCTGGGAAAACCCCTGAATGTTTTTACAGAACATTAACTACCTTGGGAAAGCCCCTGAATGCTTTCAGAGAAAATTATCTGCTTTGAAAAAAAAACAATCTCTTGAGAAAAAGCACATTCATTTTTCTTTTATCATTCTTTTTAACCAGGTACTGCAGTGCCTACATTTCTTAAAACTGAACAAAAAAGAGAGGGAGAGAAGGGATAATGAAAAAAAGAACAGCAACACCCATTTACAACCCCCAATACACTTAAAAATAACAAAAAAAAAAACTTTATAGCATGTAAAGAAAACCACATGCCACAAAATGTGTACTATTTAAGAAAAAAAATCTTTACTTACAGTTAAGTTTCTCCCTCCTTTTCCCCCAAAGCACTTTTCTGAACATTAATGACATGAAGTAGGGCAAATGCTTTAGAGTCCCCAAGTCCAAAAATTCTGAAAAAGTCCAAAATTTCTAGATTTTTTTGTCATATTTCATAAATATAAATTATTGCATTGCAATCCCATATTGTTACTGTTTTTTACTGTTGATCCCCAAAATCCTGTCTCTGTTCATTTCCAACATACTCTCAATTCTTCTAGTCAACTTTAATGCTCCCTTGTTCCTCTCCAACATTTTCTGTTAATTTTGAAAAGGTTTCAGAGGTGCAGTCCTTCTGTTGTCTTTATTACCAGAAGAATAAGAAGCAGAACCTCCTTCTGTTTCATAGCTTACTTTTTGTTGGACAAACTTCTATATTTCCTCCTTAGCATGTACGTTATCAAAAAAATATTTTTTTTCCATTTGGAGAAGAATACCTTGAAGACATCTGGATACAGCAGTTTGAATCTCACACCTGCATCTCAACATTCCCTGAAAAGTTGTATAAATGTGCTCCTCTTCTGTCTGGTGTACAATGAGTTGTCATTCTCCAAGAGCATTCTGCTTTCTCCCACATCTGCCACAATTTTGTCAGAATCAACTCCTTCTCCTTGTAGGATTGCATCTTTACTGTTAAAGGTCTAGGTTGCTTTCATATAGCCAGGTTTGGAGCATACACATGATGCATGCTTTCAATTAAAAACTCCTGCTGTGGAATACCAGTCCAGTTGCTTATTTGCACTTTCATAAAACGAATGCAGTCTGTTCCTTCCATCTTCTCTGGTATAACTAAAAATCTCAGGTTTTCCCCACGTGCCCTGTCATCTAATTCTATTATTTTTTGAAACATCCCTTCCTGAGCAGTCTCATATTCAGCCAGCCATTTCTTCATTTCGATCTTTGATTTTTGCAGCTTTACCACCTCTTGTGAATATCCGTATAAAGCTTCTTCCATTTTTTCCAACCTTTTGTTGTTTGTGTTGATATACTCAATCAGTGTTTTGTTTATTTTAACCAGGTCTGTATGCAGTTGTCTTGTGTCTTCCTTTAGGTTACTGGAAGTCATGTCTGAGGGTTGTGTTGCTTTTTGCTGAACAGCTGCAGTACTGTCCCCAGTCAGTGTTTCTTCCTCACTTTTTATAGCTGATTTTTTTCCAAGTCTTCTGTATTTCTTTATTCTTGGAATCCAAGCAGTGCATTCACTAGCCAGTTACTGAAATTTACCTATAAAATACAAGTCTACTGGCCTGCTCTGTTGAGTTTCTGTTTTCACACTGGGAGAGCTAGAAATAAGCTGTTACTCAATGTGCAGCCATCTTAGAAGTCAGGGCTTTTTCAGTATTAATTTTAGTCTTCTAGAATACCCTTTAGTGAGTTTTGATAGTATTCGTTTATGTTTTATTGTCGACCCTTCATCAATTTTCAAATATTTATACACTACCTCTTGCTCAAGTTCCTTTATATCACATTACTGTCCCAGACTGATTTTTTGGTTCTGTAGTTTTCCTGCTTAAATGCTGCTTTTGCACATTTATCAAGACCAAATGACATTCTTATATCATCCACAAAAAAAGCATGAGAAGTCTTTACACTTTGCTGTTGTCTGGGAGCCAAACTGTAACTACAACCTAATCAGTTAAGTAGACAGCTTAATGGGTTAAGGGCAAAACAAAAGAGCAATGGTTACAAAGAGACATCCTGGAATATCCCCCTTTGAATGTATATCCCTGGGATAATAATTTGTCCTTTTTTTACAGCTTAGCTGCAAGGTGGTTTGCCACCGTTTCTTGTTCACTGCAATGTAACTGATCAGTGTAGACTATATCTTATGCATCTGTAGGGCACTCCTTTATTCATGAATGTGGGATGCTGTCAATCTATCCAAGCTATACTTGGAATCTTCCCCTTTTTACAATTCTCCACTATGATTTTAACAACAAATGACCCTTTGTTCCATGTGACTTTCTTTTGCTATTGTTTTGTTCTATTACCATGAGTGAGTTTTCTTCTAAAGGACTATAAACTTTGTTGGCATCAATTACAGTATACAGATTTTACATTGTCAGAAGGCAAGTCATTGGTCTGTAGGTTTCAGGATAGTTTGCAGGTTCACTGTTAAGGAGGAATATTGTTTTTTTTTTTTTGTTAACCAGGTGTGTGTGTATTTGGGGTGTACATACAAGTAGTTCTTACTTAGAGCTTAATACTTTTAGCCAGAAGTTAGGTGCTGCATCCGAGACTGGAGTTTTCCAGTTAGGATCTTTTCTTAATTTTATTTCAGTTTCTGTGGTTGTTGCATCATCCCATTTTATATCCTATACGTTTGAAGTTCTTACTGTTTTTTTTTACTTCTTTTATTCATTCAGCATTTTTGTTATGTTCTACGGGGTCTTCTGGGTTATTTCTTCTTTTGTGGTGGTGTTTCTATTCCTTTGACTTTGTGTCCCAACTCTCTATAAAACGTTTTTGAATCATCAAGGAATTGCTTATTTTGTACTTTTGCTTTATATTTATATGCATATCTCCTAAGTTTTTCTAACTGTGCTGATATCTTTATTATTTATAGCAATGCAAGAGTAGATCCTAGTCTGTTCTAATACTGCACATTGCTTTTATTATACTTATCTTTCTAAGTTTTCTTGTTGCTCTGTTCCTTCTTAACAGTAACACTTTATTTTATTTAACATTTGTTAACTGGGAAAGCCCAACTTGGAATGAAGCCAATATTCAGTGGAAGCTCGGAGAGACAAGCCCCAGATACAGGTCTTTGTAACATGGGAGGAAACCGGAGCACCCAGAGAAAACCCACACAAATGCAGGGCGGACATGCAGACTCCACACAGAAGGCACCCCAGCCGAGAATCAAACCAGAGAACCTCTTGCTGTGAGGTGACAACGCTACCGCTGCAGCACTGCGCTGTCCAATTCTTGTCTTAATTACTTCATAGTTTTTTTCTATTCAACACTTCCATGATAGCATTTGATTTCTTCCCTTCCTTTCCCTTGTTGCCCTGTATTTTTGTGGTAAGACCTTATCTGTTATTAATTTTGCTGCACAATAATATATCCTATTTACTTCTGTTATATCATGTGGAATTCTGTTAATAGTCTTGATTACTATGTTCATTTATTTTATCAGACTTCTAACATTTTGAGTATTACTGACTTTCTGTAATTGATTTTTTTTTTCAATCGATCTTAATATGTCTATCAAGCTCTATTAAATGTCACATTCTGTAGAATGCTCATAGGAAATGGAAAATGAAGAAAGTTCCAGAACATCTTTCTGTAAGATATTCTCTTCAGTTGCATCCTGCATTGTCCATTGTTCTTTCATATGGGAACACACTGCCCTAGCACTCCACGACACTGCATCAGTTGCCACAGTTTCCTGCTCCTTCTCTTGCTGTGTAACACCAACTGAACGTTTTTACTGATATCCTACTCAAGACTCCAGAGTATCTTCATGTGGCAACCGATCAGCTGCTTTCCATTCCACCTGTTTCTTCTTAATTTGGGGGCTCACTGTTAGATCATGTTGTGATATTACCAGAGTTGGATTTTCTACACTAAATCCTTCACTTTGCAGATAATCCATAGCTTCAATTTCTATTTCTTTCACTTCACCATTACTAATACTCTTTTCTACTTTCCCCTTTTATTTTATTGTTTTCTATATTGTAAAATTTTCCATATATGGATGCGTTTGCCTATAGTTCTCTTCAGATATCTTTGGTGCTGACTTTTTGTACTGATTAGTTTTGCTTTCTCTTTTGTATAAATATTGCACCATATTAAATTGCTTTTTCTTTCCCATGTCCATATTTCTTATTGAGATGTCTCATGCTCCACCTGTTTCTCCTTACTTTGAGGGGACTCGTTGTTCTATCATGTTGTGACATAACCTGTGTTAGACTTTTTGCACTAAATCCTTCACTTTGCAGGTATTCCATAACATCAGCTTCGATTTTTTTTTACTTCTGCTTTACTAATCTTCTGTTCAACATTCCCCCTTTATGATCATATTTTTTGTATTGTGAAATTTTCCATATCTGAATGGCTTTGCCTGTATTTTTCTTCAAATACATTTGGAGCTGCTTTTTTGTATTGATTAGCTTGGCTTTCTTCTTTACATAAATATTACATCATATCAGATCTCTCCATTTTCCATTCCCATATTTCTTTTTTAGACCTTTTTTAGACCTTTCAAAAGTCTTTAGGTTTTGATCTTTATATTTTTGCATTTCCTTGGTCATTTCTTTTTTCCAAATGGCCCAAGGTTTCTTGGTCTATATAATGTTTTTCATGCATCTCTTGTATTAATGAACACAAATTTGCATTTGAAGCTTTTGCATTTTTTTCTTGTGCAAGTATTTTTCTTTCCCCTAATTTCTCTCAATCTTTTTGAAATTCTTCTATCTGGAAATTCTGGGATTCTTGTTTAATAGTAACAATACATAATTTCTTTCTTACCCTAGTAGTCTTCTCTGTCATCTTTATGATTCTTTCTTTAGTCTGTCAGTTTTTGTGGTTTTATGGAATACTACTTCCTTCTACAAGAGGAGGACATCCTCCCCCTGAGCCTGGCTTAGCCCCATGGTAGGAATGTTTCTGTGTCTTGAGGATTCTACACTGTCATTTTTTCCAGTCCTGGCATCAGTGCACCTACCAGGATTGGACAGTTTTTATACTGTGAATTGTGTACCCAGGTGTCTTTTTTAAATTTGTTAACCCACTTCTGTCCATAATATATGCTATATAAATTACAGTCTATATATCAATGTTGTCTTGGTGAGGGTCCACCTCATGAAGGTACTCACCAAGAGATGAGGATGAATTCAGTTTCAGCAATGCTACTTTCCTTCACTTGCTGATTTTATCATCTATCCATCCAGACCTCTCTCCATGCCTCAGTATAAAGAGGGGATGAGTATGATCATTTTTATTTTGCACTCATCAGCACCAATTTGACCAAGGGCAATGGGTGAAATTTTCACCTTTCTACTTTTGAGTACAGATGACAATGCAAGCTGTGCATAGCTTAAGAAAAATGAATAATGGTGATTGTTTAGACAACCTAAAGTTTGAAAAAAAAAAACTACACGAGTATTGCAAGTTCACACCTGGCACTTCTAGAAATGTATCAGAAAAGCAGAAGACTGCGTTAGTGACTTCATGAAAGAAATGAACACTTACTTTCAGAGATGGGCGAGTAGAAATACACTTACTTTCAGAGATGGGTGAGTAGAAATTACTACTTTTGAAATATTAGAAGACCTTATGCAATGGCAGCAAGCACTCAGTACCTAGTCTGAGGATTTAAGACAGCTGGGACTGTCTCTTGGTTGAAGAGATGGGCAAAAGGGCAACATGTAGTTAGCTAGCTAGCAGGGCACTACTGCAGAAGAGAGGTTTATCTAGTACTACTCATGGGTATATAGAAACCAATAGGGGCAGTATAAACCACTATAGCACATTCCACAGTCAAGGGGAGAAGCCACAGATCCCATTACATGTCAAGGTTTTGGGATTATGTGTGTCCGGTGTAATCAGGTGGAGCATGTCTGGTCCAAATTTGCACAGTGACAGGGCGGAGAGGAGATGCCATGTGAGGGAGTAAGGAGAGAGGGCACCACAGTGCTGGTGGGTTCTTTTGAAACTGCAGCTGCCATGACTATCACAAAGGCCCACACCCCATCCTCATAGGGGTAAAGAAACTATTGCAAAGAAGGATACTGCATCAGACAAATATTGTCATGTCTGCAGATATTAGACAGACACCACTTGCTCAGATGGTCCACTTCAGTTAAGACTATGAGATGGAATCTTTTTGGGTGCCATTAGCCAGAGTTCATTTTGGATTTGGAAGGGGAAGAGAAAAAAAAAACACAGGTGATAGTGTTTCCTGATATCCTAGAACACATTTTAATAAGAAATTGATGAGACAGTACCTTATGTATATACCATTAAACACACATAAGCAAAGAAACAAGTATGTGGGAAAGGGTAAAAAGAGTGGAGACCCAAATAGTGCCAAAGTCTAAGACAGACTGGTCAAGTGGCTACTTCACAAGAAGTCATTGGTAGTAATGGAAATCCTAAATACGAGTCCTAGCTGTACAAATGTTCCTTTTGGAAGGGACGGTTTCAGGGGAAGAGATAGGTAGAAACAGCAACCTAATTCACAGACATGGTTGTTAAAAGACACTAAACTTCCATTGGAAAGTAACTTGGAGATGGCCATAAACAGAGAGTTGAGACATTGCTAACAGATTCAAACTTAAACAACATGAAGGGAGGAGGCCAAACTTCGTGAAGGATAGAAATCATAATTCCTTAAAGTGGTTACACAGAGCTACTGGTCAAAACAGTAAGATTTTCACAGAGAGTTTACAGTTACAGTCCCAAAGTATAATAATCCAGCACTGTAACTGGTCTCACTAATGCAAATGCAGATAAGACCGAAAACTACATAAAAGTGTAACTTCAAATGAAGCTCAGTTATCCCCAAGCTTCATTTCTTGGTGCTATCCCAAGAAAGCTCACTCAAGGTCTAATAAGGAGGGAGGAGAAGTGAGGGAAAGCGATACTGAGCTAAAGCAATTGCATGTATCATAAGGAAAAACAGCATGCTATATAAAATCTATTTGAGAAACCTACATGTTACAGTATCCTAGAACAAAACATTAAACTGGAAAGTTGTTGGAGTTTTCTTTTTGTTGGAATTTCATATATTGTTATTGACTATATTTTATTTTATATCAGAAAAGGGAGAACCTGTAAAATGTAAAATAAAAAAAAATATGTAACTATATATATTACATACACACACACATCTATATATTACTATATAGATATACATATAAATATAAATCATAACTGCATTATGGAAGCAAAATAAATGGCAGTTTAAACAAGAAAAACAACGGATTTTGGAGATAAGAGCAGAAAACACTAGGGTGTGTTTAGCTAATAGATTAACTAAAGCACACATCAGCAACAGGAAATGAAAAAGAATCTTATGTGGATGCTATAAGAATGGGTAGACAAACAGCTGTAGTAGCAGAAAGAAGTGTAGGCCGCAAAAAACTGAGCAAGTCAGAACAAAGGAGCCTGTGGTAATTAAAACAAGACCGACTTCTGTGTAAATAGACATGATGTTTTGGACAGTATAATTTGGTGTTTAGAATCTAGTATAAAAGACAGGAGTGTATTAATACATCTTTGCACTGAGGACTTATGTGAATTGATTACTAAAATGTTTGGTTTATTAGAAAAATTCATATCTGAGGTAAGAAGAAGGCTGCACCATGGGAGGACTGTATATATTTTTAATTTTGGATTACAACTTAAAAAGAAAATGCATGCAGAGTTCACAACTGCTGACCTTGACACTGTTGAAATCAAGTCTTTTTTCTCTCTCTGTTTGTAAAAAAGTGCCCGATATAAAAAGGTATTTGATGAAAGAAATGAGTGGACAGGGGGATGAGGGTGGGATGTATAGCATTAAGTGTGACAGAAGGAAGGATGCAGCATCTTCAAAATGTAATACAGTTTAATGGAAAGAGAGGGACTGTGCAATATTGGGGCCAGCCAACATTTTTTGGGGTGGGGGCAGGTTTGTGTGAAGATGAAAAGCATTTGGTTCAGGACTGTGAAAAAAAAAGATGCAGGAAATGCACAGAGAGAGAGCAGACACAAGTAAAATTGTCATCCAAAGTGAATGTGATGACAAAGGGCATTCTTTGCTTGCTTGACTTATGTTATAAGAGAAAGATATAGCTGATGAAAATATTGAAAATGGTAGCAAATAAGATGAAATGGATAATTTGTAAAAGATATGGATGAATAACAAATTCAGAAGAAATTGAGTTAAATACTCGAATAAAGAGCTTGTTATTCAGGAAGACAATAGGTATGAAGTACTGGAAAGGGAGGAAGGAGAAGAAAGGAGGGGGGGTTTGACACAGGAGAAAAGCATAACCATATTGAAAAGTCAATAGGATAAAAAGGTACAAAGAAGGAAAAAGAACATATTGGAAAAAAGAAACAAATTAAGGAAATGGATGATGCAAAGATACTGAGTGCTAATGCCAGTGATATTAGAAATTATATTAGAGCTAACAGTAACTGAATTGTATACAATGATATTAGGTTTAATGGTAATTGTATAAGAAACTGAAAGTAGAAATGATATGTTACTACAAGAGGAGTTAAAAAAAGAGAAAAGGGACAGAAATGAGACCTTGTTGGGAAACAAGATCATATTGTTTGTAGGAAATGAAGAATGCTCAGGTATAGGGGTTTTGTTAAGAAATGAATGAAGAAATTACAATATTAGATGTTACTATACCAATACCAGGTAGTAGAGTAATATATGATGTAAGAAAAGGAGAATTATATTGAAGGTTATTTGCAATTTATACATGCATATGACAGACAGTAAAAATTTGTTTGAGGTCTTAAAAAAATGGTTTTGGTTGATATATTTATTATTATGGTAAGAAACTTTACACGTAATTTAAAGACGTAGAAGGGAACAGTAACACAAGATGTAAAAGTATTGAAGGATCTTGTAAAATGTGAACTATGGGTAGGAAAAAAGGGAACGGACTTATCAAAGAGGGATATTTAAAACAGACCGGTTATGGAGTATGTTCTAATGGAATGAAAGAAATAGAAGGAGGTATGGAAATTACGGAGTTTAAAGATCACAGAGCAGTATTAGCAAGAAGAGGTAATAACAAAAAGATAGTAGAAGAAGGAAAAGGAATTAAAAGTTAACTGCGGAAGTTTGAGAAAGAAAAGAAATGAAGCTGGAGAGTAAGAAATTATGGGAAAAACATACAACAGTAAGAGAATTTTATGAAAATCGGTCTGTATGGTGAGTAGAGTTTAAAGAAAAGTGTAAGACAGTTTTTATGGTAAAAAATAGAATGATAAAAATAAAATAGGAATATAAAGAAATAAGGGAAGTGCTTCAAGTATAAATTGAGAAAAAGGAAAACATTAGAGAGATACTTTTTAAGAAAAACAGTTGCCTAAATAAAAACTAAGAAAATTAGCATGTAATTTAGGAAAACAAGTAAGAATAAAAGAAGGAAGAATTGAAGCATTATTTGATGAAAAGGCTGGAGTAAGGTATAAACAAAATGAAATAATGGAAGCAATGGGAATATTTGTAGGTGAAATATATGAAATTGAAGAAGATGAGAAACGGGCGCCACTCGGGCAGAATAGATAAACTCTCCCAGCTAGGCATAAACTCGTATGTTACCAGATGGGTAGCTAACTGGCTCACTGATAGAACCCACTCAGTCAAAGTAGGGGAAGCTACTCCAAGTATTAGACCCGTAATGAGCAGTGTACCCCAAGGATTGGTCTTGGGACCTCTACTGTTTAGGATATACTTTTCTGAGGTGCAAGCCAAAAACCAGTAGTCTGTGGCTGACCACGTTTGTAGATGACTGCAAGCTGGGCACTGTGTTAAATTCCCCTAGTGATCTGAACATCCTCCAAGAGGGCCTTACTCAAACTAATGACTGGTGCCAGAAGCATGGCCTCACACTGATTGCCAAGAAATGTATCATTATCCGCTTTAGGGAAAATGTCACCCCCCCCACCCAATTATCAAATTAATAACAACGCACTAAGCATGCAAGCAGTCATGAGGGACTTGGGCACCCAGGTTGATAGCAACCTGACTTTTGACCACCACATAGCTGTCGTTGTATGGAAGGCATTCTACATGGCCCACGTCATAAGTAAGGGTATTTCATCCAGAAACAAGGAGGTCATAACATCCCTGTACTCCTCCCTTATCAGACCCATTATTGAGTACAATGCTCCCTTTGGCATGTACCTTGCCAAGCACATGCAGCAGTTGGAGAGACCACAGAGTTTCCTGACCAGGAAGATCCAGGATCTCAAACACCTATCCTATACAGATATGCTAAAAGCCCTGTCCTTCTACTCAGTCTCATACAGACTGCTCAGAGGTGACCTGTGTCTGGCATACAAGGCCATTTCAAACCCAGCCTTGATGGAGTTGCTGCATATCTATAAGACAAACTCCACTCACGCAACCCACATCCAGGGTCTTAACCTGGTCTGTGACATTAATAGAACTTGTTGGTGGGATAGATTTGTGTCCCAAAGACTCCCAAATTAGTGGATCAGACTCCCTCTTCATGTCAAGCAGAGTACCTCTCCAGCCCTCTTTAACAGGAACCTGGATGACTGGATGGGAAACAGAAAATATACCCCTGGGATCCCACCTGTGTCCCTGCTGGACAGGGGAAACAGATGCTGAATTTGAGGGAACATGGGCAAAATTCTTGGTTAGGGTTATAAGGGCCTCTGGGCCAATATCCTAGTATCATCCTATGAACCTATGATCTGAACACTTTGAGGCAGAGCTGGTAAAAGAAATTACTGAGAAAGAAAGAAGAAAAAAAAGAGTCAGCACCAGGATTAAATGATGAGTTTTACAAGTTAAGTGGGATGTGAGAAAATGTTTTCTGTAAAGTTTTTAATGAATGGTTAGATAAAGAGATAGTGCAGTAAGGTGATAAAACTTTTATGGAAAAAAGAAGGAAAATATAAGTAACTGGAGACCTATTAACTTTAGGGAATAGTGATTCTAAAATATTTCTGAGAATCATACAAAACAGGATGCAAAAAGTGTTGAAAGATTTAATAGGAAACTGTGTGTTTGATGTAAAAGAGTGAGAAGAAAAGAAAAAAATTGTGCTAAATTTGGTTATGTAGAGAAGACCTTTGACTTCATGAAGTGATGTGGGAAATTTTGGAAGCATAGGGTATAAGTAAAATACAGCAGAAGTTATAAAAATGTATTATGAAAATGAATGGAGGAAAAGTAATGCTAAATGGACATATGGTAAAAGAAATAAAGGTAAGAAGGGATTTAAGCAAAGATGCCTTTTTGTTCTTGTAATGAATGCGATTATGTAGTCTTTTATGTCAGAAATGGATGAAATATGCTGGATGATGGGAAAAGAAACTATAATACCAGTATGTCTGTCTTATTTAGACAGTCTGGTTATTGTAGAAAAAATAGAGGATGGATGAAAGAAAGTGTTATAAGAATTTAAAAGTTATTAAAAAGGAGAGCATAAGATTGAATAAAGGAAAATGTAAGAGGTTTAGTAAAATCTTCTTCTTTCGGCTTGTTCCCGGTTAAGGGTCGCCACAGTGGATCACCTGTCCGCTCATGATTGGCAGTGTGTATTATGTATTGGGATAGGAAAAAAAATAATATATTAGGGGTCAAGTTTTTGAACTATGAAACATACTGAATCTGTGGAAAGTAAAATGAAAATAAAAAAAAAAAAAATACTTCCATGGTTGAAAACTTAATTTACCGTATAATAAAAAGGTGTACATGTTAAATACATACATTCTGGAAAACATGCTATTGTTGGAGGAATTTATGTGTTTCTAGTAAAATGGAAAATTAAACGCTAGATATTGCACAAACATATATATATATATATATATATATATATATATATATATATATATATATATATATATACATACACACATATACACACACACACATATATACACACGGGTCCAGGACTATTCACTGAAAGCACATTTCACTGAAAGTCAAATGACTGCACAAATCATGGAAAGCTCTGTTCACTGAAAACTCAGTTCACTAAAACACATTTCACTGAAATTTATACATGGCCTTTTCTCCACTGTGTAGCCCCCCACTTATTTTAAATATTTTGAATTATATGCATGGATACTTGCAATTCCAATAAATTACTCCTTTCTAAACGTAATAAATATCCAAACTATGTGGGGGGGGCTACACCCCCACACCCCTCAATGTGGGGGGCAGTGCCCCACACCCCCCCTCACTATATACCAACGCCAGGGTCGCACAACACTTGGGGAAAAGGCCATATATAACTTTCAGTGAAATGTGCTTTCACTGAAGTCCTAGACCTCTATATATATATATATATATATATATATATATATATATATATATATATATATATTTTGATTTTCAGGCTTAGACTGAAAGACCAAAATCCTGAAAGACCAAAATCCTGAAACTCAAAATCCTGAAAACACAAAATGGACATACTGACATCATTGTGGCTTTGCTATTTAGCCCTGTTTCCCATCCACTCAAGATTTTTCTTGAAGAGTGCTAATGAGGAGCTTTAAGTTTGATAGGTTAGATAGTTAGTTTGTATGCAATAGTGACAAATATTGGGGTGGGACGATTTAAGTGAGTTAGTGTTAGGGCTCCAGCATGTCCTGTTTATTGTGGTGACGGACCTTAGGGTTAGGGTTAGGGTCAGGGTCAGTTGGTAGATATTAGTGTTATTTGTGTTTTCAGGATTTTGAGTGTAGCATGTCCAACAGCTCTGGGTTTGACATAGCTTTATATGTTAGGCAGAGATCACCTCAGAGTAGGCGATATGCTATGGAGTAAAGCTGAAGCTTTTTGAGACGGTCAGTGTAGGGGATCTGTTTGAGGCCAGTAATCCTCTTTGTGAGGTACTTCTGTGGCCTTTCCAGCTGCTGCAGATGTCTTGTATGTATGTGCATATATATATATATATATATATATATATTTTTTTTTTTTTCCCCCAAAGTAAATAAAACAAATGATATATCTATGGGGTGGCCATGGTGGTGCAGTGGTTAGCATTGCCTCCTCACAGCAAGAGGTTCTCTGGTTCGATTCTCGGTTGGGGTGCCTTCTGTGCGGAGTCTGCATGTCCTCCCTGTGGTCGAGTGGGTTTCCTCCGGGCACTCCGGTTTCCTCCCACATCCCAAAGATATGCAATAGGTGGATTGGACACTCTAAATTGGCCCTAGGCGTGAGTGTGTACCTTCTGTAGAAGGTTGGGTGCTGGGCTGGCAACTCGACACCACAAAACTCCACTGCCAATCATGAGCGGATAGATGATCCGCTGTGCCGACCCCTAACTGAGAAAAGCCAAAAGAAGAAGAAGATATAGCAATATCTATAGACATTAAGTTAGTTAATAATGTTCAGTGTTACAAACATCTTAACATATATGGAGTAAGTAAACATTTAAACAGCAAGCATCCACGTACAAAACTGAACAACATTTCGGTGATAAGTAAAGAAATATGGATGGTGTCAGTAGTTAAAATGAGTATGGACACTTAGGAACATATGTACATATAGTGATATGATATTACAATTGCAATCCGTGGTTGGGTTGGAGAAAAAAATTAACCTGTAGAGAATTAGAGACACTGGGAGACCTAGCTGAAGCATAAATGTGAAAGAGAATATTACTCGTAAGAGATGGTTCAGCAATGTTGAATGCTTTGATAGTGATGTAGAGATTATGTCATGGATTGATTTTAGTATCTTAGCAGAACTGCAAGCAGATAGGAGATCCTGGTTGTTATTTTCCTATTTTTGGCAGAGTGACAAGTGTTGGGCATTAGCTGATATTCCAGAGGTTATACATCAGGGACAACAGATGTCTTTTAGTATAATATCTTTGACTGGTAACCAGATTAAGTCATGCATTAATCAGTAGTAATAGGATTGTCATAGTGTTTTAAGGACAAGTCTTAGTATTCATTTTCTATATTTTGTAGAGAAGAAGTCTTGGTTAAGGATACAGCAGTAAGAATAGTGAAATAGTGAGCACATAAGACAGTATAGCAGCAATACTGATTTGGTTATAGTTAGTCCAGCTTCCTTGGAAAGTAAATGTCTCGTGGTATAACAAGTCTGAAGCTAGGATGAGACTTTTTTATGGCATTTGATAATGTGTGTGTGTATTGGTGGGGTCACTGAATGTGTAGTTAACCCAGAGTTCATGATATTTATAAAGCAGTTCATTCAATTTACATTCTAACTTAGAATGGTGATTTTTAGGGTCTATATCATATGTTCGAAGTTTGAAAACTTTGAATGTTAAATAATCTAATTTAAATGTTCGAAGTTTCAAACATCGAACATACGATTAAAAACAAAAAAAAAAGAAAGGGAGGGAACTTACCTGACTGTTGTAAGTGGGGGGGGGGGGCAAGCCCACCTGCACCCCCCACACACCCCACTCTTTAAATATATCAACTCTGAAACTGCACTATAACGCAGTAAAGGGAAGATTTCCCTTACTGCACTGTAGTGCAGTCTCGGAGTTGGTATATTTAAAGAGCTGGGGGTGTGGGGGAGTGCAGGGTGGCTTGCCCCCCTTTCTACAACAGTTAGTTTTGTTTTTTAATTACAGTACAATAGTTTGATGAGGGTGCCTTTATCCTGCTGGGTGCTGCACCTCCTAATTTTTTACATGATTTTCTTCCTTCTGTTATTCAGCCTGTTGATGTTGTGATTCTATCAGGGTGGCTTGTTTTTTTAGTTAGTTCTGTACTTCCTCCTGATGGATACAGCTGCCTCTATGTAGCTATTAACATGTCTGTGTGGAGTTTCTGTGAACAGTTCCATGTAGGCAGCAGTGTTCTCAGGGTTTATGGGGGCTTGAAATTTTGCCAGGTTATCACATCATAGTAAGAAGTTAGCCTTAGAGTAGTTCCTGAATATTCCAGGGTTAGCTGAGGTTCCAGGATTTATTTTTACTTCATCATTTTGAGGTCTGACCTTACCAGAGAAGACATACTAGGGGGTGTGCAGCACCCTCCAATATTAGTGAGGACCAGATCCAGTATGATTGCACCCCTAGTTGGTGTATTGGCAATCTGGTCCAGGGAATTTGTTTTTAAAAAATCCAGGAATCTCTATGCCTGTATGTTTGGTGTCATACATGATTCCCATTGAATAGTAGGGCAATGAAAGTCGCCTACGTATATGGTATTGGGTTGGATGGTGTACCTGTTATGAGTTTTCTGTGTCATAAAAGGGGACCTATAGCTTGCAAGGAAGTGGTATGGGATTTTGCCTATGGTGATTTGAACCTGAAGAAGCTCAAGTGCATTGCACAGCTTGACCAGTATTGAGGTATATTTATTTCTGATGTAAATCAAGACACCTCCACCTTTAGTTCCCCTCTATGTAGTAGCTGTTCTAAATGAGTAGAAGGCATAGCTCTATATTAAGTTATCGAACCAAAACATCGAAGTACCACAATAACGAATGCTGACAATGTCGAAACTAAAAATACCGAACACCCATGGTTGGCCCACTTATGTATTAGCAAATTTATTCACACTGTGTACAAAATTACAACATATAACTCACTAATATGCCTAAACAACATAACCAGAATGTACAAACAAATATACACTGTTCACCATTTTTTGCTCCACACTCCCCACTAATTATATATACCAACTGCAAGATTGCACTACAGTGAGGAAAGGGCAAATTTCCCAATCCTCCATATACCATGATCTCACTGTAAACAGTTCGGTGAACGGCATGTTCGATGTCAGAGGTCCAAAAATGCCGTTCGCTGAACAGTCTTTCCAATAACTTAATAGGGACCCCAAATACACAGCACTTCCAGATCAAACAGTAACTAAGTGTTTCTACATAATACTGCATTTGACACACAAACATTCAACATACATCTACTTTGAATTCAAAACTATGCCAATATGCATAGTACTTCTTTAATATTTATAATTTACTCAACTGACTGTGACACAATGTCGTAATAACGTACTACATTACAACATTTCACTTGGCCAACCATAACTTTTCGACAATGGTGCTGTCGATATTTACAGCATTCGCTATTGTAATACTTCAATGTTTTTGGTGTAGATATTTATGTTGTCAACAATATTACTGTTCGATAATGTAATATAGACCCAAAGGCATTATATAATACCTTGCACTGCTGGTGTGTTCTCTGCAGCTTTAAACCAAGTCTCAGTGACCACACAGAAGTCAGAATTCTCTAAGGTGAGGAGAGCTTCTAGGGAGTGAAGCTTTTTTAGACTACTAGCATTGAGCAGTAACACCTTTAGATTTTCTTTGTTACAATTTTCTATATCAGAAGTACTTTCAGTTTGGCATTACCTAAAAAAAGGCACTATGTGAAGGACAATGTTTTAGCTAAGATTCGAAAACCAGGGGAGATGTACAAACCATCCCTGGCAAAGCAGTGGGGGTCTGTTGACCATCTCCTTTAATGCTGACAGAAAGCAGTGTGCTCTGTTGACCATCTACTTCCATGCTGACAAAAAGCAGTGGGGGTCTGTTGACCATCTCCTTCCACGCTAACAAAAAGCAGTGGGGGTCTATTGACCATCTCCTTCCATGCTGACAAAATGCAGTGGGCATCTGTTGACCATCTCCTTGCCCAGCAGTGGACGTCTGTTGACCATCTCTTTCCATGCTGACAAAAAGCAGTGGGAGTCTGTTGACCATCTCCTTCCATGCTAACAAAAAGCAGTGGGGGTCTATTGACCATCTCCTTCCATGCTGACAAAAAGCAGTGGGGGTCTATTGACCATCTCCTTCCATGCTGACAAAAAGCAGTGGGGGATCTGTTGACCATCTCCTCCCATGCTGACAAAAAGCAGTGTGGTCTGTTGACCATCTCATTCCATGTTGACAAAAGACAGTAGGGGTCTGTTGACCATCTCCTTTCATGCTGACAAAAGACAGTAGGGGTCTGTTGACCATCTCCTTCCATGCTGACAAAAGACAGTAGGGGTCTGTTGACCATCTCCTTCCATGATGGCAAAAATCAGCAGGGATCTCTTGATCCATCTCCTTTCATGCTGACAGAAAGCAGTGTGGGGTCTGTTGACCATCTCCTTCCATGCTGACAAAAAGCAGTAGGGGTCTGTTGACCATCTCCTTCCATGCTGACAAAAAGCAGTAGGGATCTGTTGACCATCTCCTTCCATGCTGACAAAAAGCAGTGTGGTCTGCTGACCATCTCCTTCCATGCTGACAAAAAGCAGTGTGGTCTGTTGACCATCTCCTTCCATGCTGACAAAAAGCAGTAGGGGTCTGTTGACCATCTCCTTCCATGATGGCAAAAAGCAGCGGGGATCTGTTGATCCATCTCCTTTCATGCTGACAGAAAACAGTGGAGGTCTAATGACCATCTCCTTCCATGCTGACAAAAAGCAGTGTGGTCTGCTGACCATCTCCTTCCATGCTGACAAAAAGCAGTGTGGTCTGTTGACCATCTCCTTCCATGCTGACAAAAAGCAGTAGGGGTCTGTTGACCATCTCCTTCCATGATGGCAAAAAGCAGCGGGGATCTGTTGATCCATCTCCTTTCATGCTGACAGAAAACAGTGGAGGTCTAATCACCATCTCCTTCCATGCTGACAAATATCTTGATCTACCTCAGAAGCAAATGCAACTCCAGGTTGGTTAAACAGGGTGATGCCCCGGAGTTCATCTCCATAGATACAAGGTTCCTTACCATGTCCTTCCCAGCTACAGGTCATCCTCTATAACCCACAAATCTCACAGCTCTTACAGAGACCTACCAGAGGTACTCACCATCCAACCAAATACCCAATTCATGGGAGATTTTAACTAGCCTTCAATAGACTGGGAAACATCCACTGCCTCTAACTCACAGGTTCAATATTTTCTGAAATTTTTCAGCACAAAACACCCTAGACCAGATACTGTGTACTCCAACCAGAGGGTCAAACATATTTGACATGGTACTCACCAGCACTGGAGAGTGCTGCAACCCACCCCCATGGCACATTGTAATTGGTAAGGTCAGACCACAAACTTCATCATCATCATCATCAACCCCCTTTTTTTCCCCATTTTTCTATGTGGGGTCGGGGTGTCCTGTCAACTGTTGCCATCTCTCTTGATTCAACATTAATCAACAGGACAAAATCACCTAGAGCCATATTGTATACCATTGAGAAGCTAGCCCTGCTACGGCAAACAACCTTTGAAACCTGTTCTCCTGTCTTGAGGATACTGTGCAACAGAGTAGATGCCCAAAGTGGTTGGTCTCTTCCCCATATAGGTCACCATGTAGAATCTGTGTTGCTGCCCACAGCTCCATTCATCGGACCACAAAGCTGTCTACCTCAAAATAAAAATCAACCCGGAAAACCCAACTAAACCTGTAACAGGAACTATACTAAAGCAAACTACATCCTGTTAAGCAACAATTTGTCAAAATTCACAGTTTCCAGAGACCCCAATAATGCAGCTACCTATGCAGAATTATTTATAGAAACCCTATACAAACCTATCAATAGGGAGCAGGTCCTCGTGGCACTTGCTAAGGCCAAAACACTGCTTCAGTGGGCCCTCATAATTTCCCTAGTTGCTTCCTAAGTAGCCTAAAACGTGACCTAGCAGGATCACTTGAGGTACTCTTCAACTACAGCCTCAAAACAAGTTACATGCCAGGTGAATGGTGGGCCACTATCACCATGCCTCTTCCTAAGGGTCAACCATCAACTGACCTTAGGAACTAGAGTCCCATCAGTCTGACCAGTCCAATATTCCAAACCATGGACTGAATTATCATGGAAATTATCAGCACGGACATTGGCAAGCTACAAAACAATAGCACAAGAAACACTAGCTCCAAGGACCTGGAATTTTCCTGCAACATATATAGAACATGCTGGAGAAAACAATATTTTTTAAAAGATCCCCATGCTATGGAATAAGCTCCCCATCTGCATGAAGCAGAATTTGTCCCTCGACCTATTCAAAAGAAACCCTGATCATTGTATGGGAAATCACAAATTCACCCCTGGTCTAGCTGCCATGTCTCTGATAAACAGAGGTCAACAATAAGTGAATTAATCCCAAACTAACATACCAACATGAGAATAAACCTTAGCTACCTCTCTGTTAACACACCCCACTATATAGGTGTATAAAGAACTTGGAGACCAAACTGGGTTGGGTTGCATGGTTTGGCTTGTAAAGACCCTAGTGGTTGTTAGCCAAATATAAACCCATGAGCCTATGGAGATGTCCATTGATGTTTAGCACTGTACTGCATTACAGTTGTTAGTAAATCAGGTTATCAAGGTATGTATAGTATTCACAAATTTACAAAAATGAAGCAAAAAGATGAAGGAGAATTTGGTTGGAGGATGGCTGTTGTCTGTTTTATATAAAAAAAAAAATAATATTACTCTAACAACAAATAATTTAACAGATACAAAGCCATAATAGTGTTTTACTACAACTGAAGAAATAAAACCATATCTTTTAATACTTTCTAGTCCTATGACTGCCTGAATATCTTGCTGGCTTTTTGATCAGTCTTTCAAATCTTGAATGTGTAAGGGATTCTGATATTTATAATCTGTGCTTTTAGCACTGATGCAGTATTCTTCTGGGATGGAGTTTCTGGATAGTCTGTCTGAATCTCCTACGTCTCATTAAACTCTAATCTCTTTCTGTACCTCTTGTACAAATGCATCTTGGGAAACACTTTGAATGTCTCACCGGACAGTTCTCTGAATACATTGAGCAGAAAGCCATCACAAATTATAGTTTCTTACAGACATACTTACCCTTTAAAAGATTTTCACTTCAGTAATACATGAGGCATAAATCCATTCACACTCTGGTAACCAAATAAAATCACATTTTTTAACTTTAAATTCTATTTTTTTATCCTTTGTTGATCTAGTTAGCCCCACTAGGCTAGTAGCTCCTTTTCAGGGGAGACCCAAGTGGTATTCAAACTAAGGGAACTTCCCCCAGTCTTTTTAACAGGTGCAGTGGCATCTTTTATATCTGCTTGAACCGGTATCAATTGGGGGTTACAGTTTAATGTCTTACCCAAAGGATGACACACTCAGGAGTACAGCAACCACCTTATACTGCACTACAGTGTCAGCAATCAACCCACCTGGTGTGGGAATAGAACCCACAGCTTTCTCCAGCAAAGTCAAGTGTGCTACCTGTTGCGCTACTGATACTGTTATGTAAAACAAAAACACCTTTACTCTGTCCTGATACTACCATTAGTAGATAACTATCCTAATTCATCCAAACTGATTTCATTGAAGTATACAAAGCTGTAAACAATTGGAATTAATTTTCTGCAGTAGTAATGCGTGTGTGTGTGTGTGTGTGTGTGTGTGTGTGTGTGTGTGTGTGTGTGTGTGTGTGTGTGTGTGTGTGTGTGTGTGTGTGTGTCATTTTTTTTTTAAAGTTCCAGTTCCTTCATAAAATGGGAGTACAAATAAGAAATGGATTCAGGAATGTTTTGCTGTTCACATAATAGGAAACATGACACAAATATCATTAACTCACATTCACATCCTCATCAGCACTATGTGATTTTATTATGTTAGCTATCCTTGTTTAGCTGGTACAGCAGTACCAATGCAATATACTTAATTCATTACAGCTGAGTGATGCCTCAAAGTCTTTATGAAGTTACATCTTACTAACGCCTCTAGGCGTCAAATAATGGTTGTTCATATTTGCATTAATAATTCCAAAGCCATGCTACATACAAAGTTCATTGTATACATTAATTTTTGTATATGTGATTTTGTTTGTTTCCTCGGAGATTATCTCCCCGGGCCTCTACTGAAAATGGACATATATCCAGTTAGACTAGCCCGGTCAACAAATGTAAAATAAAATACATAAATAAAAAAGTATTAAAAGCTTTCATCTTAAAGGTTCCACAGTGGCAAATGCAACTGTGTTGAAATCTGACTTTTGTCTAATGCACGTAAAGATATATTAAATTGCCATTCATATATTTATTAATATTGTCATAAATTTCATGTTTTCGGAATATGAAAACAAACAAGTAACATAGACAAAAATCCTTAGCCTCATGTGAAAGCTCTTAGTAGGATGAACAAAATGCTGCCGACAGTATATGTGTAGCTTGAGTGGTTGCTGATATATTAAGTTTTTTACAAAATATTACAAACTTAATAGTTATTGTGTTTACTGTGATATAAAATAGATTGTTAAGACCTAGAACAGACAGAATACTACCACGACAAAAATACTTTGTGCTGAAGAGTTTGCCATTTATACTTTACTATACTATATTCTTTAGTAACCCCTATCCTTCCAGAGATATGAGCATTGTATGATATGCAAGGGCATACTTTGATTTTATCAAAAAAGGTTAGGCTCTACCCATTGGAAGTTACAGTGCAGACTTCCAGACCTGTGTTGGAGGGAAAGACTTAAACAACAAAAATACTATAAAATAAGATGTACCATATTCTAGATATTTCTAAAAGTGCAACCTTGTGATGTTTTATATAGTTAGGTAACTACTGCATTAATCACATTTGCTTTTGATTAAACAATGCCCCATAATACTGAAAGAGAGCAGAATAATGTAGAATGCAGTGAGCATTCAGTATCCCATAATTTATTTATTAATTTCAGTTTGATGACCGGGGAGGTCCACTGGGCTCAGGAGCCTGTTTTCAATGGAGGCCCGGGGAGAGAAGCTCCACATTACATAGTAAGCATTAAAATACAGCAGATAAAATTAAGATTAAAAGATACAGATACATTAAGATACAACAGATAATATTAAAGGTTTACGGATACAGGTAAATTGTAATACAGAGACAGTATGAGGTACAGTGGTTACATAGCATGTGAGTCATATATTGACATGGTTGGTTCAAAGGTTACATAGAATCTGAGTCTTGTTATGGCAGAATGATAGAACAAGCATAAATGTTAGGGAGGGGGGAAAAAGGGAAAGCAAACTATTTACAATATTTACATTATATACACAAGATCCGTGGTGGTGGTGCTGTGGTAGCGTTGTCGCCTCACAGTAAGACGCTGACCGGTTCGACTCTCAGCTAGAGCATCTTCTGCGTGCAGACATGCGTGAATGGGCGTACCTTCGTTGAAGGTTGTGTGTTAGGGCTGGCAACTCAGCACGTAAAAATCAACTGCCAATCATTAGTGGACCGGAGTTCCACTGTGGCGACCCCTAACCAGGAAAAGCCAAAAGACACAATAACAACAACATTATATACACAAGACAACAGTAAAGAATAAGTAAAATCCAGGGGAGCAAAGTTGTTGGGAAAAGGAGTAGTATGGAAATACAATTAGTGTAGAGAGAGTAGAAGGCTCGGTGGGGAAAGTGCAATTCACTTATTAGAGAGTAAGTAGGAATGGAGTTTGGTTTTAAAGTTGTCAGGGTTTTCTGTCATTCATAATGAAGGAGGGAGAGAATTCCATTTTTTGGCTAAGGAAAAGGACAGGAGGTGCTATCCGGCAGGTTGCTTTGGTGTGTGAACAGTGATTAGGTTTAGGTGAGCAGATCTAAGTAGCCTGTTAGGGATGTATAGTTGTAGGATGTTGGATAGTGCAGGACATTTAGAGGGGTTAAATAATAGCCTATGGGCAGTGGTAAGTTGGAGATAGTCTAGAAGGTTGGGAAGTTCTAGCCAGTTTAGTGAGTGGAGGGCAGAGCAATGGTGGGAGGAGTGTTTGGCTTTGATGGCGAATTTTGAAATTTTAGTATAACAACTTTCCATTTTGGAGGAGATGGAGGCAGATAAGTTAGTTAGTAGAGGGGCACCATACATTAGTAAGGGAAGAAGATAGGTAGTGGTGATGGTTTGTCTAGTAGAAGGAGAGATAGTGGATGTTTCTGTTTAGCAGGCCAAGTTTTTGATGTTTAGTTGAATATGGGTGTCAAATTTTAGGTTTTCATCTAAAGTGACCCCAAGTAGTTTGGCATAGGGAACAATTTCTATGGTTGAATTGTTATGGCTTCTAATTTGGAAAGAGTTTTTGTCAAGAGGGAAGGATCCAGTTCTCAGTGGTGGAGAAAGCAGTTTGAGTGTAAGATAGAAGTTCTGGGAGGTTGGTGGCACAGCAGATTAAAGTGGAGTCGTTGGCGTATTGTACGATTTTAGTATTTGGGATGGCAGAGTGGAAATCATTGATAAAGATGTTAAAAAGCATAGGGGCAAGAATAGAACCTTGGGGAACTCCTGTAGAGGTAAGGAAGGAAGTTTGAGGTGCCGTTCCTCCATTTTACAGCTTGAGATCTGTCAGATAGGTAACTTGAGAACCAGGATAGGGTATTATGTGAGACGTTGAGGTTAGCAAGGTGGCTAAGGAGATGAGTATGGGAGACAGTATCGAAAGCCTTGGAGAGATCTAGTAGAACTGTTGAAACTATTTTTCCAGTGTCGCGGGCACGGTTGACTTATCTAGGAATGAGAGTAGAGCAGCTATAGTGCTATGGCCAGGACAGAAGCCATGTTGGGTTTGAGAGATGAGGTGGTTTTTGGTAAGGAAGAGCATTAGCTGGATTTGAATGCATTTTTGCAATATTTTTGATATTGGGGAGAGGATGGCTATGGGGCGAAAGTTTGAGGTATTATTTTTTATGCCACCTTTATGGAGAGGATGTATAAAAGCAGCACGCCACAGCTTGGGGACATAAGATTCCTGTATGGATCTGTTCATTAGGATGTTAATGGGGAGGGCGATTCCGTCTGCAGCAATTTGCAAGAATTTAGATGAAATGTTATCTGGGGCATTAGAGCATGGTTTTAGTTTGCCGAGAAGTTTTTTTATATAAGAGGTAGAGACTAACAATATTTTTGCTGTCAATGCCTGTTGACCATCTGGCTCTCCCGAGGTTTACTAGCTCATTCATTCTTCATTCACCAGGGTAACAGACAAATAAAGGGGGTGTAATTTAGGCAGCAATGAGGTGGGTTTTTTAAGCCCTAATTCTACCATATTTGAACGGTAACACCTCCAGGGTTTGACATGCAATGAGCATGACAGCATGTCAAATGCTTCCACAGATGGCATAACTCCTCAAGACAGACCTACCTGCACTTGAAGCATGCAGTCCCGAGGGGCGTTCAGTCTCCACTGAGGAATCAACCATGGGAGTGTGCATCATAAGCATGCGTACCTACACTGTCCTCTCAAGGAGGGACAAGCTAGCAAAGCCATGCACTCTTCTTCTTCCTATCATGACAGCTCCAACAGGCACCAGAGCCGCTACTTACATTCAGTTCACCTGGTTTATAGTCAGGAGTACACAACTCCATGCCAGTGGAAATGGCTAATAATATAATCTAGTGAAAACTTTGCTTAGCCATTTCAAGCAGCATAGTTGCAAATTAAATAAATGCTATAACTCATCTTAAATAAATGCTATGACATCTTTCACTCAGTAAAAGCAAATTTCACATGAACTTGCAATCATTCTCTTCGTTTTAACTGAAGATGCAGGACTCTTCAAAGCAGTCATTATCTGACAAGTAACAGTCAAAGATTCATCATGGGCTATGTACACCAACTCACAGCAACATTAGGTCTTCAAGCTAACGTGATAGCAACTCGGAAGCAAGGGGTGCAAAATTTTAGTTTTCAGAGTATTGCTTTTGGTCTGTCTGAAAAGAGTAAAGGAGCTCAGGTTTCTGCCATTCTGCCTGAAGCAGATGATGATGATGATAATGTAGTTAAGATTCGACACATTTAGCCTTATTAAGCAGGAAGCGTCCAATTAAATACCATAATGATCAAGTTCCAATGGTACTGTGAGGCTAGAAAGGACTTGCCTTGTATTGGGAATTTTTTCATGGAAAGCAGGGTTCACAAGAGTCTGTTGATGCACATGTGATTGACATAAGGCATCGACACAAGGCAGACAATGCAGTGCAAAATCAAGAGCATTCAGTTTGAAGTAGCACAAAGATTTCCAGACTTTGTCAATACAAATGCCCTGTACAAACTTGTCCTAACACCTACTAGGGACATATGAAACTCAGACCACAATGACAAATTATTTCCTGAACAACAACATCCTTGAGAGAATCCTCATCAACACGAGGGAATTTTGCACCTTCGCTACTGTAACATTCTGCCTGGTCAGGTCAGACAGGTCTCCTTTGAAATAAAACTAAAACCGGAGACATATTCTAAGGCAAACTTCCTACTTTTAAGTGACATCCTGGAAAAATGTCAAGCGTAACTACACAAAATAAGCTTAGGACTAACTCTAAGAACAAGCCACCCTAGTGGAATTCCACTGTCAATAGACTGTATAACAAAAGGAAGAACATCATGGCCAAAAAAAGGAAATGCAATGCCCAGCAAGGCAAGATGTTACTCAAACAAAATAAACTCAGGGGTCTAATTAAGTCTACCAAAGCCAAATATGAGGTAGAAGTCTCCCAGGCTGAGGACAACCACAAGGCTTTCTTCAACTATGTCCAAAACCTCAAAGGCAATACACATCAATGTGTTGAACTAACTGTAAATGGATACAACTATACTGCACAATATAGCAGACCTTCTGGCTAATAGCTTCAGCTCCAAATTTTACCAGACTATCTCCCGACGCCTCTCAAAAACTACCCATAACCAAACTATCACTAGGGAACAGGTGCTTAATGCACTCTACAAGGTGAAAAACACTGCATCAGTGGGGCCTGACAATATTCCAGGATGCTTCCTTAATAGCATGAAACTTGACCTATCAGAGCCACTAGAAGCATTATTAATTCATACCCTCTAGACAGGCTTTTTGCCATGCTAATGGAAGATTGCAACTATTATCCCTCTTCTCAAAAGCAAGCCATTCATGGACTAAGGAAATTACTGACCCATAAGCCTGACTAGCCTCATATGTAAGGCCATGGAAGAAATTATCATGGACGTGATAAATAATGATATAGGAAACCTTCAGACATTGGATCCTCCTAAGTTTGCTTTCACCAAGGATAGGTAATTAGGTATAAATCCCTACGGCACCCACTGGACATTATACACACATTCACAAAATTGGGTATAAATCCCTATGGCACCCACTGGATAGCCAGCTGGCTGACAAAATAGTACACAAAATTTCAGGATAGATGAGTCTACCTCCACAAAAAGACCAGTCACTAGTTGAGTCCTCCAAGGCTCAGTGCTGAGGCTGCTCCTTTTTGGTACCTACTTCTCTGACGTCAAGGCCAACATCAAAGACTTCTGGCTGACCAGGTTTGCAGATGAATCCCCATAAGATACAAACATCCTCCAAGAAGCCTGGCACAGACTAGTAGTTAGTGCCATAGTCACAGTCCAAAACTCAATGCCAAAGAATTCATAATAGTATCTTGCAGAAACCACTAAGAATCGGCCCTCTGGTCAGAGATTCTTCATAAAAAGAATACATGGTGTAGACAACATATGCTATGTGGACCGCCTCAAAGCCTTATCCTTGTAATCAGCCTCCTACAGACTGCTGAAAGGCAATCTATGCCTGACCGTCAAAGCATCCTCTGATCCAGCTCTAATGAACCTGCTATGCATCCACAAAATGAATGGCAATAGAAACATCTGATCACCCGACCTACACCTCATCTGCAACATAAATAAGACCTATTGGAGGGAGAAGTATGCGTCTCAGAGACTACCTCTTCTCTGGAACAGGTTTCCCAATCACATGAAGCAGAGTTCCTCCCTCGATTTACTCATACAGGTTTGCTACACATGTCCCTGTAGAAAGGGGAACCTTGTAAATGCCCAATCCCCATTCCCAAGCTACACCCCCAATAAAATGAGTGGCAACAGAACATGTCAAATATATTTGTGAAGCATGGCTGGGCTTAAAAAGGCCATTTAGTTCATTAGCTTAGTAATTACCTATGTTGGGGGTTGACATAATGCTTAAGATGTTTACCTTACAGACACAAGGTACAGGATGCTGACCACTGTCACTACCATATACTTTCAACTGCAATCCTTACAACTTATTTAGACTGACTAATGTAAACCTTACATCTCCTACCTCTACATTTAACTACTAACATATACTCAACTATATCCTATATTCAACTCTCGCTATGTTTAGCTAAATATTACTATATTTCATAACTGTGTTATGTTTCTCTATATATTAATATGCTACTTTTTTCATAACTGTGGCTATTTTTAACTCAAATAGCTAAGGATATTTTTCTTAACATTTTTTTTTTGCTCTGAACATATGTTTGTAATACTTATAATTGTGGGTATTCTCTGTATCTTGTGGAGCTTCTCCCGGTCCTCAACTGAAAATGGGTCTCCCATCCAGCTGGACTATCCTGGTAAACATAAAATAAATAAATAATGCCCTGCACGGATAGCTATCCTAGTGTATAAAGGCAAGAGCAGCACATAGAGGGTGTAGTGTCAGAGCGAATGATTAGTAGAATTGCAGAGGTAACGATTTCCATAATCTCATGCCAATCAATTCACATGGTTGCAGAGGCAATGACTTGCAAATCCATGCAGTAGTATGCAGAATTGCAGGACTGTTTTCTCTGGAAAATTCTTGGAATTTCTTCATCATACTGAAGATGGCTGTCTCCTGGATTCATAACCATAGTACACCCTCACATGAAATAGCTGTGTGCAGTATGTTTTGTGCTGCTCATGCTAATAACATGGCTCACGAACATGGATCATGCTGCTGACATGCCTGCATATTACTGTCTTGACCTGTGTACAACAGTGCAGAGTACTATGCACACCTGTGCCAGATATGCATATGTATGTACACTTGCTCAGTGTGCACATATCTGGCATCTTACAAACACAGCTTACACCACGGTCTGTTTGGAGTTCTTGGGGTGCAACATCTGTGGAGTTCTTGGGGTACAACATCCAATAAACAGCACAGATGTGGAATGTGCATATCTGTGCACAAGGGGGGATATTTTTTCATAGTGGGATGTCAGTTTCTCATGACCCTGTCCTGTTTCTATCCACATCCCAGCAGACATGCCACTGTTAAGAGGTGCTGTGGCAACAAGTTTGGACTTGAGAGCATTTTTGAAGTGTCTGTAGAATGGTGGGATATTGGATCTCTGCTCTACTCTGGTTCCCATGTTAGGGAGTAATCATTTGGAATGAGACCAGTGTAATGGTCATTTACATATCATTACTTTCTAGAGGCACTCTAACTTGATAGAGCTTACTGATGACAGAGGAGGACCAGGTATGGTTGTAGCAGTGTGCTTGTCTGCACTGCAGACAAAATTGGGATGTGCTGTAGCAATCATTTGTTATTATTATCTGGTCATAGATTTAAGTTTAAGGATCTTAAGAATTCTAGCCTTACATTCCCCATGGCAGTTTTTAGCTCTTATGTTTTGCATAGTGTACTCTATTTTCTGCACAGTCAGTGAAATGGGGATTTTTTGTTTTTGTTTTGCTGAACTGCACACTACCATTTCTTTGTCCTTTGGCACCAAACATGTATAACTTGTACAACAGGTCTGTCATTGTATTATCAGAAATGTCTGTTCTTATTGCTCAGTACAGTGTGCTGTTTACAGGTTTGTGAATGGGATGGTGCATCCGTCTACTCCATGTATGCAGTTGTGCATCTCCGTTTCATTCAGAGCGATCTGAGGAATGTTTATGATGTGCGACTAGCATGGTATATGGATTCCACTGCATAATAGCCCTATGCAGCTGTGTTGAGTTACACTGTTTCAGAAATAGGATTCTGACTGGATGCCCTGGTGACAAGAGGAAATTTATATTATTGAGGCAAGTCTGCTGTAACAATCGTGATGAAAATAGTCAGGAGTACTGATGATCTAATCTAAACATGTGATGGTTTTAGCTCAGCTATGCAAATAAGCAAATGGTATTTAGGAATTATCAAGTGCAAAGAAAGGGCACATTCTCTTTTTTCTTTGCTGGGTATGTCGAAAGATATTGAACACGTAGTGCTGGTAAAGAACTGTTGAATCTGTAACATGAATTATAAAAGCACTTCCAGAGCTCTTAGTATTCTTCATAAAACTACAATTTCATCCACGGAGTAAAGCTGCTTTGGACCAGTTATATCCTAAAAGGCAATAAGAACCTTATTTATGTATGCATGTATGTACACATCCATTTATTAATTATTGCTGTCTGTTAACTGGGCAGATGGGTTGTTCCAAGGTCACCTTTCAGCCCTGACCCAGGCCATAAGGCAGAAAACAATACAAATGTTCCACACTAAAACAACAAAAAGAAGAGAAAATACTTGTTTGAATAATGTATAATGCGATGCACAATGAAAATCATAATTTTAACATAGGAAAACTATTTAGAGAGAAAATACAGTGATTATATGAATGGAAATATAGATATCTGTGTACAGATATCTATTATACATACTAATATTTAAAAGCAGTGAACAAGGACAAGGAGGCTGGTCATAAAAATAATATGTAATGTAAAAAAGTGTCAGAATAATATCACATCTGACATTAAATTACCTCTAATCAATGAAACATGGACACTTCAATGGATGCTTCAACTCTTTTTATAAGAAGGATTTAAGTTTTCTTTCCTTAAATAGGATGTTTTATCAACATATTTGATTTCTGTGGGATAAGGAGTTCCAACAAGCTGGTGCTCTCTTAAAGAGATTTTTTTTTCAAATGAATGACCATTTAAATGGAGGTATGAGCAGCTGGATGGCATCATAATGTTGTAAGGAGTAATCAAGGTACAAAATATTTAGTTTTCCTTTTAGTGGGAGAACAATACTTTTTATTTAGTATCTTAAATATGAATGCATGAAGATGAAAGAAATGACTTACAGTTTTGGGAAGTCAGTTAGCATCATTAATGGACAGAAATGTTCCTGGTTCAGAGTGAATTATAAAAGCTGCAGAATTTTCTTTTTTGTAGTTTGTTGCATTGTAGTATCATGTGCATCATTAAGAGTACTGAAAGTCAGGTGGTATTCTGTCCTAGTTATAATTCACTTAGGGCCAGATTCATGAATGCCTACATTAAGTGTAGACTAAGTGTATATGCTCTGTATTCAACAACATAGCTACCACATTTTTTGCACTGTCTATTCACTCAGAAAAATTAGACTAAAAAGTAGTCTATGCATTGTGGTAACCTATATGAATCCCCCTCAATATTTGAGGTTGCAAGAAAATCAATCGGAAAACTAAAATTAGTTGGAAGAAGACAGGAGTTTTGCTTATACTGTCTATTCACTCAGAATGGTGTACACTTAATGTAGGCATTCGAATCCAGCCCTTAGAACAGTGGTCTTTCTAGATTTTGTGTTAACAAATGTGATATCTTATAGGAAAATTTTAGCTGCTTTAATAGTTTCAAGGGCAGCATTTCAGTCTTTCAGTCTCCACTCCCCTATCCTACCCCCATTCCTACCCACACCAACAATTGCATTTATACTTACCCTAGCTCCACCTCCTAGCCTAGCCTTAACCAATCACAAACTAGCTTCTCCTCCTATAGCCCTAATCAGCTTCAAACTAGCTCATCCTCTATAGCAATCTCTTAAAGACATCCAAACTTCATCCAAGTCCTGCAAAATTACAAAATTCTAAATTTAAATTGTAACACATTTCAAATCTTGGTTTACTAGTTTATTGCTTGCTTTGGTTTACTAGTTTATTGCTTGCACAGCGCTATTTTTGGTTTACTAGTTTATTGCTTGCACAGCGTTATTTTTGGTTTACTAGTTTATTACTTGCACTGTGCCTCGTTTTTGGAGTTTATACATTTCAAATCTTATTAACATTAATTACTCTAACATTACTAACACATACCACATTCCTTAATTTTGCACAACTTAACTTCAATATCTCCCACCTACTTAACACCCCTTGACAAATATTCCAACAGCTACTCAAACATATCTTCTAGCCTCATAGTAACATACTATACTTTCTAACACAACAAATTCCTGACTAGTTTCTTACCCCTACACCAAAGCACTATCTGACCCCTTTTCTGAACAGACATTCCCCAGGATTCACGAATCCTCCATGTAAGACTAAATAAGTCTTACTTGGAAACTGCAGTTGAATGGTATGACGTCAGCGTGCCATGCATATTCATGAGGGCACGCTGACTCCACTCCAAGTCTAACATGAACCATGCAGGAAGGCAGGGGGCATGTCTGACTGCCAAGCAGTCCAAAGGTCCACGCCCCCGCAAGTGTCTGAATTGTGAAATGTCAACACACATGAGCAAGTCCGCTCAAACGTCTACATACCCAACACTACACTCCCTCACACTGTAAACCCCCAGTACAACACTACACTCCCTCACATTGTAATCCCCAGTACAGTTATAAAATGTAAAACTTTAAATTTTTTTTCTAATTCTCGATATAGCTGCCCGTATTTGTGTGCGTTTGCGTGGGTGTGCCCATTGCTTAGCTGCAGTTAGCAATTTCAACATTGAAGAGCATAATAAGGAATGTTTATGCAAATTAAGCCAAACAGCAATAGCATAGTGGTAGAGCCTTCATACAAAGAGGAGGCATGCACGGTTCGAGTCCAACCACTCCCCTTTCTATTTTATGTTTTAAATTAGTATATGAAATAATTCCTGACATACATGAATAAAATTTTACAAAAAGCATTGAAATGGCCTATGTATCAGTGAACAAAATGTATATTTATAAATATAAGAAGGATCCTGACATATAATTGCCCATAGTTAAGCAGCGCTTTAACCAGCGCAATATAGTTGCCCGTAGTTAAGCAGCGCTTTATCCAGAGCAATATAGTTGCCCGTAGTTAAGCAGCACTTTACCCAGCGCAATATAGTTGGCCGTAGTTAAGCAGCGCTTTACCCAGCACAATAGGTTTGCACGGAGGTGTACACTGTGCCAACCAGCGCACCATAGGGCAACATGGAGCAACGTAGAGCAAAGTTGCCTAAACACAGCCACACCCCCTAGCCTGTCTGGACAGTAGTAAAATAAAAAGCAATGACAAGGTTCGAACCCAGGATACTGTGCACCATAATCAAAGTACTGAACCACTAAGCCATGACAGCTTAGGATAAACAGCCACTGTAAACATACATATACTTATAAATGGTAGATTAACCATTGCTAAGCAGATCTGCAGTCAGCCGAGAATTTTCAAAAATGGCCAATCACAAAAAAGTGTGGGAAATGCGGCATATTTAAGTCCCATAGGTGGGAATACTCACCATAACTGATTGTAGCTACCATCTGCAGTTAGAATGGCTGGTGCTGGAGAGGGTACTCACTTTTGAGTGCAATGTTGGAGCATAGAGTCAAAATACATGGTTTGGCTCCTTGTCCACCATCATGAGTCAAGACTCCTGCAGGGCCAGTTCCAAGGGACGGAGTACAAAGCAGAGGCTTGGAACCGGTTAGCTCATGATCTTACCAGTGCCACAGGCATCCCTCGGACAGATGAGCAGGTCCGTCACCACCATGCAGACCTGAAGAGACTGAAGCAGGATCTACTGAACCAATGGATACAGGAGGCCCATGACATGCAAGATGCCCCACTACTGAGTAGGTAGCCATGGAATGCAGTATGTAAGACATGCTAATTTAGTCTATATAATGGATAAGTATGTCTCAATATCCCTTCATTTACTTCACAGCTGCAGGTGTCCGTGCTGTGAATCAACAAGCCTATGCAGATAGGCTGCGCCACCAGGCAGGTTAGTAATTATTCTGTATGTATTGTTATATAAAATAGGTGAGAGCCTGAAAGAAAGTGTTGTAGCCCAATAATACAGCCATAAAATGCCCTGAATAATTCCTCTGCATGTACTGTTATATAAAATAAGTCAGAGAGAGTCAGAAAAAAAAGAGTGTAGTAACCCATTAATAAAGGTATAAGTCAGGAATAATATCTCTGCATGTACTGTCATATAAAATAAGTAAGTGAGCCTGAAAAAGAGTGTTGTAACCTATTAATAAAGGTATAATATGTCTTGAATATGTCTGCCATATGCACTGTAATATCAAATAAAGGAGAGAGCCTGTAGAAAAATGTGTAATGTAATTAATAAAGTTATAATACTTGGAGTGTGTCTGTGTCACTTACTTTGAAATGTCGTTGTACCCTTGCATTATATAAATAGTACTGTTGTATTAAGTGCTATCAACCCACAGTTGGGCAGTCCCATATAAAGTGGATGATGGAAGTGCCAGTAGCTGTGAAGCATATATACAGTCCTCAACAATCTGTTAATGGCTGGCATGCATAGGTAAATCTGGCACACGAGTAGCTTGTTAATGTGTTCCCCAGAAATGTGAGTGCGCTACACGAAATGTAGGGTTCTGTAGAAATTTAACTGAAAATGTCACGTGAACACATCCAGATATGTAGATATATTAATATAAATAAAATAAATAACTATGTAGTAGTAACATCTGCATCTTGGATAGTTAGTATGTCAGATATAGGTCAGGTATATAATGAACTAACTAAACCCATTACACAAGCTAATGCATGTTGACTAGTGTAATAATACATGTAGGGGGGATATACACCTGCAGTCAATAGGAATGTAGTGTAGACTAAATGTACTTATACGATGTTAATGGAGGTTTCTTTCTACACCCTACTATATGTGCATAAACAATGCAATTCCACACCTCAATGGGCATGTCTAATCTCAAAACATTTGTTGTGACATCTGTCCTATTGTTCTATAAATACCTGCATTTACTTTGATGCATGTGCCCTGTTCAAACACCACAATCTTGGTGGCCTGTTGCCACCAATCATCCCTGCATGCTGTTGGAATGTCCACTGTCGTTCAATATATGCATGTGTTATGCTTGCTGTTCAACTGTTGGAACCCTGGTGTGTTGGGTTAATGTGAATATTACTGCATGCTGTTACAACTAATTTGGAATGCTGTTGTTTATGTTGTAATTAAACACACCTAAATCACAGAACGTATGGGAAGGCCGGTCCCAGCGGACCCACTTGTCCCTCCTCAGCTGGCGATTGCACTTGGCACCAGCAGGTCCGGTGCCCAGCCCAGGCTCCCCTCCTCCATTGGTCCTGTGCCACATTTGGGTGGAAGTGCTGCAGGGGATGGGGCTTATCCCCCCTGTGCAAGCATGGGCAGAGAAGGGCCACCTGTCACCCTCCAAAGGGTCCGGGCTGTGGTGCGTAGGGAGATCCAGCGTTCAGTCACTGATCCCCTACACCAGCTTGAGGCGAGAGTGGCGCAACTCATGGGTGAGCCTGCCTCTTCTACACAGCCCCCAGCACAGCCACCCTCGAGGCTGTGTAGGTGCAATGGTGACTGTCCATGGGTGGGGATCTCAGGTCCTCTGTTACCATATGTGGGCTCATGGGCTTGTGATTTCCAAACATCCGTCCCCATCAATTATGTTCACCCACCCCATGTGTCATACTCCGCCCCTGTATGCATCTTATTTGTCTTGTCTGTTTACCTCCCCAACCTACTTCCTCTACCTCACTTTCCACTCTCACCTGAAAAAAAAAAAAAGGTCAATGTGTTCCCACAAAAAAATTATGCCCCATACATAGCTGCCCATTTCGCACACATGTCTGCTGGACATGTAAACTGATAATTATAGCTGGCAGTACAACATACTTTGTTTTCCTCACCCCTCTCTCAGGGGTGGAAGGTTTCAAATTTCACTCCAAATTTATTGCATATGCACAGCTGTTGCTGGTAAAGAAATGGGCAGCTATGGACCTTCCCTACACCCGACCTGCACATTCCGAGCTTGTTTCCCTACTGTCTTTCCCTCTTTGTGCCCCCTTTTTCACCACTTTCCTATCTCCCCATTTTCTTTTCTTTCAAAGAAATTAGAGCAGGGGTTAGTGGGAGTAAGCACTTTTAAGCAGTAGTTAGCGGGTTTGAGCGAGTGTGCGCATGTGTGCACTTAGCTAAGTATTGCTAAGCATCGCACAAACCCGCTTACAACTGCTTAAAAGTGCCTTAGTCACTCTGCATGGCAGGGCCCTTGTTCTGCTGAGCAGCAAAATAAAACACCTCTGTCAGTCTCGAACTTTGGACACACTACACTGCATGAAGTACCACTAGGCCACAGTAGATATACAACAAGTTGGTGCTGTAATAAATATATCATGCATTACAATGAGTGAATGTAAAGGGAAAATAGGAATGCCATAACACAAATCTTGTTCTGTGGATCTTTACCAGCAGTTGTTGTGGAACTGCATGACATGACTGTGAAAAGAGAACCAGCCATTCTAGCTGTAAATAATGTTACAGTAGCACTTTACAAACCCCATACAGTATCAGAGCAGGATAAACACTGGCATATTTGAATAGGGCAGAGGCCATACTTCCCAACTGTGACTGCTTTTCAGGGATGTCCCTGATTCGTAAACAAATGTTAGCTTTGTCCCTCAGAATCCCTCTGAAAAGTACTGACGGTAGGCCAAAAAGTGGGGAATTACTTAAAAGTACACACTACATGCATGTCAGAAAAGGTGTATTAATACATGTGCTCTGATTTTCTCACAGTCTCAACTTAATGTCTGTAATATATTACAGGTGTACCCCACTTATATGTACCTTTCCCTGAGGCTGTTCAAATATATACCTGAGGGTATCGGAGGCCTGGCAGAGGCAGAAACACACAGGCATTTCAGCTTTTCTGCTGTTACACACTCTGCAAATAGCTTTGGAATGAGTCCCACAAGCATACCTTTATGTAGGAGTACAACACAGAAATATCAAAGGATGTAGCCATGTACTGTTAGCAACCAACTGTGACAATGTCATTGTTCCAGTGCAGAAAAGACCGGTGTGGTGCACAGACAAAGAATAATAGGCTAACCTCTGGCTACCATCTGGATATGTCCACAAGTGGGAGCTACGCAGACAGACTACTTGCCTTATTAGACTAACAGGTACACAGCAACCCTGTATGTTCAGCAAGATAAACGTTACACAATAATATTAATGCTCTCTGTACTTCTGCACCGCTACCCAAACGAACAATATACCCATGTATTCAGGCTCTACCAAGGATGTAGGTAGGCATACTCAGTACCGAAATGTGTCCAGTTGTCTTGAGCAGCCTGTGCTAATGTCAACACAAATAAACAACAAACTGTTCAGAAGTGAGGTAATTAATATTTACAGTACAGTAGTTCACAAACAGTTCATGTGCCAGAGGAATACATTGCAATGACTACTTTTGTATGGCAGTTAATTGTCTAATTAGACAAGAATGTACATACTCCCATGTGTCTTGTGTAAGCATTTGGTGGGGTGAGTAAAATTCTACACTGACAAGTGTGTACTAGAAGCAGCAACATTCAGGTTCGAGTACAACATGCAAATCACTGGCTACAACCCTAGCTTCAGAGATAAGAAGTATACCAACCTTCTGACTGACACAACAGTGTCCACAGCAAACGAGCATGGGCCCCACTTTGGAAAGCTGAAAGGGCTACACCTACCTGACCTAGCAATTTATAGCATTGGGTTGCTATGACAGTGAGTACTGCAATTACCACACAGCAGGCTGCATGCAATTACCAAATGGTGGCCACCAATTGGTGCAGAGACCATCACATGCACATGTGCAGATACCTATAAAAGCAGGCTGTACTTGCTGTCCACACATGCAATAATCTCATTGCAGCAAGAGAGAGAGAGAGCGACAGAGACAGAGGCAGAGGCAGAGATACAGACAAAGGCAGACAAAGAGACAGAAACAGAGAGACACAGAAAAAGAAAGAGCAACAGACAGAAAAAATAAATAAATAAATAAATATTTCCTTTAAAAACAACAGAACACAGCAATACAAAGGAAAGGTATGTAACACATATATATTTGCTGGCATGTAGTAGATGTTTATGCAGCAGTACGTATCTCTATGTATCTGTACATGTGCGTAGGGCAAGGGACATACGGCAGCTGTTTGTGAAGGGTGTGTGTATATATGTATATATCTATATATATATATATATATATATATATATATATATATATATATATATGTATATACACGTTGTTGAAGGTTATGTGCATATTTCTATGTAGGTTGTAGTGTGTGGCAAAGAAAACAGCATGCAGTGCTGGTATACGACATGTGGTGGTTAAACGCTGTGGGTATGCTCTGTCAGTTTTGCAGTGTTGCAGCCAGTGAGGCCTGCTAAAGCTACATGGGCTGAGGACACCTTCAATGCAGTCTGCACAACACTGTGCAATATTATTACATAACTGTATATCTCACAACTTTCGCATAATTGATATTCCCACCATGAATACTGGACTGTATATGTGCCTATATGTACATCTATATGTACAGCAATGGATGTTTATATGTATATATATATATATATATATATATATATATATATATATATATATATATATATATATATATATATATATTTATTTATTTATGATAGATATATATAGTTATGTAGATATATAGTTTCATAGTTTCATAGTATAGTACTAGGCTATCTGCCCTGGGGCATTTGTAAGCCTAGCCATAGTGATGTGGCTTTTGCCACCCCATGAAATGGTACAAAAAATGTACAGAATAAATTTAGAATACTGTGCCTCTGTCTAGTAGTGACACAATGAAGGTCCCCTTATATAATAGAATTAGTTTACTGTGCCCCTGTCTAGCAGTGACACAGATGTGACCCCTGGGGTAAACTTACGATCTTCCATCCACTCATCAAGATTTCTCTTGAAGAGAGTCATTGAGGGGCTCTGCCTAATATGAACTGGGATCTTGTTACAAAGCATGGGAAGCCTCTGGGTTATGAATCTATCCCTCCAGCATGTCCTATTCATACTTGTGCCAAGGTTTAAGTCTTTACCTCTCGTGGTCCTGATGGATTTGGATTTTTTGAGGTGAAGCATGTCCATCAGATCCTGATTGGACATGGCCTTGTACGTCAGGCAGAGATCACCTCTGAGCAGGTGGTATGCTACTGAATAGAGCTGAAGTTTCTTTAGTCTGGCAGAATAAGACATATGTTGGAGACCCTTGATCCTCTTGGTGAGGTACTTTTGTGGTCTCCCCAGCTGTTGCAAATGCCGGGTGAGGTACATACCAAATGGGGCATTGTACTCAATCATGGGTCTGATGAGGGAGGAATATGGGGTACAATGACATCCCTGGATCTGGATGTGAATCCCTTCATGATGAGGTGTGCAAGGTAGAATGTTTTCTAACCACTTTGGCAGCGTGGGTGTCAAATGAGAGGTCGCTGTCGACTTGGGTCCCTAGGTCTCTGATTACTTTTCCGTACTCAGTGGGTTGCTGTCTATGTGATAATTTGTGGGTACTTTGTTTTCCCAAAGGGATGACTATACATTTTTGGCATTTAGTTTAAGGCCGTGACTCCGGCACCAGTTGTCCGTTTCTGTGAGGCCTTTTGTAGGATGTGTGTGTCTGCTGGTGTATCGACTATGGCCTAGTTTGCAGTCATCTGCGAACTTTGTCAGCCACAGCCCTCCCATGTTTGCTTTAACATCTGAGAAATAAATGCCGAACAAGAGGGGTCCCAGGACAGATCCCTGTGGGACACCACTTGTGACTGGCTTTGAGTCTGACATCGCTCCAGCGATTTTAACTTTATGGGTTCTGTCCTTTAGCCAGTTTGCAACCCATCTAGTGACATAAGGGTTTACTTTTAAGCTGTTGAACTTATCTATGATGCCTGAGTGGGGTATTGTGTCGAAGGCCTTAACCAAGTCCAGGTATGCTGTATGGACTGCTTTGCCCTCATCAATGGCTCTAGTGACTGTTTCGAAAAAGTCAACCAGGTTTAAAAGGCAGGATCTGCCCTTTACAAAGCCGAACTGGGTGGGGTCAAGTGTCTGTAGGTCCCCTATGTCTCTGTTTATGAGTTCCATAATGATTCTTTCCATAGCTTTGCAGACCAGGCTGGTTAAGCTTATGGGGCGGTAGTTTCAGGGTCTGTAGAGGCACCCCTTGTGGAGTGGGACCACTATTGCTGTGCCAGTGTTCAGGTACATATCCCGAGTAAGGCTAAGGTTAAATAGCATTTTCATGTGTGGGTTTAGCTCCTCTTGGAGTTCACGTAACACGCAACCGGGATACCGTCAGGTCCCATTGATGCTGTGTTTTTGCTTTGTTTAGGCGGTTCTCACTTGGACATCTGAGATGACAGGAGATTACATTCAGCTGGGATAAGTATTTCTTCTTTTGGGGGTGAAGGAGGGAGAAATTTGCACTGAACCTGTCAGCCAGAATGTTGGCAATATCTGTGGGTTCAGTGTATTTTTGTTGTTTTGAACCAACTCTGAGCATATCTGAGGGTTTCCACCAGGTTTCTAACATAGCTGAAGAAGGCTTTGTGGTTATCTTTAGTGTCCTTAGCGATTTTTCTCTCAAAGTTGGCCTTGGATGTTTTTATGAGAGAACATAGTTTTCTGCTAATGTTGATCAGAGATGTCTTCCCTTCATGGGATTTTGCTCTGATGTGCAGTAGCTTCCTTCTTTTGTTATACAATTTGTTTATGGCTGAGGTCCACCAGACAGGATGCTTACCTTTGGTGGAGAGGGACTTGGATTTGTTTGGGATTGCATGATCCATATATAGATAGAGGGAGAGAGACATGGGGCATACTTACTGCAACAGGTGCCTGGCGACCAAGGTATGGACTGAAGCTCAGTGTTGACACTGCAGTGCCATCCCTTCTTGCCAGAACACTGTACCCATTAACTACCACATAGGTGGTAGTCTACCTAACACCGAAGGTGTGATAAGGGAACATGGGACACAGGTGAACAGTAGCCTGGTCATGTACTCTGTCTACGTGGTACACGTCATCACAAAAAGTGTGTCATCTAGGGAAATATAGGTCAGTGTTCCCCCTCTACTTATCACACTTAAAACCCATTAGAGAGTACAATGCCAACTACAACAACTGGAAAGGCCACAGACATACCTCACAAAGAGTAATACTGGCCTCAAACAGATGCCCTATGCAGACCGACTCACAAAACCACAGCTACACTGTGTTGCATAGCACCTACCCAGAGGTGACCTCTGCCTAACATACTGAGCTATGTCACACCCATAGCTGTTGGACATCCTCCACTTAAACATATTACAATCCCTCCCAGATACACGATCTAGGGCCCTACACCTTGTCAGCTCACTAAACAGCACATGCTGGAGGGATAGAGACCTAACTCAGAGACATGCCATACTCTGGAACAAACCACCTATCAATAGCAAACAAAGGTCCTCATTAGCAGTTGTCATAAATACTCCTGATGATTGTTTTGGAGATAGGAAATACACCCCGGGAATCACCTCTGTGGCTCTGGTTGACAGGGGCAAGTGAAATTAAATTACATGCATGTCAAAGGCCAGGGTAGTGTATGGCTAGGCTGCTGTAGGCCCTAGGGCCAATAGCGTATTACCTACCCATGACACGATGCACACACACATGTACTTAGTGCAATAATTGCTATGTGAGGTTGACTGAGTGTGATGGTGAATGTGTGCAAGGTCTGTAAAGGTGTGATAGCTTAGTGTGAAATTGTTTCTGTCATGGTAGGTTGTGTCCTACATGTGATCCCAGCAAAAGATGTGTATGCTATTGCTAGGCAGAAAAAGTAGTATGGCATACTGTGTGACATAGTCCTTTGTTGTCGACTGTGGTGTCCCATTGTAGGCTAAAGCAATACATGTATGCTTAGTGAGTGGTACTGCTGGTGAATCCAACTCCCATATGAACTGTAGTACTACCTGAAGCTGTAGGCCTAAACAGTACAGTATGGTGTATGTTCACATTGCTTGGAAACACTGTTTTGTGTCTACCCTGTAGTCCTCACAGATTACATATCTCAGGCATAAGGTTTTGTAAGTAGTGGCACACAGTACTGTATGGTACACAGGTAAAGCTCATCTGGGTTGGCATACATGTGTGTGTGTTGTATGTATGTCTGATGTGTGTTGTAATTATGCCTGTACCATGCCCTCAATCATATCTGCGTTACAGGGTATACGTGTGTATCTAGCAACATGTATATTCTAGTACAGCAGTATGCCACCTATATCAACAACTGTGCACATATGTTAAGCAGGGGTTTGGCATCAAAGACTACTGTGGTATACTGGTAATACTGTAACTGTTCTTTACATTCATTGCAATGGATGACATCTTTCTTCATGCAATAGCTTGATATATACCTCCTGTGGCTAGGTGGTGCATTGTGTCACATACAGTGTGCCATGTACTGTTGTATAGTCTTACATACTGGTTTCACTTTGTTGCTGTGCAGAACATGGTTTAATATATAGAATGTGCCAGGCACTGTCAGGCAGTTGTGGGCTGAGCACTGATATGTGGTATTAAAAGTGTGTATCTACTGACAGCCAGTAGGTTGCTATATGTGGCATTTCATTGATATCTGTACTTTAGAATGTTAAGTGTGCCACATGACTTGCTCACAATTACTGTTTTATTGTCTTCCAGGGACATGTCTCACCATCACAACCCTGGGTATTCCCCTGAAGAAGAGGAAATTATCATATCCACCCTACTACAACATCACACCCTGCTATTCTCCAGAACCAGCCAGGACCAGCATGAGCGCACTGCACTGTGGCAAGATGTTGTCTGTCGGGTGAATGGCGTAGGCATGCATAACTGGACTTATGAGTAGGTACACCATCACTGCAGTGATTTAATCAGACATGTCCGGCAGCATGCCTCCGATGTCCGCAGACAACAACTTGCCACAGGTGGTGGTGCAGCATTACATCTGCCCCTTACCAGAGTGGAAGAGCTGCTCCTCAGCGTAGTGGCTCCTGGCCAACCACTACAACAGACATGTGTCATCATGGAGGCTGGAGTCACCCAGCAAGTTGACTCGGAGCATGCAGGTAACATGGCATATCTGTAGACTACTGTTAGCTCGATTGTTAGAACATGCATATGTCAGATGTGTACTGTGTATTTAGTAGATGTGGAACCTAGTGTTGTGCAATACTGATAATTTGGAACATAATCTGTATGCCTGTGACTGTCACCCATTGTACTACTGTAAAATTGCAAACTCACAGCAGCAATGCCATAGTTGTTGACACTGACAAACTGTCTCATATCCTTGTAGGTCCCTCTGGTGTGACAGCAAGACAGCAGACCCATGACTGTCACCCATTGTACTACTGTAAAATTGCAAACTCACAGCAGCAATGCCATAGTTGTTGACACTGACAAACTGTCTCATATCCTTGTAGGTCCTTCTGGTGTGACAGCAAGACAGCAGACCCATGCTGGTAAGTGTTCTACATTTAATATAGCAAATAACATGTGCATGTCATAGGTGAGTTGTAGGCCATATACACATGTAAAACATCTACACATAATGCATGCTCTGCATGTTTTCTGTGGGACTATGCACATCCCAGTAACATGAGTAGCTGCCTCAAACACATGCAATACACAGAGTATCCCAAACAATTGTGGTACCCTGTAGTGGACATTGTATAGGCAGAGTCAATACAAATGCACACAACATACACCACTTTGTCATACGCAGTAAGTGTTAATATGATACACATGACGTATTTAGACACCTGCTGTAATGTCAGACTCCAGTATCCCAGATGTCATCCACACAGTACACATACTATACCTGAGGGGTAGAGGCCTATCATGGGGCGGTGCGACACTCAAACACACAACACATTCATGTTAGGCAATGCTCCCTATTGAACACCTTACATACCCATGTAACAACTGCCTGTGAAATGGTTAATGCAGCCACAGTGCTGCAGTTCAGGTACAGCAAGATAGTTGCCAGTGTGGCACACATTAGTGGCCTTGAGTGACCACATGATGCTGCCTGATGATGGCTCATGGTACTACACTACATCCAGTTACAGTAACTACAGTACTACACATAGCATTCATTGCTATACACCTGACAGTTGTGTGCATCCAGCCATGGTATGTGTATACCTATGAGTGATGGTGCACAGGACATTGAAAGCATTTAATACTTGCACAGCAATGTTGTGTCCATGTACACATTGTGTTCCAGGGTGAGGCCAATCATTGAACAACACACATGCATCAAATACATGTATACTGTTATTAACTAGGACTCTCTACACTCGCATTGCATGCTGTTGAGCAACACACATCCTGCATGCTGACACGTGTGATAGGACTCTTTGGCTTGTGATACTGTACTCCACCATCAACCACTAATGAGTATGTTCTGGATTACTGTTGGTGTGTGTGTGTGTGTGTGTGTGTGTGTGTGTGTGTGTGTGTGCGCGTGTGTGTGTATGTGTCAACTTTAGTGAGTAGTTTATTTGTGTGCATGTGTGCATGTGTGCTAACATCATGTACAAATTGTAAAGTGTGTTTCCTGTCTTCCTCTCACAGGTGCTGAGGTTGTGTTGGTTGAGTGCAGCAGGGAACCTGAAGTCACTGCCACAAATAGTGGAAATGATGATACATGTGTTGTGGCACAGGCAGGTTTGACAGGGTCTGTTGTTGGTCCGCCAATCGACAGTACACAGCTTTCCACCCCATCTATGTGCACATTCATACTGCCAATACATCCCTCATCACAAATGGCCTTAGCTGAGGGACAGCATACAGTAGGCATTGACCAGGATAGTGTGGTATCTATGGCACATGCATCCCCTCACAGCAGCCATATCCAGATTCCTGGAACGGTACCACAAAGGCAGATGTCCAGGGGTTCTCGTGAGAGCACTGTTGGTCGTAATGCCCCTGGCAGACATGCCCCCCACAGGTCTTACAACCTCAGGTATGTTCCGGGCTGTAATGCAGGCACAGGCACGTATGGAACGGTACACCAGACAGGGAGTAAGGGCGCAGAGGGCCCATAACACCGCTATCAATGACAGTATCCGTGACCTTGCCGGTGCCATCCGTAATTACACTGAGGTCATTGACAGACATTGGGGGGAGACATTAGATGTCCTCCGCAATGTCATGTCCATGTGCCAGGACAGTGCAGGATGGCTGAGACGTCGATGTGGACGTATGCCACCAACATCAGCTGGCAGTCATAGCAGATGACACACAAGTCACAACCGCTCCCATAGTGGCAGTACCAGCCCCAGCAATGTTGGGGCTGGGCTGTCAATAGACCGTCATAGAAGACCACGTGCACATGGCTCTGGCCAGTCCCAGCAGGGACATGGGTCCAGCTGACATCCCTCTGCCTCTGATGATAGTACCCAGTCTGGCTTAGTACCCGATACTGTCCGTGGCACCCCTGCCAGGCACAGGTACTGTGTCCATGGCCAGAGACGGTGATCTGTACAGCCTGGCTGGTACAGTCTGTGGCTGTCCCACAACCTCCTGTATTTGGCAGCCACACGGTGGAACTGTGTGTATGCAGACACACACACATAAACCAAACACCTAGGGCTAACACATACACACACACATTACATAAACATTGACCCATGCTGTACTGTTGTCCCTCACTCACACACACACACACACACACACACACACACACACACACACACACATCGATTGGATGGGGTCAATGTCGGGCTCTGGCAAACCAACAACACACCCTGTACATATGATGAAACTGTGCCACCTCCTGTCATCTGTAACACTGATGCAGGAACAAACTAACATGGTGCTGATGCACAGGGTGACTTAATAGCAGTGTAGCAATGTTAGCATGTTGTCAACAGAAAAGTGTAATGATATCCTTGTAGGTATAGCTGAGCAGGCATGATGCATTAAAGCTATGATTATCAATGTAGTATTGTTTACACCAGTGTTAATTCCAAAAATGTATTGTCCGCCCATGTGCCACTTGGCTGATGTGTGTAGTTCTGGCAGCATGTGTTGATGAGTGGACAGTGCATGTGTGATGTGTGCAGTACAGATTTGCAGGTGTACATTTGTGAACATGATGCATGTACGTGCATAATGGACACATGGGAAGGGTGACATGCCCTGTATTACACAGTGTTAACACTTCATAGTTTCTATTGGTGGCCAGTATGCATTTTACTACACATATGTTTTAACTTGGGTACACACGTGTGTATGACATGGTTTGACACTATGCTGTGGGTAATACTGTTACTATCTGTCAATGGTTTGCATTCTGGTGGTATACACAACCTCAACAGCCTGACTATAACCAATCGTTAGAGGATGTCTTGACAAATGACACACAGATGTAGGAAACACAGTAGCATTTGGATCCTTCTGGTACTATACTATACCAGTAACCAGTGGTATTGACCGCCACCCATTCCTGGGACCACTCCTGTTTGGCATGTAGCCCTCTTAGGTACAAGCAAACACACTAGGGATATGTCCGTCCACATCTGGTAATGCATACAGTGGCCTACAATGCATTCTCTGGATGAGACACTTATCCTCCACAAGGGTATCATACAGACAGATACCTGTTGTCCAACCCATGTTGTAAAGCTATAAGCCAACTATAGCGTAGTCATCCACATTTACTAAACATAGTATCCCGACAGTACCACATAGGTAGTAGCCCACAACATGTAGAAGGGGTACCGATGTGTTCATACAGCCACGTGTTATGTCATCTGTCCTTTGGTATTCACATTTCCAAAGGTATTCTGAAGTCCCTCGGTGTATCACATAAGCAATAAGGGGTCTGTATGCATATCCACGAAGTTGTTGTACACCTATAATGAATGTCCATTATTGACAGACTTTGTTGTGTTTGAACATGTCTGAAATATACCCCAGGCATGAACCCTCACTCACACTATTCTATAGAAACTGTCATGGGTGTGTGTGACACAGATAACCTAGGCCACAGATCACTACAGTGGCTGGCCTTGTCACAAACATACATATGTGATTTAAGGTCTGAGAAGCAGCAGCACAATCTGTCAAAGGTAACAGATGTATTCATGTAGAAATCAGGCTTCACACCTATGAACTAACTGAGGTCACATGTACATATATGTATTTGCCACACAGATACCTGAAGTGTGCAATACACATACTGTTGTTTTCCTGATATGTCATACAGTAGTAAAAGCAAAACCCACAACACATTGAAACATTTTACAACAGTGTCACACACACACACACACACACACACACACACACACACACACACACACACACACACACACACACACAGAATTGCAGGATTCAAACATCTACCTATGTTATGATACTAGAGAGATACACATTAATACGACGCGCTATATGCTTTACTGGGAGTTTTCATTTCCACTGCTGTATTTGTGGGATGCTGACATCATCAGACTTGCCAAAGAGGGATATACCACTTTTAAGGCGTTTTCCTAGTCTCCAAAAAGGGCACTCCTCTCAAAGGATATCACACACAAACATACACCCCCCCCACAAACACACTCAGCAATTGCAGGATTCAAACCACTACCTAACTATGTTATGATACTAGAGAAATACGCATTAACACGATGTGCTATATGCTTTACTGGGAGTTTTCATTTCCACTTCTGTATTTGTAGGATGCTGACATCATCAGACTTGCCAAAGAGGTATATACCTCTTTTAAGGTGTTTTCCTAGTCTCCAAAAAGGGCACTCCTCTCAAAGGAAATCACACACAAACATACACCCCCCCACACACACACACACACACAAACATACACCCCCCCCCACACACACACAAACATACACCCCACACACACAAACACATACCCCCCACACACTCACACTCACACTCACACTCACACTCACACTCACACTCACACTCACACTCACACTCACACTCACACTCACACTCACACTCAGCAATTGCAAGATTCAAACCCCTACCTAACTATGTTATGATACTAGAGAGATACGCATTAACACGACATGCTTTATGCTTTACTGGGTGTTTTCACTTCTCCTGCTATATTTGTAGGATGCTGACATCATCAGACTAGACATGGTAATGTGTGTGCACTTTGTTTTATGCAATCCCAGGACTGAGCCATGGGGGACAGCAGGTGTTAACAGCTTGAACAGGACTCCACAATTCTTAGCTTGTGTGATCTACCTGTGGACCAGTTGCCAATCCATCATATGGCAATACATATTTTTGCACAGGTTGTTGATTTTCAAAGTCTTTGTGGGACGTATGTAGCTCATTTCAGTGATGTATGTCCTGGGTGGCTGTCTTACAAACAGTCTAGCAGGTTTGGGAACCATGATCTGCCCATGACCAAACCAAAGTTGGTAGGGTTGTGTGTTTGTAGGCTTCCAATAGCTCGGTTTATGACTTCAGTCATGATGGACTCCGTGGCCTTGCAGATCAGACTTCATAGGCTTATAAGACTGTAGTTCCCATGGTCTGTTGTGCACCAGCACTTGTGGAGTGTGCCATATGTTGCTGTAACCCATTCAACAGTTTTGTATCCTGTAGAGAGGGTGAGGCTCAACAGACTGTTCAGGTGCAGGGTCTGTTTGTTCTGCAGTTCACTTATGACACATATAGGGAAACAATGTAATCCAATTGATGCCATGTTTTCAGTGTTGGAAGGAGCTGTTTACCCATTTTACATGTGATATCTCCTGGTATGATGATAGGGCCTTTTGTCAGTGGGAAGTGGGTATGTATGTATGGGCCTGTCTGACACGATGTTGGCATTGTCAGTCATTTACAGATGGCCCTGACTCAGGACATATACGAGTGTACATTGCTATTTATGACATAGCTGAAGGAAGTGTCATGGTTCTGTCTGGACTCCTTCGCAGATAATCTTTCCAAAACACCAACAAACTTAAGCACTAAACCCCTCTTATACTCTTTTAAATGCTTAACACCCTACTAACACCCTACTGATCCTTTTTGATCAGTCAAAAAGTATTTCATCATAATATCCTGACATGTCCAAAGGTCATTTTCGTGTGTACTCTCCAGTCCAGCTGGTGAATATGGGAATTTTGAGGCAATGTTACAACTGCCTTATGTACACAGACAACCCTCTCCTCCTCCCAACAAACTCAAATATATGTGAGAGATGCAACTATATAGCCAAACTGGAGGCTGAGCTCTCTTGACCCATGGCTGGCACAGTCCATCAGGAGGAGAAAGTAACCACACACACCACAAATCCAGTCTCACATAGACCTATAGCAACAGCAAACCAAACACATAAACACAAAAACATACTCGGAGGCTCTAAACAAAAATCTGCCCAAGCAGCAGAGACCTCCAAAGCAGACACCCAAACAACTGCTACCCCACAACAATACCCACGTATCACATAGTGTACAAAGTCAGTGTGCCACACAGTCACTGCCCTTAAGGCTAAACAACACACCTAATACACTTGTAATAGGTGATTCTATTGTCAGACACACTGGCGTCCTACTCACCAGGCTGAACAAGGAGAAGGTCACTGTAAGCTGTCTGTCGGGTGCCAGGATCTGCCACATAACACATGCACTCAGGTCACTCCAAAGCAAGTACAAAGATGACTCCGTCATTGTCCATGCTGGCGTGAATGACTGAGACGTACCTCCCTGGACTACATGAACAGAGACATAGAGGAGCTCTCTGATCATGTAGCCCAGGCCGGTATGACCCTGACCCTGAGTAGCATCTTACCCTCACTAAGAATGATGCCACAGTATAAAGACAAAATGATCAATTTTAACAATTGGCTAAAGTATCGGTGTCATTCAAAGGGGATCCAGTGTCGGTCAGCCTGGGATGACATGCTCAACAAGCCACATTGCTTTGCTAGGGACGGCTTGCACCTGTCACCCCTGGGCTTTTGAATACTGGCTAAGGATCTTGCCACCCCCATAGTGCCTTTTTTAGGCAAGGCTCAAAAGACAAACCCACCTCCATAGACAATACAAGGAAAAAGAAACTAAGGGTAATGCTGCTCAACTCCAGAAGTCTAAACCTCAAAAATGCACGCACTCGAGCCTCTCCTCAGTATGGAGAATATCTATATCTGTGCAGTAACAGAAACCTGGTTCAAGGCTCTCGAAAGCACCCCAGCACTACCAGAAGTTATACTTCATACCATGCTTTTCAGCCACAAAACTCAGACCAAACCACAAATGTAAAGGGAGTATCCATATACATTAAAGATACCCACACCTCCAAGTTAGTAGCACTGCACAAAGCATCAGAGACAATCCATGTGCAACTAACAGTGGGCAAAACTGCATTTCAGTTTGTAGCCTGCTACGGACCACCATCCCAAACTCAGGAACCCCACTCGACTTTCCGGAGAACACTGGAGAATATGAAGGTCTCTCCAAACACCATTATATTGGGTGACTTCAACTACCCGAACATTGACTGGGAATACTACTCAAGCCCAAACACCCTCGCCCAATGGTTCCTAGAATTTATAAACTCAAATGTTATGGAACAACTGGTCACCACCCTCACATGAGTGGAAAACATATTGGACATTGTCATCACCAACATGGGGACTCTATGTTCCACACCAGAGGTATATCCCTCATTGTTAAGGTCAAACCATAAAATTAATCTCACTGGACAATCATATCCCATCCCCACCCCCAGCCAAGGTAACCTCAGTGAAGAACTTCTCAAAAGCAAACTTCACACTTCTCAAAACCGAGGTGGTATCCTTCAAAGCCCCCGGGCCAGTGGAAAATACAGCTCAATCCGTAGAATCCTTTACAAACACATTCTATGGACACCTACAGGAATACATGGATTGCGCTATCCCAAATAAAACCAAGACTGACTCCTCCAAAGGCAGGAGACCTGTCTGGTGGACCCCGGCCATAAATAAGCTATACAACAAAAGGAGGAAGCTACTACATGACAGAGCAAAATCCCAAAAAGGGAAGGCATCTCTGATCAGTACTAGCAAGAAGCTACGATCCCTCATAAAAATCATCTAAGGCCAACTTCAAAAGAAAAATTGCACAAGACACTAAAGACAATCACAAGGTCTTCTTTAGTTATGTCAGGAACTTGGGTGGCAACTCCCAGATATGCTCGGAGTTAGTGCAAAATGACAAAAAATACACCGAATCCACAGACATTGCCAACATCCTGGCAGACAGGTTCAGTGCAAATTTCTCCCCCCCCCAAAAGAGCAAATGTCCATCCCAACAGAGTGTAGCCTGCCTGACATCACAGATGAACAGGTGAGAGCTGCCCTCTCCAAAACAAAAAACACAGTATCAATGGGACCGGAAGTTGTCCTGGGCTGCGTCTTACATGAGCTTCAAGAAGAACTTAACCCTCACATAAAGTCCCTGTTCAATCTCAGCCTTACTACAGGATATGTACCCAAGGAATGTTGTACAGTAACAGTGGTCCCGCTCCACAAAGGTGGTGCCACAACGGACCCCGGAAATTATCGCCCTATAAGCCTGACTAGCCTGGTCTGCAAAGCTATGCAGCGTATCATCATGGAACTCAAACAAAGACATCGGGAACCTCCAGACACTGAATCCTACCCAATTCAGCTTTGTTAAGGGCAGATCTTGCCTCTTGAACCTGGTCGACTTCTTTGAAACAGTTACCAGGGCTATAGACGAAGGGAAGGTAGTCCACACAGCCTACCTGGACCTCGCAAAAGCCTTCGACACAATACCCCACTTGGGCATCATAAATAAGCTCACCAGCTTAAATATCAACCCATATGTCACAAGATGGGTTGCAAACTGGCTCAGGGATAGCACCCACATGGTCAGAATTGCAGGTGCCATGCCAGACTCTAAACCAGTTATAAGTGGTGTCCCAAAAGGCTCAGTCCTGGGACCTCTCTTGTTCGGTATATATTTCTCTGAGGTACAGACTAACATGGGAGGACTATGGCTGACCACGTTCGCAGATGACTGCAAACTGGGTGCCATAATCGACTCTCCGGCTGACACAAGCATCCTGCAAAAGGGTCTCACAGACTGATAACTGGTGCCAGCGCCATGGCCTAAAGCTAAATGCCAATAAATGCATAGTCATCCTCTTTGGGAAAAACAAAGTGCCCACAAATTAAAACATAGATGGTAATCCATTAAGTACAGAAGAAGTAATTAGGGATTTGGGGACCCAAGTAGATAGTAATTTTTCCTTTGACAATCGCATTGCCAAAGTGGTTAGAAAGACCTTCTATACAGCCCACCTTATCATGAAAGGTTTCACATCTAGATCAAGAGAGGTCATTGTGCCCCTCTACTCATCAGGCCCATAATTGAATACAGTGCCCCATTTGGGATGTACCTTACCAGACACCTGCAGCAACTGGAAAGACCCCAAAAGTACCTCACCAAGAGGATCAAGGGACTCAAACAGATGCCCTACGCAGTTCAGCTAAAGAAACTCCAGCTCTACTCAGTTGCTTACCGCCTACTCAGAGGCAATCTGTGCCTGACGTATAAAGCCATGTCCAACCCAGAATTAATGGACATGTTCCACCTCAGGAAATCCAAATTACTTAGAGCTACACGGTCCAGTGACTTAAACCTCAGCACAGAAATAAATAGGACATGCTGGAGGGACAGATTCATATCCCAGAGGCTCCCCTCACTCGAACAAAATCCCAGTCCAAGTTAGGCAGAGCCCCTCACTGACCCTCTTCAAGAGAAATCTTGACGAGTGGATGGGAGATCGTAAGTTTACCCCTGGGATCTATTCTGGGTCCCTGCTAGACAGAGGCACAATAAACTAACTGTAAAAGGGCTATCTTCTGTGACCTACTATTCAAAGGCACAGTCTACTAATCTAAAGGGTGCAAAGCCAAACACACTCTGGCTAGGCTTATAAATGCCCTAGTGCAGATAGCCTAGTATCAACCTATGAACCTATGATAATGTTTGGAGTGCACATTGTTTATTGATGATACTGATTGCAGGTTTTTTATCTTCTTTACTTTCCCACTTTCTATGAACAACCTAAGTATCTGTAGTACATATTTGATTATGAAAGGATTCCCATATATTATATATGTGTCTGTTGTCATATAACTGTGTGCACAAGGCAGGATTGGTGAATAGTGAGAGGTTCCTGGGTTAACACATGCAACTGCCAGATATGTGTGGCCCACTGCTGTACTCAAGACATGGCCTGTGTGTGTGAGCATGCCCAGTTTGGCCTTTTAGTATTTTGTTGCCTGACATTTGTTGCCTGACATTTGTCTCATTTATTCAAGTGTGTGAGCATGCCCAGTGTGACATTTCAGTGTGTTGCTGTCTGAAGTCCACTACATTTGTTGACGTGTGTGAACACGCCAATATTAACGTTTATAGTATATGTGTGTTGAAAATCAAGTTGTATTTTTACTGCAGGGCTCACCTTTGTGTCATAACTTGACAGGGATTATGCTGTGTCTGCAGGGTTTCCATGAGACACTTTGCATAGACTTATCAACATTTCTTCATACAGGCTGACCAGTGAAATACTGTCATGGTTTAGTGGTTCAATACTGTGACTATAGTGCACAGTATCCTGGGTTCGAGGACTATCACTGCTTTATATTTTCATACTGGGCAGACCAGACTGCTTAAGGAACAGTAAAGCAAATATGAGCATGTTTACCTGCTTTTGCTCAACTATGCCCAACTTTGACCGAACTTGCACAACATTGCTCAACGTTAACCAACATTGCTGAACATTGCCCAATATTGCTCAACATTGCCCAAAGTTGTGCTAGTTAGTGTGTGCAATTTTGTTTACATATACCAAATAGTAGTAAAAGCTGTTTAGCACTGCTTTATATTGTTTAAAACATGGCAATCATGCCTCAGGTGGTGCTGCAGGGCTGCCCGTGTCGGATGCACATAATACACTCCCTATACATGTTTGAAAACAGGTAGTGTCAAGTTAGGCATCCCTTTTACTATATGTGCGAGTCAGAGAGAGGTATCATTTCCAGGGTTCCTACTGAGCCAGTGTATGTGCTATGCATTGCCTCTTTGCCAAGGCCAAAGCATACTGGGCGCGCCTCCTTCTACCTACTGGGGCAGGCTCAGGTTGTTCCTCCTCAGAGGCACATTCTGCCTGTGATGGCCTTGGCAATGGTGGGGGGCTGTTTGGCCTGGGCCTATGCTGCCCCTGCTGCAGCTGTTTTCGCAGGATCATATTATTTAGCATAGCAGATACCATGACAATTTGGGTACATGTAGTTGGTGAGTACTTCAAGGCTCCATCAGATGTGTCCAGGCACCGGAACCATGACTTGAGCAGCCCAAACACACGCTCGATTACATTTCGTGTTTGTGCGTGTGCCTCATTATGGTGTTCCTGTTCAGGTGTGTGTGCATTTGTGATGGGTGTCATCAGCCACGGCTCCAGTGCATATCCAGCATCCCCCACTAGGTGACCATGAGGGATGTCCCCATTGGCAAATGTCTGGTACAGCTTTGTCAGATGCCATATATGGGAATCATGGTAGCTTCCAGGGCAGCCAGCACACACATTCAGTATTATGCCCTGGGCATCACACACGACCTGGCAGTTGATGGAGGGGAAGCCCTTGTGGTTTAAGTAGGCCCTACCCTGCTCACCAGCTGGTGCTTTGATGCGTATGTCCGTGCAGTCTATTGCACCCACTACCTCAGGGTATTCCGCTATTTGCTGGAAAAGACGCATATTGCTGGCCAATACCTCACAGGAATTGGGGAAATATACATGATCACTGACATGTGCTGACATGGCATTCAGGAACCGGTGCAGTACCCTGGATGCTGATTTCTGTGAAATCCCCATATCACCAGTTGGTCTCTGGAAGGTACCTGTTGCTAGTATTCTTAGGCCAACACATACCTTGGTTTCCACTGGGATGGGTTCCCCTCTGTTGGTTCTGTGTGTGAGGCATGGCCTGCACAGATAAACAATTTACTGCATGAGGTCTCTGTCCACTCTATAGCACTCCACTATCTCCAGCTCATGTAGCCCCTGGCAGGTTACCCTGGACCTGTACACTCTTCTCAGTCTCCTCACTGTGGGTTGCTCAGCAGCATTCGCATTGTCACCACCCTCAGCATGTTGCATATGTTGCCTTATAACAGCAATGGCAGCCCCTAACATTTCTTTGTCTCAGTAAAGCTTTTTAAGTTTTCACTTCTCTTAGTTTACTGCAGTGTCTCTGAGGAAACCATGGTGGAAAGTTGTTTGCAGACTTTTAAGTGCTGGGCTGGGCTGGGCTAGTGTATTGCCTGTGTAATTGCCTGATTCTGATTGTTTTCACCTGCTAGCTGTTCTAGTTCTCCTTGGTTGACTTGCTCTGCTAGTTCTCCTTGGTTAACTTCCTACTATTTGTTGTGCTTCCTTTTCCCTTTGTTTCCACAGGCGGCAGCACCACGCAAACAAGCGCAAACATGCACACACCAGCTCACACGTGCGCACACATGCTTACACAGCCTAACACTTGCTGACTCCTGCTTGAACGCGCGCACACAGGCGCAAATGTGCTTACACAAATTTCAACAACCTTACACATACTTACTCCAGCTTAAACGTGCGCAAACAGGCACACACGCGCGCACAAAGTCTTACTCGGATATACAGACGCACACTCGCGCGCAAACACATTGCAGGCACTTCAACAAGAAACTTTACTGTTATCCACGGCATACACCTTCAGTTTCTTGGCTTTAGCTAGGATACCTGTTGACACACCTCCCAGTGATGAGTAAGGATACCTGTTGACACACCTCCCAGTGATGAGTAACTGACAGCAAACACATGCCACTCTGCTCCAATGAGCTTACATGCTTTCATACATACCCCCCTCGTGAGGTCACCTATCTTCTACTCTGATACTCCCCTTATCCTAAACTCCACAGACTTTGCTCATTTGCCATGTAAAATTAGGATTCACTATCCTTACCCTCATTTGCATAGGATTGCCTACTAATGCTTGGTTACATCTCTTAGACTGAGCTTCCCCCCTTAGCAACCACTACTCAGTAGCCATGTTGTCTTCAGCCTGCCATTCACTTTCATGGCAAATTAATATTTTTAATAAAATCCCTTTTTGTGGCTTTTATTTTTTGGTTTTCTAGTTTTTAGAGTGCAGCACATTTGTGCGGCGCTGCGCTTAAACTTTGGAGATCGAGGTAAAAAAAATGATTATTTTTTTTTATTTTGCAATGGGAAACATTGCCAATGGCCGTATATTTGGCCATTGGCATGCTGGATGCATTCTTTATTTGGAGCGGTCATGGCTCCGTTTTGCAATTTGCAGAACGGTACTCAGTTGTCAACAGAGTACATTTCTGCAAATAACACTACTCTTACTCGGACAGGTTAGGGTTTCCTGGATCACAAATTTACCTCATTTGCATAGCTTTCGACAGCAAATGAGGTAATTTGCATAACCTAGCCCTGTCCGTGTAAGAGTCATTTTAGGAGCTCTCAAGCATACCCATGCCGGCTGTTCCTGGATCGCTCGGCAGATATGTTGGCTGCATGGAGTCTTACTCTACTCTTAGACTCCATGCAAACTTTCATGAATCTGGCCCATTAACTAGACTTTACCAATAGTCCCTTCACCTCAATAACCTAAATCAGTGTGGAGACATACACCCCAACCCAGGACCTCCCCTAGACCATACTGTACCTCAAATACCACCCTCAAAGCAGTTGATGTTAATCACCATAAATATTTGCAGTATGTATAATAATATAACAGAATTCCAGTTATGGCTATCACAATACTCCCCAGACATAGTTGCTCTAACAGAAACTTGGTTAAAACCACATATCAAAAACACAGAACTCCTCACACCCAACTGCAACATACTCAGAAATGATGTAATCAACAAAAACAGGTGTTGTAGTATTAATTTATTCAAAAAACTTTATAGTTTTACCCCCTCCCCAAATCTATTCCCACCTTTGGTAATCCTGAAATACTCATAGCACTACTAAAAATAAACAATCATAAACAACTCTATATTATAACAGTATATATTCCCCAGGACAAAATATCCCAATTCTGGAAGATATACTTTCATGGGCATCTCTAATGAAACAGTTATCATGGGAGATGTCAAGCATCCAACTCACCAACAAATAGCATCCAACTTCACGGCTTTACACAACTAATTACCTCCCCTACTAGAATACAAAACAACAACCTAAGCTTAGCTCTAGATTGGATTCTTGTCTCTGACCCCCTCAAATACTCAAATTCCAATACACTTCCCAACACATTTAATGACCATTTACCAGCATATACTTATAGAACCACATGGGAAAAGCTCAAAACTCAGATCTACAAAACATCCAGAAATCTAACAAATTTTAGCCTAAACCTGTTCAACAGCATATTAAAATCATTCAATTGGTCTCCACTAAATATTATACCTCTTGACAATCCTGTCAGCTATTTCAATAAAATATTCCTAGACACTCTCAACAGCTAAGCCCCTCTAAGAACAAAAAAAACAAAACAAAAGATAATCATGCACCTTGGCTAACAAGAGCTACCAAACTAATCTTGCACACTGGAGACAAAGCTTGGAAAGATTGGCTAAGAAACAGAATAATACCAACTGGCAAAACTACAGGGAATTGCACAATAAAGCTAAAAAAAAAAAATCAGTAAATGCAGATAAAAGATATTACTTTACACAGCAACTGACCATCCATAAAAACAACCCAAAAACTTTTTGGAAAACCATTACATCTCTGCTCACTCATGGCTCCACACAAAATCTTTCCCATAGCACAGACAAAACACCTACTGAAATAGTTAATATGTTCAATGCCCATTTCAATGACAGCATAGCTAAGGTAGTACCAGGTTTCAACTCTAGTTCCAACAATCATGAAAATCCCCCCATCCCCACAAACAACCAGAGGATGAGAACACCCCTCCTCCCAAAATCCAACAACACCCCCACTTTCTTTACAACCTGTTCCCACTACATTAATCCATAAAAACTTCTACTCATGCTAAAACCATGCTCATCTTCCTCTGACAATCTCCCGCCAGAATACTTAAAACGTGCTGCAGACGTTATCACATACCCAGTCATCATTCTTATTAAAATCGATCTATTATGGAATATCATGTCCCTATCCTCTGAAAAAAAAAAATCAATTATAACCCATCTACATAAAGGAGGTAAATAAAATGAGCTCACCAACTACAGAACCAGCTCTAGCCTTTCTCCTCCATCTAAATTGCTCAAAACGTGTATACACCTTCAGTTACTAAACCACCTTACCCATGATAGCACATCCACCCAGCATGGCTTCAGGCCATCTCACTGCACAACAGCAGCCCTTGTCTCTTTCACTGACACAGTAAACAAAGCTAGGGACTTCAGCTTACTCACTTCTGTAGTACTACTAGATCTGTCAAAAGCCTTTGACACAGTCTCACATAACAAATTACTTCAACAACTATCTGAAATAGGCTGCTCACCAACCTCCACATAATGGTTTAACAGTTACCTATCCAACAGGAAACAATGCATAAAATGGCAAGATTGCCTATCTCGATACCAGTCCAACAAAACCAGAGTCCCACAGGGATCCATCCTATGACCCCTCCTCTTTAATATATTCATTAATAACCTACACACTGCCTGCTGTCATAGCACACATCAAATACACCGATTCCACTATCATTTGCTCATCCAATAACATCCCAGACTTGCTGCAAAAAAGTACATTTACCTCTACAGAATCGTGGCTTAATGCACAACTTCTGCTTAATCACAACAAAACCAAACATTTACTTTTCTCTCCCAGAATAAGTACATCTGAATTCAAAATCTACTCCCATAACAAAACGGAGATAGAAACTGTAACAAGTGCAAAAGTATTAGGCATGACCATAGATAAACTCACATTTGACCAACACATCCTAAATGCCAATAAAAAAACATTTCAAATTAGGAACACTGTATAGACATAAAAACTTTATGAACCCAAATACTAAAAAATCACTAGCAAATACCAACTTGATCCACTGTCTACTATATGGTGCTCCCATTTTTTACTAATCTACATGCCTCTCTCAAAACAAAATTAGTGTCTTATTTCTATAAGATTGTTAAATTTGCCACTGGCTCATCCTACCGCACCCACCACTGCAATGCCCTTAGGGGAAATAAACTGGCTACAATGCCCCCGCTATGTTGATTACATGCAACTAACATTCACACAAAAACTAATACTCAAAACCTGACAACTGTCCACTGCTAAAATCCATCCTCCACACCTACATTCCCACCAGAAACTTTCATTCAAACAATAGACAACTGATAGAAATACACAAACCCAGTAAAAGAGCAGGCAAGTATCTCTATTCATACCTTGTTGCTATACTATAGAACATACACTAAAAAACTACCTCTACAATTCCTGGAGCTGCCTTTGCTCAAGATATTTTTTTCACATTCTCATGTCCTCTTCCCACTCCCGCTGAACCCCACCCCTCTAGAATCCCTATATGTATTTTCCTTGATCATCTCTCTAATCATTTTCCTTGATCATCCCTCTAATCCTTCAGCTTAAAGTATACAAACTACTAACAAAAAAAAAAAAAAAAAAACTTTCTTTCAGAACTACTCAAAACTGACATCTCCTGTAACATACCCCTTTCCTATTACTCTCTCTCTTTGCTTTTACTAATTCCCCACTAACCTTTAAAGTCTTATTATTACCTCTTTCCAAACCACTTTTAACTATTTTAAAATGTAAAATTGCCCTGTACATTCACTACTATGAAATGTTGCTACACAAATTTATAACGAACTGTTGAATTTGATGATTTACTTATTTGATGATTATAATTTAATGTTTCTGTAAAATTACTAGTATATTAAATTTGAGGATATAATGTACTACTATTGTTTGCATTGTTTGTAGCCTTTCTCCCTGGGCCTCCACTGAAAATGGGTTTCTGACCCAGTCAGACTTTCCCAGTCACCAAATGGCAATAAATAAATAAAATAAAAATTTGCTCAATAAGTAGGCCAAGATACGTATAGGTGATGATTATTATTACAGGTATCCCAACATTAGCAAGCCGAAAGGCACTCCGACTCAATTAACATTGCTGAAGTATTTTTTTTTCTCAGCATAGTATTCCTAGCGTACTATATTTACTTAGTTTTTTTTTTTTTTCACAGCAGTGGGAGTTCCAACATATCATGTCTTCACCAAGTTGCCCTCAGTCAAATGGTCAGGCTGAGAAAGTTATTCCAGCTGACAGGACCCTTTTTGGTGGAGGCCTGGGGAGAAATTCTCCAAAATTATCAAACCTCATAGGATGTCATACAATACAATGTAATACAGTACAGTAAATGTTAAATATCACATTCATATGCAAAAATTAGTATATAAAGAAAAAAAAAACAACTGAACTAGATCCTACTTACTTTTTACAAAATAGCAATGATAATGTTAAGAACTTCCACTGGATTAGTAAACAGGTGGAATAGAATATGTGTAGGGCATTGCTACTAGATAACAGCATAATAATTAATAATACAATAAGTATAATAGAAAAACAAGCAAATTAAACCACAAGTAAACGAAAAGGACCACTGGGACCCTTGCAACTAATAGCAACTGAGTTTGTGGTGAAAACGCTAGCTGTAAGCTAAATAAACTTGCGTTAAGGATCTTCGTGTTTGCATTTCAGTGCTTGGACTATTAGTTGCAAGGGTCCCAGTGGTCTTTTTCGTTTACAATAAGTATAATGATAAGAATTTGAAGGTGTAGAAAATGTTTGTGTCTTCTGATGAAATCTAGGAGCTTAATTTATGGCAGGAAAATGTAAATGACATTATAGATAGGAAACAGAAGGTAACCCAGGTACACGAATATTCCACTTTAACCCATAAAAATTCACCTTCTCTGTTGTTGATGAGGAAGAAATTGAGAATAAACTTATTCTGCTCTACTTTATCCAGAACAAATGTCATACATTCAAACAGTTTGTTAAGCCGTCGGCAAAAGCAGAAGTTCTGTTGTGGTAGGTCACCCAAGTCATCCATTATCATGAGACCTGGAAAGATGGTTACATCTGAAATCTAACTGACAAACATTTAGAGCAGGAAAAGGAATACCTAATTTTATTTTAAGATTGCAGAGATTAAGTTATAGTATTGTTGTGTATGGTTTCAAAAGCTTTTACAGTTTTATAAAAGAAGTATGTATATTATGTGACATCTGTAGTTTATAGTGTAATCTACATATACTGTATATATAGATTTATTATTAATGTAGACATTAAGTTTAAAGGGGATGCACTGTGCAATGCAGCATGCAATCACAGCTTGCACTCACTTTCCCATAAGTCAAAATGCATATGACATGTAAAGCGACCGTGTCTTACTTTGACACTTGCAGCCATCTGAATAAATGGCACAATCGTTTACTCCACAATTCATGTGTGACAGACTCATTACTTATGGTGTGGGTACCTACAACCAGAACCTGAACCTTTTCAGCCTGGAAAAAACAAGCGGGGCACATTTCATCACAAAACTGAGTGAAACGGGGAGATCTAAGGCCATGGAAACAAGTCTGGTATTTGGATCTTCAAAGGTATCACAGTAGACTTAGCTCAAGTGAATGTGTTTAATCAATAAATTGCTGCAATAGCAAGCTGTGTTGGTTACAAAGTGGCGCACAACTCCAACCTGACATACCAGATGACTACAGTCTGCTGAGCTTCCAAAAAAAAAAAAAAAAAAAAACAAAATTGCAGGGGGGGGGGGGTTATACTATTTACTGCACTTTTATTGCCTGCCATCTACTTTAATACTGTATTTATATACTGTGTACTAATCTACAGTGTTGTAATGCAATTGTCTGCCTTACTGAACCTGCTAAATCAAATTGTATTTCTGTTTTCACTGTTTACAAAGCTGTTTTGCTATTGTTTTTCACTGTTGCAAAGCAATCTGTTCTGCTTGTTCTGGTTTTCCCACCAAGAAGTGTTAGCATAACTAATTTGTTAACTGTTTGACATTCTTTAGAGTTTCCTTGCTTATTTTCTGATGTTTTAAACATTTTTAGTGTCTCACTGCTATGTGTCTGCTGTGTTAAACATTCTCTAGTAGTTTTCACCAAAACTAGGGTAGCTAGTAGCTGTAGTATAGTCCAGATACAGGTTTGATGCATCTTGGTCTATTTGTAGTGGCTGATTTTTCTGAGCACATTTTCCAGGCCATGTTGGATCGCAAGGAACATTTCTGCACTCTAGTGAGAGGATCGTACTGATTGAAACTCATCTAGTGAAGGGTAGTTGGGTCTAGGGCTTGGAGTAATCATCCTCATTGGTCCTTTTGAAACTTTTTAAAGTTTTCTAAGTTTTTAGCTTCTGGTATTTAAGCCCTGCCTTTGAGCAGGTCACTGCTTGTTTGCACATCATACAGCATTGTGCACTGCCACGCAGTTGTGCACTATAGCTTAATTCAACAGTTTTTTCCTTAGTTACAGCTGTAGCACATTAGTGTAGCCCTCACCCTTTGTACTTTCCCATTCAAAGAAATACTGCTAGTGAGCTGAAACCTATTAAACTACCAATAAAAAAACAGGCAGAAATATTCATCTACTGAGCTCCTCCTTGATTGATCCTGAAAAGCCCCCCTTAGTGACAAAAGTCAACCTAGCATTATGGACAGTTGGACTACCCTCATTTCTCCTGCCAGCTTTGTTGACTTAGGTCACTTGAGGCAGTGCAGAAATTGCCTCATGTACACAGACAACCCTTTACTAATAACTCACTCTAGTACAGATTGTGAGAGATGTATCTACACCAAGAATCTTGAATCCATGCTCTATCACACACAAAACAATAGTAAGGAAGAGGTTGTCAACCCACTCCCCACTATACGTGCACATAGAGTCACTACACATACACATACTACACATCTAACATAAAAATCAACACACATGGATGTTCTCTCAAAAAACCTACCGAAACAACGGAGACCTACAAAAAACAAGACTGCTATAACTTACACAGTTCCCACAGCACCCATAACACATAGCAACATCAGTGTCTCACCTACCAAGCACGTAAGGTGCAACACTCAAAAAACAAATTTTCTAGACATTAGAGACTCATTAGTGAGACACACGGATATCCCACTCACCAGGTTGGACATGGAGAAAGTCACAGTCAGCTGCCTGTCCATTGCCTGGATTTGTCAGATCACACATGCACTCTGGTCTTTCAGCAACAAGTACCATTATGACTCTGTCATAGTTCATGTTGGAGTGAAAGACCTGAGATGCACCTCACTGGACTAAGACATTACTGAGCTCTCTAAGTATGTATCCCAGGCAAGTATGACCCTAGCCGTGAGCAGCATATTAACCTCACCTAGAATGATGCCACAGTATAAACAAAAAATGATTGATTTCAATAATTGGCTTAGTTTTTGGTGTTATTCCAAGGGGATCCAGTTCCTGTCAGCCTGGGAAGCCATGGTCAACAAATCTCACTGCTTTCCCAAAGATGGTTTGCATCTAGCACCTCTAGGCTTTCGGCTGCTGGCAAAGGCTGTTGCCTCCCCCATAGTACCTTTTTTAGGCAACATCTCAAAAACAAACTTACCAACGTGAAATTTGCCAATCATAACAAACTAAGGGTCATGCTGCTAAATGCTAGGAGCTTAAACCAAAAACTGCACACCCTGGAAGGACTTCTATCACTGAAAGATGTAGATATCTGTGCAGCCACAGAAACCTGGTTCAAGGCCTCAGAATACCCCCACCTTACAGTGCTAAAATGCCTTCCACACCTTCAGACCATAAAATGAATATGTAAGAACCAAAGGAGGCAGTGTATCTTATTGTATTAGAGATAAATTCACCTCCCGTCTAGTTAGGCTGGACAACTCCATGGAGTTACTCCAAATTCAGGTTACAGTGGGTAAGACCCCCATTCAAGTCATAGCCAGTTATAGATTCCCATATGTGGGGCATGATGAACATGAAGCCTATTTGATCAAACTGGAGGCAATCCAAATATTACCAAACACTCTGGTTATGAAGGATTTCAATTAATCCACCATAAACTGGGAAACCTATGCTAGCCCTAACTCACTAACACAAACGTTCCTTGACTTTAACTCAAATGCCATGGAACAAATTGTTCACACCCTGACAAGAGGAACAAACATACTAATCTGTTCCTCTCTATGAAAACTTGTAGAGATGGGTGAAGGCTGCCAGCCTAGCCAGATAGAATTTTATAGATAATTCTATCATTTGTAAACATGAATGTTGAAATACAAGCTTGTTTTTTTAAATGAAAGAATATGCTGTAAAATGTTGAACTTAAAAACAATGTGGCAACATTGTCCTCTGCTGTAAAGAAAGCTAAGTCAAGCATTTCACACGGAGCTGATCAAAGGACAGACACTGAGGAAACTCGGAGCTATAATATATAACATTAAGTATCCTGTTTTTTGTTTATTTTGTTCTTTATTTCTTTGTTATTTATAGCACTTTGTGCACTGTGTATTTTTCTAGCTAGTTTCACTGCATGTGAGGTATTAACTGGAAATTGTCCACTTTTATTAAACATCTGTTGGGTTGTTTGTTTCTGATAACTTGTTGCAGTTAAACTCTTTTTTCTAGAGGCTCCTTTAGCTGTTTAAAACTTTCATTTAAAGGCTCACTGCTGCTTTTCAGCTGTGAGAAACATTTCTGCAGTTTGTTCTAAGTAGTGGGGATATTTGTAGCATTTCCATATTCAGGCTTGTATTTGGGCCTAGTGTTTGTGGAGGCTGTGTGTCTGAGCACATGTTCAGGGACATCTTGGTTTAGCCAAAGCCATCAGGCATTTCAGTGAGAGAGAATTGTTTGAGGTCATTGGCTGACTTGAGGTCACCTGGACTACAACTTAGACTAAGCACTACAACTTAGACTAAGCACCTCATTGGTTCTTTTGAGATTTCTTTCTTAAAAGCTGTCTCAGGTTTCAACTTTCTGTTACCCAAGTAGTTCATTTGTGAGTGTTCTGCCATTTCACACTGAGCTGATCGAAGGAAAGACACTGAGGAAACTCGGAGCTATAATATATAACATTAAGTATCCTGTTTTTTGTTTATTTTGTTCTTTATTTCTTTGTTATTTATAGCACTTTGTGTACTGTGTATTTTTCTAGCTAGTTTCACTGTGTGTGAGGTATTAACTGGAAATTGTCCACTTTTATTAAGCATCTGTTGGGTTGTTTGTTTCTGATAACTTGTTGCAGTTAAACTCTTATTTCTAGAGGCTCCTTTAGCTGTTTAAAACTTTCATTTAAAGGCTCACTGCTGCTTTTCAGCTGTGAGCAACATTTCTGCAGTTTGTTTCCCACCCTCCCTCGTGTTTTTATAGTTGGTGGCTTTGCAGTTGCCACCCCTAGTGTAAATTTGATCTGGGACCCTCCTCCCAGTCTAGTGTCATTATTTCATTCTACCCAGTACAGGGATAACATTTGAGAAGGCCAATCAGCTTAGTTTCTGCTACTCCTTTCTCTCTTTCCTTTCTCTCTTTCCACTTTAAAAATCAATTTATCTGCTTTTACTGTATTTGTGTTTCTTCCTACTTTATTTTGCTTTTATGTCATCTTAAAAGTACTCAATTGTATTTATTACTGCTTGGTGTAACTCATTCTAAGCCTTTTAGTTTAAGCACTTGGCCTTCAGACCACTTGTTTTACATTAAGAAGGTTTGTGGTCTGCACTGTAGTGGCAGAACAGGTAGCTTACATCCTTCTAAGTTGGGAACTGCTGATTGAGGGCTCAGTGTCTGTTATTCTAAAAGTGTTTTAATTCTGGTTTAAGCACTTGGGCTTCAGGCCAGTTATTTTACATTAAGAGGGTTCGTGGTCTGCACTCTTGTGGGAGGAGAGGCTGGACTCTGCCCTTCTGAGCTGGGAATTTCTGGTTAAAGGCTTATAGTGCCTGCATATTTGAACTGCTTCTTACTGAAATTGGTACACCTTGTTTGCTGTAGCATAGACTAGATCCAGGCCTGCTGAATCTAGCTTTGTTTGTATAACTTGAGCACTAATCCAGGCATTCTTTAAAGTATTCAATTGTATTTATTACTGCTTGGTAGTAACTTGATTAAAGTGTAGCTATCATTCTAAGTCATTTGGCTTAAGCACTTGGGCTTCAGACCAGTTGTTTTACATTAAGAAGGTTCGTGGTCTGCACTCTTGTGGGAGGAGAGGCTGGACTCTGCCCTTCTGAGCTGGGAATTTCTGGTTAAAGGCTTATAGTGCCTGCGTATTTGAACTGTTTCTTACTGAAATTGGTTCACCTTGTTTGCTGTAGCATAGACTAGATCCAGGCCTGCTGAATCTAGCATCGTTTGTATGCTTGTTGTTTGTTTGCTTGTTATTTCCCTGAAAAGCTAATTCCACCTAACACACAGCTTTTCAGTGCTTCTATGGATCCCTAGTGATATCTGCATTGCTTACTGTACTTATTTCCTTGTTTCACTTGAAAGAAAGTTACTGTTTGCCATTTTTGCATTTAAGTTACCTGTAACACATTGCATTTAAGTTACCTGGCACTTGCTCACTAAGTCAGCACTAAAAAATTAAAAGCACTACACCCTCACAAACTCTCCTTGAGTACCTTGTTCCCCATTGGCCCTTTTTTCAATTATAAAGGAATTCCCAATACTATTCTAGCATGTCCAAAGGTCAGTTGTCAACCTCCTCTCTGGTCCAGCTGGTGAATCTGGGAATCTTGAGGCAATGTTACAACTGCCTCATGTACACAGACAACCCTCTCCTCCTCCCAACAAATTCTAACACATGTGAGAGATGCAACCATATAGCCAAACTGGAGGCTAAGCTCTCTCAACTCAGTACTGGCGTAACCAGTCAGGAGGAGAAGGAAACCACACTCACTACAATTCCAGTCTCACATACACCTACCACGACAGCAAACCAAACACATAAACACACAAAAACATACTGAGGCTCTAAATAAAAATCTGCCTAAGCAGCAGAGACCTCCAAAGCAGACACCCAAGCAACCGCTACCCCAAAACAAAACACGTGCAACACATAGCTCACAAAGCCAGTGTGCCGAACAGTCACAGCCCTTAAGGCTAAACAACACACTTGATACACTTGTAATAGGTGACTATCGTCAGGCACACTGACATCCCGCTCACCAGGCTGAACAAGGAGAAGGTCACGGTGAGCTGCCAGTCGGGCGCTAGGATCCGCCACATAACACAAGCACTCAGGTCACTCCAAGGCAAGTACAAATATGACTCATCATTGTCCATGCTGGTGTGAATGACATGAGACATACCTCCCTGGACTACATGAAAAGAGATATAGAGGAGCTCTCTGAGCATGTAGCCTAGGCCTGTATGACCCTGACCTTGAGTAGTATCTTACCCTCATCAAGAAAGATGCCACAATATGAAGGCAAGATGATCAATTTCAACAATTGGCTTAAGTATTGGTGTCATTCAAAGGGGATCAAATGCCTGTCAGCCTGGGATGACATGCTCGACAAGCCATGATGCTTCGCTAGGAACGGCTTGCATCGGTCACCCCTGGGCTTTCGGATATTGGCAAAGGCTCTTGCTAACCCCATAGTGCCTTTTTTAGGCAAGGCTCAAAAGACAATCCCACCTCCATAGGTATCACAAGGGATAAGAAACTAAGAGTAATGCTACTCAACGCCAGAAGTCTAAACCTCAAGATGCACGCATTCAAAACTCTCCTTAGCATGGAGAACATCAATATCTGTGCAGTAACAGAAACCTGGTTCAAGGCTCCTGAGAGCACCCCAGCACTACCAGGTTATACCTCATACCATGCTTTTCGGCCCCAAAACTTGGACCGAACCACAAAAGGAGGGGGAGTATCAATATTCGTCAAAGATACCCACACCTCCAGGTTGGTGGCACACCACGAAGCATCAGAGACTATCCATGTGCAACTAACAGTGGGTAAAACTGCCTTCCAGTTTATAGCCTGCTACAGACCACCCTCCCAAACCCAGGAACCCCACTCGGCCTTCCTGAGAACACTGGAAAATATGAAGGTCTCTCCAAACACCATTATATTGGGCGACTTACTACCCAAACATAGACTGGGAGCATTACTCTAGCTCCAACACCCTAGCCCAAAGGTTCCTAGAATTTATAAACTCAAATGCTATGGAACAACTTGTTACAACTCCCACAAGAGGGGAAAACATACTGGACCTGATCATCACCAACATGGGGACTCTATGCTCGAGACCAGAAGTGTATCCCTCACTGGTAAAATCAGACTATAAACTAATCTCACTGGATATTCACATCCTGACCCCACCCTCTGCCCAGAAAACCACAGTGAAAAACTTCTCTAAAGCAAATTTCACACTCCTCAAAACCAAGGTGGAATCCTTCAAAGCCCCCGGGCCTGTGGAAAATACAGCCCAGACCGCAGAATCCTTTATAAATGCATTCTATGAACACCTTCAGGAATGCATGGATCATGCAATCCCAAATAAAACCAAGACCCAATCCTCCAAAGGCAGACATCCTGTCTGGTGGACCCCAGCCATAAACAAACTATACAATAGAAGGAGGAAGCTACTACATGATAGAGCAAAATCCCAAAAAGGGAAGGCATCTCTGATCAGTATTAGCAAAAAACTATGGGCACTCATAAAATCGTCTAAGGCCAGCTTTGAGAGAAAACTTGCACAGGACACTAAGGATAATCACAAGGCTTTCTTTAGTTATGTTAGGAACCTGGGTGGGAATTCCCAGATATGCTCAGAATTTGTCCAAAATGACAAAAAATACACCGAACCCACAGACATTGCCAACATCCTAGCTGACAGGTTCAGTGCAAACTCCCCCCCCCATCCCCACCAAAAGGGCAAATATCTATCCCAGCAGAGTGCTGCCCCCCTGACATCTCAGATGCTCAGGTAAGAGCCGCCCTCTCCAAAGCAAAAAACACAGCATCAATGGGAACTGACGGTGTCCTAGGCTGCGTCCTACATGAACTCCAAGAAGAGCTAAACCCAAACATAAAACTACTGTTCAATCTCAGCCTTAGTACAGGATATGTACCCAAAGAGTGGCGTACAGCAACAGTGTTCCCTCTCCACAAAGGTGGTGCCTCAATGGATCCTGGAAACTATTGCCCCATAAGCCTGACTAGCTTGGTCTGCAAAGCTATGGAAAGGATCATCATGGACCTCATAAATAAAGATATTGGGGACCTACAGACACTGGATCCTACCCAGTTCGGCTTTGTAAAGGGCAGATCCTGCCTCTTAAACCTGGTCGATTTCTTTGAAACAGTCACCAAGGCCATTGACGAGGGGAAGGTGGTCCACACAGCCTACCTGGACCTCGCAAAAGCCTTCGATACAATACCCACTCGGGCATTATAGATAAGCTCACCAGCTTAAATATAAACCCCTATGTCACTAGATGGGTTGCAAACTGGCTCAAGGACAGAACTCACATGGTTAGAATTGCTGGAGCCATGTCAGACTCCAAACCAGTTACAAGTGGCGTCCCACAAGGCTCAGTCCTGGGACCTCTCTTGTTCGGTATATATTTCTTGGAGGTACAGGCCAACACAGAAGGACTGTGGCTGACCAAGTTCGCAGATGACTGCAAACTGGGCGCCATAATCGACTCTCCAGCCGACACAAGCATCCTCCAAAAGGGCCTCATAGAAACAGACAACTGGTGCCAGAGCCATGGCCTCAAGCTAAATGCCAAAAAGTGTATAGTCATCGCCTTTGGCAAAAACAAAGTGCCCACAAATTACCACATAGGTGGTAATCCATTAAGTACAGAAGAAGTAATTAGGGACCTGGGGACCCAAGTTGGTAGCCATCTCTCATTTGACAACCACGTGGCCAAAGTGGTTAGAAAAACATTTTATATAGCCAACCTAATCATGAAGGGATTCACAGCTAGATCAGGGGAGGTCATCGTGCCTCTTTACTCATCCCTCATCAGGCCCATGATTGAGTACAATGCCCCTTTTGGGATGTACCTTACCAGACACCTGCAGCAACTGGAAAGACCCCAAAAGTACCTCACCAAGAGGATCAAAGGGCTCAAACAGATGCCCTATGCTGCCTGGTTAAAGAAACTCCAGCTCTACTCAGTGGCGTACCACCTGCTCAGAGGCGATCTGTGCCTGACGTATAAAGCCATGTCCAACCCAGAATTAATGGACATGCTGCACCTCAGAAAATCCAAATCCCATCGAGCCACGCTCGAGACTTGAACCTCAGCACTGAAATAAATAGGACATGCTGGAGGGACAGATTCATAACCCAGAGGCTCCCTTTACTCTGGAATAAAATCCCAGTCCAGGTTAGGCAGAGTCCCTCATTGACTCTCTTCAAGAGGAATCTTGATGAGTGGATGGGAGATCGTAGGTTTACCCCGGGTATCACTTCTGTGTCACTGTTAGATAGAGGCACAGTATACTAACCTCGAAAAAGGGCATAGCAAAATTAATTTAAAATGGGTAGCAAAAGACAAACACACTCTGGCTAGGCTTATAAATGCTCTAGGGCAGGATAGCCTAGTATGAACCTATGAACCTATTTCTTGTTGATCCTTTAAAATTAAAATTAATGTAGGACTGCCTTTGAAGTTTACAATTCAGCTCCGGCCGGGCTACATGAAGGCTTCCTCCCTATTGCTTTAAGGCTAAAGTTAATGACCAGAATTTACATATAGAATGTCCTTTATTGCTCTGGTTTCTGCTAAGTGTAAAAGAATGTAAATGCAGTTTCAGAATCAGAAGGCATTAAACATTTTTGTCTTGAACATGCAACTCACAGCACTCCATCTTGCTCATATGTAAGTTATTTTAGAAGTGTGCTTTCTTTTAGAAATAACTAGTGAGATTAGACTGTGTTTTTCTGTGATGTCAGAACTGTACTACTGAATTATTTTAAGTATTTCTGTGTGATCCCTGAACTTTTGACTAGCACTGTATAGTAGAAAGTATTGTCTTGTGGTTTTAATTATTTATTATTAAATATTTTAAAACCTTTCAACTGTGGCTGGTTTGTGTAGTGATAATTTAAGCTCTTTAGAGTACTTGTATGCCTTTGGTAAAACTGTACAAAGCCACTCTAATAAGCTTTGACTGTTTAGTCACATCTACCAACCGGATAATAATATTGCACAGTAATAATTTGACACCCTTTTAAGGGCCTTTGAATAGCTGATAAATATTAGTGGGTGGTGGCAGCTGGAACTACCGTATAGTCTGGGAGAAAGGGGCACAGCTGGGGAAACTGTGTCAGCCTTCCCTAGGAGTGTCTGTGTGGTTGTATAACCTCTTCTCAAAGTGTGTGTGTGTGTGTGTGTGTGTGTGTGTGTGTGTGTGTGTGTGTGTGTGTGTGTGTGTCCAGCTACTTGGACAGGGACATGATTCACTGGTTAGACAGAGAGGGTGCTAGAGGTTTTAGCTTGCCCACTAGGCTGAGATCTGGACTGTATAGCTGTGCCAGTGAGGTGTCTTATTGGGGACCTGGAGATCAAGGGAGCGACCAGCCCAGGAATGACTGTGATCTCTGTGTGCTCTTAAGGGAAATTGCACTTTGCTGTGTGTATTTGTTATCCTTTCCTCCTATATGAGATGCTCTCTCTGGTGTTGGTGGTGAGGATTGAGGCTCCTTGATTGCTGCACCAGGGCATGGGCGTCACGCTCACTAACATGTCAAACAAATGCACTACCACAACTGTCGGAAAATCATTAGTTAGATCTGACCACAAATCAGTCACATTCGAGCCGATACTAACACCAAAACTCACAAAGGGTGAAAGACTAAAAAACTTCACCAAGGCAAACTATGCCCTCCTAGGTGAAGGTATAAATGCATTTCCATCCCCAGCTAGAAGTGGTAACTACACCGAAGTTTACACTAAAGCCCTGTACAATCACTTGCATAAGTGTATAGATACCAGAAAGAATCAGAGCCAGAGCCCCAAGTAAAAACAAGCCACCATGATGGACATCCAGCATCAACAAACTTTATAATAAATGCAAAAGGTTGCTGTCCATGAAAACAAAGGCAAGATCCCAACAATGGAAAAGCACCCTCCTCAGCCTCAACAGGCAAATAAGACAACTTGTTAAAGAAAAACTTAGCTAGCACAGCCAAGGAGAACCATAAGGCCTTTTATAGCTATGTACATAGCCTAAAGGGTAGGACCCAAGCATGTGCAGAACTAGTGCTCAACGGTATCAGACACGCTGACTCCACAGAGATAGCAAACCTGCTAGCGGATAGGTTTGGCCAAAATTTCACTCCCCTATCCCTCCAAACCTATCACAAACCTTGCCCCAAACTTCCCCAAACCCTACATATCTGAAGAACAGGTCATCAAAGCCTTGTCCAAGGCAAAAAACACAGCCTCTATGGGACCAGACGGCATTCTAGGTGGTCTTCTAAACAGGTAAAACATGGATTAACATCATCATTAAGTACCCTTTTTAGTCATAGTCTAACCACAGGCTTTATTCCTGTGGAATGGAGAATAGCAACAGTTATTCCCCTCCACAAAGTGGCCTAGCAACAGACCAGGGGGAATTATTGACCCATATAGAGTAACAGTCTCATATGTAAGGCTATAGAACATATCATTATGGACCTCATAAATAAAGAAAGACATAGGCGACATCCAAACCCTGGATCCTACCCAATTTGGCTTCAAGGGCCGTTCCTGCCCGTTAAATCTGGTGAATTTTTTTTCAAAAATGTGACCAAGGCCATTGATGAGGGCAAATGTGTGTACACAACATACCTTGACTTGTCAAAGGTTTTCAACACAATCCCACACTCAGGCTTTACGAATAAACATAGCAAACTGAATGTAAAACCCTTCATTGTAAGATGGGTTGCCAACTGCTCACAAATCAGACACACACTATCAAAGTGGGTGACTCCACATCAACCAGCAGACCTGTTACCAGCAAGGTGCCACAGGGGGTTAGTGCTGGGCCCCCTACTGTTTGGTGTAATAGATCAAAACTAAAGGGTTGTGGCTGACCAAGTTTGCAGATGACTGCAAACTGGGTGCAATTATTGAATCCCCAAATGATGGCAGGATAGTCCAGGAGGGTCTTACACAGACCAAACACTGGTGGCTTAGTCATAGTCTCAAACTGAAGGCAAAGAAATGCATCATCATTCCCTTTGGCACAAAGAATGTCCATTCACACTACCAAAATTGACAGCAATACCCTAAAGTACCCACAAAGTGGTAAGGGACTTGAGATCACAAGTTGATAGCAACCTTAACTTCGATCACCATGTGTCTACTGTAGTAAGGAAGGCTTTCTATGTAGCACACTTGATTAGTAAAAGAATCACCTCAAGAGCTCTATACTTGGCACTAATCCAGCCCATAGTTGAGTATAATGCCCAGTTTAGCATGTACCATACAAAAGCACCTGCAGCAACTGGAGAGACCTCAGAGGTTTCTAACAAAGAAGATCAAGGGACTCCAGCCTATGCCTTACACAGACCAACTAAAGTCCCAGTCACTTTACTCTAGATCATATAGACTTCTTAGGGGAGACTTATGCCTGGCTTACAGAGCAATCTAAGACCCAAACCTAATGAACTTGCTGCATATCCGTAAATTAAACGGGACTAGGGTCACCCGTTCCAGGGGCCTAACTATGGCCTGCAACTTAAATAGGATATGTTGGAGGGACAGCTTTATCTCCCAGTGACTGCCATGTCTTTGGAACAGGCTACCTATTCATGTGAAACAGAGCACCTCTATGACACTGTTCAAGAGGAACCTAGACAAGTGGATGGGCCACCATAAATTCTTACCAGAGATAGAGTCCACAACCCTTCTGGACATAGGCAGCCATTACTAAATGCAATCTTTGGTATTAACTAGCATTTCTATAGTATTACATTAGGGTGAAGTGGCTAGGCTTGAAATGACCTCTGGGTTGATAGCGTAGTTAGTAATCTCCTATGATCCTGTGATGCTTTGCCTTATATGTTTGATTGAAAATGATAATTGCAACAGTAGTGGAGAAAATAAATGTATTTGCCAACAGGAGAGCAGGATTGGCAAGTAAAATTAAGAACACAGCCCATGCTCAGATAGGGCCAAATCTGAAAATAATTACTTCAAGTTTAGAAGGTAAGACCTTAAGCTCCTTGTCAAATTATTGCATTTACACATACAATATATAAAAATGATACATGTCCAATTTTTCAGCAGGGAGCATCCACTGCAGAGATCTGCCAGGTGCAACTGCAGGTCACGTTAGTTAACAAAATCAAGCAAGCTTCTAAAGTAAGTATCTCTGCCACTTTACAAAAAAAATCATGGTTTATTCCATGAAAATCAAATTTCAGTAACTTATTCACATATGCAGCGACATATTTTATGTATATAATCGGGAAGGACAAGGTGTTTGAACAGCTGGAAGTCTGCCAACTCTATCTTGTCACACTTTAAGTGAGGACAACTATGCATTTCCTGTGATGCTGGTAAGAGGGTAGGCAATTGCTTCAAGGGAAGGAAATCATCTTTCTTAAGAATCACTCCCCCCACCCCACCCCCACACACAATATTATACAAGTAAAAGGTTGTTAGGTTTTTCTACTTTAATAATCTTCAGATCAATTCTTTTCCCCACTTAGTCACTTGTCGGTTAAGTTTTACTTATCACCCTTAGCGGGTGTCAGATTACTAGTTCCCTTTATTTTACTCATCACTTTTTCTGGCCTCACAAGGCTTCAAACTGTTTTGCTCCAAAACTCTTTTCTTAAGAAAATTTTTTTTGATTCACCACAGTATATTTATGTGGTACATCCCACATCCTCCAACAAACCATATTTTATTAGAAGCCATTACATCAGAACCACTGATTTCTTTATAGATTCATAGGTGTTTACTAGGTTAACAACCACAAGGGTCTTTTAAAGCCTAGCCATGCATCCCAAACCTCTGACAAGTTCTAATACCCTTGGTAAGTGTAAGCATGGGCCTGGGAGATTAACCATTTGCAGGTTACCTATGTCCATTAAACAGATGCCAAACCATGGATGAATTTCCGGTTTCCCATCCAGTTGTACAAGTTGCACTTGAATTGAGTTAGGGAGAAACTCTGCTTCACATTGATAGGGACCTGTCCCATAGATGGGGTAGTCTTTGGGATACATAACTATCTCTCCAGCAGGTCCTATTTATATCACAGGCAATGTTTAAGTCTTTAGAACAGGTCTGTAATTCTGATGCTATTTGTTTTGTGGATATGCAGGAGGTCCTTCAGAGTGAGGTCAGACAATGTCCTCTGTGCCAGGCATAGGTCTCCCCTCAAAAGCCTGTAGGAGACAGAATACAGGGATAGGGCCTTGAGGCAGTCTGCATAGGACATTTTACTTACGCCCTGTATTCTTTTAGTGAGGAATCACTGTGGAAGTTCCAGTTGTTGGATAGGCCTGGTTAGGTACATAAAAAAGGGGGCATTGTACTCAATGATAGGTCTGATGAATGCCAAATACTTTCTTGGACTTGGATCCCATACCTTTGTTTATAAGTTATGCAGTATAGAATGATTTCGTCACTACTCTAGATACATGATGGTCAAAGGCTAGATTACTGTGTCCCTAAGTCCCCGACAGCTGGGTCAACTCTAAGGGGTGTGTTGTCAATATGATAGCTACCAGGGATGGATGAGTTCCCAAAGGATACTACTGTGCATTTCTTGGCATTTAGTTTTAGTCCATGGCTCTGACACCAGTTGTTTGTCTGTATCAGCGCCTCCTGAAGAACATTTGTGTCAAGATTCAACTCCTAATTTGCAATCATCTGCAAATTTTGTCACCCAGAGACCACTGACATTGGCCTTGACTTCTGAGAAGTAAATGCCAAAAAGGAGTGGTCCAAGGACTGATCCGCGAGATACTCCACTTGTGAATGGCCTCTTTGTAGAGGTGGACTTTCAAATTCTAACTTCCTGGGTCCTGTCTGTGAACCAGTTGGCTATCCATCGGATGACATACGAGTTTGTACCTAATTTCTTAAGTTTGTCAACAATGCCTGAGTGGGATATTGTGTTAAATACCTTGGCCAGGTCAAGGTAGGCAGTGTAAATGATTTTGCTCTCATCCATTGCTTTGGTGACCTTCTCAAACAAGTTTACCAGGTTGAGAAGGCATGATCTGCCCTTGATGAAACCAAACTGGGTTGGATCCAGTGTCTGGAGGTTTACTGCATCTCTGTTGATCATCTCCATGACAATTCTTTCCATCACTTTACATACAAGACTAGTGAGACTTATGGGTTTGCAGTTTTCAGGGTCTGTAGATGCAGAGGGTTGACTGTTGCCTTTCTCCATTCATGAGGCACAAAGCCTGTTTGGAGGCTACAGTTAAATAAATAAGACAGGGGTAAAGTTGGAGCTGAATTATCAGCCAGGAGGCTTGCTATATATTCAGGCTCAGTATAGGTGGCTCCATTCACAATAAATTCTGCACACAATTGTGTATTGCCTTTGAGGTTGCGGACATAGCTACAGAATGCTTTGTGGTTGTCCTTGGCCTGGAAGGCAAAAATTACCTCAAATTTGGCTTTGGTAGACTTTATTTGTCCTCAGAGTTGTTTGTTTAGTTTGATGTGAGTGCTTTTACTCAACATCTGTATTTCCATGTAATATCGGTTTACTTTATAATGCTGCTACATTTTTTTCACTTAACCAGAGACTATGCCCCTCAGAGTCTTTGTAGCTGTAATCCTGTTTACTAAATGAATCTTTAATTCTGCCCTTAGTCTTGCCAGATATTCTGGGCCTTGTCTGCTATAACTCAGAGTAATAACATGTAAAGATGTGAATTACTGTGGCACATTAATGAAACCAGAGTTACATTTATCTGCAGCTGCCACTCTTATAACTGAAAATACATGTCCACTCCAGAACTGCTGGGCTTTATCTTCATGCAGTGTTATGCAGTGGTAATTGGTGAATTCAAAACAATGTGAAGCTGCAGAAAGTGACTAAATAGGTAGGGTATGGGGTTGAGCTGCATTAGGATGGGGTCAGCTCTGAGCATGGCTACAGTTAAAAAAAATAATATGCAAACACAGATACACAGGCTAAGTAAAAAAATAAAAAAAAATATTTAACATTAGGATCTAGGCATACAACATTGGTGGGATATATTTCCATAACAATAAGATACCTGATAAGATGCCACTCAACTATCCATATTTTCACAGAATGTCCAAAGTTGTGCCTCATATTTTTGGTCTGTTCTCCATAAAATTTGCAGTTTTGTGGATTTTTATGGCAAATCAGCGATGATTGAATTCACTAAATAATGGCAGACATTTGAGTTTTAGACTTCATGTCCTTCAAACAATACATGGTAACAAAATACCTCAGATTCTAGCAACTTTCTAAGTTTATAAGAGAAATATTTAAAATTTGCCCTTGTTTTTGTGGCTTTGCCCCTCATTATTTTTTGCTTTGTCCAGTTTTTTGTAAAGAAGATGAGATGTATAGTAGAGAGACAAAAAACTGGAAAATAAGTTGAACTACAACTTTTCTGAAAAATGAAATAAGTAAGCTGGACAAACAAATTAAGCATATTGTGAGACAAGGTCAAGAAAAATATGAAGGAAATGTATATAAAGATATTAAGTATTATAGGAAACCATTTTATAGATACATAAAATGTAGAAGGAGTAAAGTCATACAAACTGATAAACTGTGTGTAGATTATAGATACATATACAAAATTTTATGCAAAAGAGTTTGGCTCCACAAAAGGAGGTGATAAGTTGTCCTGATGACATCCAGATAACCTCAGATACTGAAATCAAATTAGATTATATTGAAAAAGAACTATGCATACAAACAAAACACAGGGAAGAGACAAATTAGTAAGCATGACCCAAGCACACTTCAGCGAGAACTCACAGTACCATTATATCTATTATTTACTTATTTACTAGGTCTTGTAAATATCGGGAGATTATTCAAGATTGGAGACACACACTTATTAAACCGGTGTTTAAAGGAAAGGGGAGCAGGACAAACCCAGAGTCAATAAAGCCCCTTAAGTCTACTTTCATGTAATGGTAAAATAATGGAGAAGGTAATATTGGATAAGTTATTGTCAGAATTGGAAAGGATAGGACTTGAAACCATATATTAGCATGCATATGTTTAAAATAGATCTATTACCACCTATAACATGCTGTTCTATAACAATAGAATAACAGCTATGAAATAAACATTGTGCTGTGATGTAATGTATATAAATAAACCAGCATTTGACAGAGTCATACACAAAACACTGATCAATAAATTAGAACAACTAGGTGTGATGATAGGTGAAGGCTGCTAGCCTAGCCAGATAGAATTATAAATTCTGTCATTTGTAAATATTAATGGAAGCCACAGGATTGTTGTCTTAAATGATAAAAATAGTGTTACACGTGGAACTGCAAAAATGTAACGGTGCAGTCTGCTGACCAAGTAAAGCATGCTGTGACCCTTTGATCTAAACATGGCTCTGGCCAGTCTAAATGAAAGAATTCTTGCTATTGTTTTAAGGCCAAAGTTAATGGCCAGAATTTGCATGCATACATGTCCTTTATGGCTTTGCTTCCTGACCTGGTGTGAGTTTTCTAAAGAATGTAGCCTGCTAGCCTGGGAACCCCAGGAAAGTGTGAAGAATGATGTAATGTGCATCAGGACTGTAATATCGATTTAAGCAGAGAGATTCAGAGAGCATTAAGCATTTTTGTCTTGACCATCCAACTCACAGCACTGTCTTGCTCTATATGTAAGTTTATCTTAGATTTGGGTTTTCTCTTAAAAATAGCTAGAAACTAGAAAGATTAGACTAAGTGTTTTTCTGTGATGTCAGAACTGCACTACTGAATTACTTTAAGTATTTCTTTGTGATCTCTGAGCTCGACTAGTACTGTATAGTAAAAAGTATTGTCTTGCGTTTTGACTATTTGTTATTAAATATTTTTAAACCCTTTCAACTGTGGCTGGTTTTGTAGAGATAATTTAAGCTCTTTAGAGTACTTGCATGCCTTTCTTAAAATTGTACAAAGCCACTCAGCTTTAGCCCTGTATTGGACACCCTTTTAAGGGCCTTTGAGTAACTGATAAATATTAGTGGGTGGTGGCAGCTGATATTACCGTATAGTCTGGAAAAAAGGGGCACATCTGGAGAACCTGTGCCAGCATTCTTCAAGAGTGTCTGTGTGGTTGTATAAACTATTCTCAAAGTGTGTGTGTGCTACTTGGGCAGGGACACGAAGCACTGGTTGGACAGAGTGTGCTAGAGGTTTTAGCTTGCCCACTAAGTTGAGATCTGGACCCTATAGCTGTGCCAGTGGGGAGTCTTACTGGGGACCTGGAGAGCAAGGGAGCAACCAGCCCCGGACTGACTGTGCTCTTAAGGGAAATTGCACTTTACTTATTTGTTATTTTTATTTATTTATTTATTTATTTATTTTACATTTGTTGACCGGGATGGTCCAACTGGATACATGTCCATTTTCAGCAGAGGACCGGGGAGAAAAGCTCCACATTGACAGTAAGTTACATACATGTTACATAGATACATATTGTTTCATTTAGTAATTAATACAAATGAGGAGAAGACATGAAATATATGTATTATAAAAAAAACGTCTTAGGAATAACAATCACAGACTACAACCTATCCTTTCTTCCTATATGAGATGCCCCTCTCTGGTGTTAGTGGTGAGGATTGAGGCTCCTTAATTGCTGGGCCAGGGCACAGGCGTCACATATTATATTGATCTACTTTTGATAAGATGGATATCTGCATGTTTTACAAACAGGACATGACAAGTATAATACAGCAATTGGACAGGTGAAATTCTTGGTTACAGTCAGGGTGTCCCACACGACTCTATCCTAGGCCTTTATTGTTTAGATTGCATCTCTCAGAACTATCTTTTCATCCGAGGTGTTCTACAGTCTGTATGCAGATGACCTAAAACTGGGTAAGCTAATTACATGTGCTACAGATGTGGCATGCCTGCAAAAGAACTTGACTAAACTGACCATTTGGGCACAGGAAAATAATATGGTGATAAATACATCAAAAACTAAGCATATGAAACTTGGGAGACAAACTGAAAGGTTAATGATAGTTATTGAACTACAGGTTGTATAAAAAGATTTATAAAAAAAGTGTAGGAAATCAGAAATGATGAAGTCATTGTTTGTTAATTACATTAGACCCAGACTCGAGTACAGAATAACAAATATGGAAACCTTATAAGAAAACAAGCATGAGTAAACTGGAAAGAGTACAGCAGAAATATACCAAGGGCATCCATGGATGTGAAAATTTAAGTTATTATGAATGACTAAACTATCAGAACTTGTATAGTGTCTCTTATAGATATTTTAGAGGAGATCTTACCGATGTACACATCCAGGCATTTATAGACAACTACCTGTGGGGATGTTTAGGGCTATCAAAAAGTAGCAGAGAATCATCAGACAACCTATGCAGAAGATTCTTTAGGAATGAGAAGTGTACTAATTAGTTCTCTGAGAGAGTAAATGATGCATGGAACAGACTACCAAACTATATTAAAGCAGGAACTAGTTTATTTAGATATTTTTAAGAACAGCCTGGACACATATTAAAAGGAACAACTGTTATGGTATATTGGCAGGCAAAATCTAGTATTTGTAACCAGAACTGATCAGTTAAAACTTCATGAAAGTACTTATTTCCATACACATATGATCTAAGCAAGTGTTAAAGAGTTTCATACAGTAACAAAACACAAAATCTAAAGAAAGGGTGCAAGCTTGAATGCACCCATGCAAATCAATATTCTTTATTAAGTGACCTACTTTGTCAGCTTAAATGTATTATTGGTTTAAACCAGCCAATAGTTATCTGATTTCTAAACTGGTACACTGGTGAAGGTCATAGTGGCAGCAAACTGTAATGCTTTTAAACTGCAGTAACTAAAGTGTTGTTTTTCAAGGGTAGACAGTTTGCTGTTTAGATTGTTAAATGCAATATGCTTCTCTTCAAACCAATCAAAGCCATTATATATGCTTTCCTTTTCAAATAATTTCCACCCTTCCTATTATGAAAACATGAATAATTCTTAGATATAAAGGGTCACAAATCTTTTTTTTTTTTGTTTTTTTTAATTCAAAGCAAGTAAACAACAGCTGGTATATACAGAAGATGGCAGTATCTATACTCCTGTCTAAGTGGATTTGTGTATTCTTTGCTCTGAAACTTCATAGAAATGGACCTATACATATGCGTTGCTGTAGAAATTCATAATACTTGTTAATCACTTTATATGTGTCTTTTTATAGTCTGTTTCTGTGATACTGTGGAACAGGACCACAAAAGCATACATTACTTCAACTGGCACACATTCTCTCACAACATTCCATACCATTTCATTTCATTTGGTATATATTGTAGTAGGTCATTACATTTTCATGGTCACCAAAGACACAAACCATGTGATAAACCCTCAGGACAGTTCAGATCTAGCCTTAAGAAATTTCTATTCAAAGAAGCAGCCTGCAAGTACTTTCTAAACTCCAATATAGCTTAGCCAATCAAAATGGGACAGTGCAGTGGTGCAGCGGTAGCATTGTCACCTCACAGCAAGAGGTTCTCAGTTCAATTCTCAGCTGAGGTGTCTTCTGTGCAGAGTCTGCATGTCCTCCCTGCGTTCGTGTGGGTTTCCTCCGGGTGGTCCGGTTTCCTCCCACGTTGCAAAGACATGCATCTGGAGACTTTCTCCCCAGGCCTCTGCTGAAAATTGGCTTCATTCCAAGTTGGAATTTCCCGGTTAACAAATGTTAAATAAATAAATAAAAATAAAAAAATCTCAGTATATCATGTTTGTAGTGCCTAAAATGTAAAACGTTGAGCTAACTTCCTGTCAATATTTAATTCACTTTACTTCCCCTTTTCATCCTTTCTTGGTTTCTCTACCTTCTTTTCTGTTGAATACATACTTCCCCTTTCCCATGTTATTCCCATCCATCCCATCTTTCCTTCATCCTTTCTCTTCTTCCCTTAATCATGCCTTCCTCCATTCTGATATCAGTATGCACTGCATCAGGCTGCAGACACAAGCCATTCTTTTCCACAATATGTTAATATGTTTATACCATGATGTGTTTATAATATGAGCATGACAATACTACCATTCTTTGAATCCAAAATAATTGTTTGCAAACTTTTTTTTAGCCTGCGGAATAGCTATAAACTATTTGTTATAGCCTACTGTAAGAAAATGTTTGACCAACTTTGTATCCACTCTGAATATTATAAATACTCCTGTGTAACTATCATAACTTTTTTTTATATTATATTGTACTCGGGGCTGTGCTAAAATGGTTCATCTGAATCAGTGCTCTACCATGATTAACAAATTAAAATAAATAAATAAATAAATGCCAATATTCAGTCTGTGGAACACTAGGTATTTAACAGGTTTCATTGCCCACTGCACCATCTGCCCCATAATTCAATAGTTTAATAAAATTCTGCATCTCTGAGTACATTTCTCCTTCAAATGTATATTCTATATGGGTGTATAGTATCTAACAAATAAAATGATTATTGTGATGTTTTTGTTTTCATATTTGCAAGCTTTTCTAAGCTGTCCGTTGCTTTTTAAGTATGTTCTGCTATGCCTTGCTGTCTTAAGTATGTAGATTTTTTGGCATTAGAAAGGAGCAATGACCCCAAGTAATGATTTTCTGTACCTGTCAAAAATAGCATTATTCCAATCCAACAACTGGTTGTTTGATAGCTGATGCACAGTGATTGGTTAACTGAACACTAAGCAACAAAACATAGTGGATGTAAATTGTTGGTAGCTTCTGACACTGAAAGTTTACCTTAGGAACTAAAGTCAGGTGACAAAAAGTGATGTCAAACAAGCTAACCCAGCAGTAATATTTGATATTAATTTAAGAACTCTCTGATAGAAACAGTGCATTTTGTATTTTGTCTTTGACCTAGCAAAAACATCCACTCACCTCTGAACTTGTCTTGCTGTAAGTTTGTTTTTAGGGCATAGTAGCAAAAACATCCACTCACCTCTGAACTTGTCTTGCTGTAAGTTTGTTTTTAGGGCATAGTAACTCTTTTAGATTCAGACAGGAATATAGTAAAGTATAGCTTAGATGTTTTCTTTATTTGAGATTGTCCTGCAATGTTGTTTTAAATATTTCCTGTGATTTTGAACTCTGATGTAACTGATTACTTACTGAGTATTGTCTGTTCTTTTTATTTATTATTAAATATATTTAAACCTTTTAATTGTGGCTGGTCTGTTTAGAGCTATTTAAGTTCTTAGTGTACTTGCATTCTAAAGACATGCTTCTGGAGCATTTCTCCCTGGGCCTCCACTGAAAAAAGGATCTGTGGAACCTAGTCAGACTTTCCCGGTCAACAAATGTTAAATAAATAAATAAAAAATAAAATATCTATTTGGTGACACTGTACGGGCCACTTCTAATAGCCTAGCTCTTGGTCAAACTACCATTTGGATTAATAGTAATATTACACAGTAAGATTGGACACACCCTTTGTTAAGGGCCTTAAAGTAGCTGATAAGGAGTGGCTGGTGGTAGTTAGAACTACCTTATAGTCTGAGCAGAAGGGGGCATAGCTAGTAAACCTGTGACAGCCTTTCCCAGGTGTGTGTGTGTGTGTGTGTGTGTGTGTGTGTGTGTGTGTGTGTGTGTGTGTGTGTGTGTAAATCAAATCTCAAAATGTGTGTCAGCTACTTGGGCAGGGACATGAAGCACTGGTTGGACAGAGAGGGTGCTGGAGGTCTTAGCTTGGCCATTCAGCTGAGATCTCAACTCTATAGCTGTGCCAGTGGGGATTCTTACTGGGGATCTGAAGAAAGAGGGAGAAACCATCTCTGTGTGTTCTTAAGGGGAAATTGCACTTTACTGTGTGTGTACTTGTCATCCTCTTAGTGTGTACGTTCCCCACTGTTGCCAGTGGCGAGTACTGAGGCTGCTTGATGACTGGGCCAGTGTTGGGGCATCACATTCCCACCATGGGAAATTTAGGGGACTGTTTCATTTATGGCATTATCCACAATGGAGAACAGGTCCATTAGATTGTGGATCAAGGAATCCATTGCTTTCTGATCTGACTTTGGTAGTGGAGATGTCTGGCGTATTTGTGCACTTTTTTAACTTAATGAATGAATGGGAGCTGCAAAAAAAAAAAAAAAAAAAGATCATTACTGGAGTCTGTGTCATGTAACCCTGACTTTACTGGATTCTGAGTCATGTAATTTTGTCACTGGACTACAAACTGGCCGTTAGTGCCAAGGACGTTTGGCAGTGAGTTTAGAGGATTAAGTGCGTGACCAAGTTAATGAGCTACTTCCTATAGGGCAGGGTTTAATTCCTGCAGCCTTAGTTTGTCTTCTATTTGACCTTCAGCAAGTCACTTAATCAGACATTGCTTTGGGGGAAACTGGAAATTTGGGCTAGGCTCCTAAATGGTCATTGGACTGCATACCTAGTGACAATATATGAACCTATAGCTACTTCTTTTTTTTCTGCCATGGAAAAATACTGAGGAATTGGTAGGAAAGGAAGTAGCAACAGCATAGCTCGGCAGACATATTCTCTCCTTCTGCCTAGCAGAAAAGCTCGAGTAGACTGGAAGGAGCTGAAATTATTCAAGAGACAGAGAGAGAGATGAATCTTTCCAGCATTTTTATTAAACTCTGCTGTTTTTCTTACTGTGTTGACAAACAGATATATGTTGTTTAGGAAGGTATTGGACACACCTGACTACAGTATTGTTATAAAGTTTCATTTTGATTCTATTGCTCATCTTCAAATAAAATTATTAATAAAAAAAAAATTCTCGGTTATTATATGAAAAAGGGAACAAAGCAATCACAGTTACTGACACTTAAGCATCAAGAATTAAGGTCCTTGTGTACCTGTGTCACTGCTAAGGTCCTTCTGTACCTGTGTCACTGCTTTGCAGGAAATGTATGTACACAAGGGCCAGTGATCTTCATAAATCAATGACCTTTCTTGGATAGGACGTATGATGTCTAGCAAATGTAGTAGTAATCATTTTCTAGTCAGTATTTATGCATTAATAGAGTGAATCCTGAACATTGCTCTTCACCTTTAAAAATTCTTTTTTGCAGGAGGCAAGTCCCCTGCACCCTCCAAACTTATATATACCAACTCCAAGATCACCATACCCTAGAGAAAAGGGAATATTCTGAGAAATGACATCTCGGACTTAGTATGTGCAAGTCTGCTGTTAAGTGTTCAGTCTCTGCATTTTGAGACTTCTTATAATGGACCTAAACATTTCAAATGGTTACCTAGTAAGGGGGGTCCCAACAATCCACATGGTTACCTAGTAAGGGGGGTCCCAACAATTCAAATGGTTACCTAGTAAGGGGGGTCCCAACAATTCAAATGGTTACCTAGTAAGGGGGGTCCCAACAATTCAAATGGTTACCTAGTAAGGGGGGTCCCAACAATTCAAATGGTTACCTAGTAAGGGGGGTCTCAACAATTCAAATGGTTACCTAGTAAGGGGGTCTCAACAATTCAAATGGTTACCTAGTAAGGGGGGTCCCAACAATTCAAATGGTTACCTAGTAAGGGGGGTCCCAACAATTCAAATGGTTACCTAGTAAGGGGGGTCCCAACAATTCAAATGGTTACCTAGTAAGGGGGTCCCAACAATTCAAATAGTTACCTAGTAAGGGGGGTCTCAACAATTCAAATGGTTACCTAGTAAGGGGGTCTCAACAATTCAAATGGTTACCTAGTAAGGGGGGTCCCAACATTTCAAATGGTTACCTTGTAAAGGGGGGTCCCAACAATTCAAATGGTTACCTAGCAATCACTCTCTATAAGCCTTCACTAGATAGTGTCCAGCTCCTTTTGTATTTGCATTTCTCCTTGTTTTCCGAGTGCTACTTCAGTAACAGTTTGACAGAACTAAATAGCTTGTTTACCCCACTTCTGTCCTATGTACATGAAGAAATTTGCTCACACATCTGCAGCTTCATGATTACTTACAGCTTCCCCCTTGGCAGGTCATTGACCATATATATTCAGCATTTCTGGAAGAATTTTGTTTAGTTCACCAGCACTAGAAAGTTTCTGCTTTATAGTAGTCAAGAAACAGGCCTGCCTCATTAAGATCACCATTACAGTCATATGGAAAAATAGGTTAAGGCATGAATCTATTCATTTACTCATACAGGGAAGAGTCCGTGTTAGAATATTCAGTTAGTAATATTAACAGTATTTTTAGAACAGTGGCTGTTTTGAGTGATTTTTTTCATTAGTTACTAAAGTAGCAAAATTACATGAAAAATGACAAAATTAAACCATGTCCAAGTGACTAATCTGCATGGCATTGCTTTACAGTAAAATCATTGTTTGGCTGTAGATAAACTCATATGCTTAAAATACAAAGTAAAACACTGACTTGTTTTGTTGTACAAAATCTGTTACAAAGACTGACGTTTTTCAGAAATTCAGGTGTAAAAAGTGCTTAATCTTACAGTTACTTAGAACAGCACTCTTTCGTATTGATTACATAGTAGCATTTCCTGTTTTCTATCAAGTCGACATTTATGGATCTTATGCAGAAGAAATGACTGATGGCAAGTTTCTACCCAGTACAATTACATGGATATTAACCTTTACATTTTTAGTTTATAGCTTGTAATGCATTTTTTTTTTAATTTGGTTTGAGTGGCAGCCTTACCTCACACCCAGTGACATGTTACTTTTGTTCACTGCTTCAGCTTGGGAGCATACCTCTCAACTGTGCAGATTTTTGCAGAGGGGCCAGATTTTGTGTCATATTTTTGGTTTCTTCCTCATAAAATTTGTGTTTTCTTGGGAAATCATGTGAGAATTATAGTTGCTGAATAATGACATACATTTACGTTTCAGACTTTACATCCTAATGTGCAAACATCCTAACATGCATGCTAACACAAATCGTGTTGTACCAGCAACTTTCTTTCTAAGTTTGCAAGAGCAATATTTAAAATCTATCCCCATTTTTGGGCCTTTGCTCCCCATTGATTTAGACTTTGTCCAGATTTTGAGTGCTAAGAGGTTGAGAGGTATGCTTGAGGGCAAAAATACCAAAACTTGATTTTACTGGTATGAAGTCATCTTCAAACTGACCAAGGCAATATATAAACCATGATCCATCACTTCATTAGCTCACATAATAATCATTACAGAACCCTTCTTAGTCTATGACCTCTGCTCAAGGTTATACTGCTCTGCAGTTTTGCAGCAGACAGCAGTTAGAAAGATGACCTAATGTCAGCTGGCAGACAGCGCATTTAGAATGATCAATGCTCTCCTCTATATGGGATGATAACAAGCAGGAAGCCCTTCCAAATGAAAAAGGCAGGAGGCAGAAATAGAGCGACACCTTCACGTGCGCCTAATAGACAGCTCACACTTCAGGTCTGTAACTTTGATGGCCCAGCTAGCTCTCATAATGCAGTACCAATACTGCTACATGTATTTTCTTATCTGTAACTTTCCATATTCTGCCATTCGTAAGTTATATACCACCTTCAAACAGGCTCTAGCACAAAAGAAAGATTTATTATCCTTTTACGGAGGAAAAAAAAAAAGACTAAACAATGAAGAAAGGGAACTGGCATTTATTCCTGGTATAGTTTAGCAGAGAATGCTTTCCTAAGTCTTCATACTAGCATTTGAAATGAGTTTCTTAAATCAGGAGCTTAATATTTTCTGCATGTGAAAGTTTAAGGCATATACCTCCATCACAAAATGTATTATGTTATGCACTTATAGTTTCCTGTAAATGCAGAGTCTCAGCTCATTAATTTTTCTAGTCAAGGCTTTTCCGTATGTCTTTTTTCATAGTTTTATTTACCTGTTCTTTACTTATTTCTTTATCTTTTGTTGACCAGGTTACGTCCACTAAGCTAACAGCCTCTTTTCAGAGGAGACACGATATTTGACCTGTTCTTCCTGACTGCCACTTACAGCACAAAGACTCGGCACTAGAAGTGAGGGTGTTAAAACAGTGCGTGTGTGTGTGTGTGTGTGTGTGTGTGTGTGTGTGTGTGTGTGTGTGTGTGTGTGTGTGTGTGTGTGTGTGTGTTCGCATGTGCGTGCACACACACTTTCAACAACAAAGCCTTAATTCCCCCAAAGAAATATTACCTGCATATTCACATTTGTTTCATTTCTAAGCCAAGGTGAGCTGAATGAAGTTAAAATGAAAGTTGGTGCCACCATATCAGATGTAAAATTTAAAAATACAGTTGTTTAGTGACTCAACTGTTTCCTCAGAAAAAAATAAATAAATCAAATCTACATTTACAGGTAGTTAGTGCCTGTAATTTGGGGATGGAGGTGGAGGATGGTCAGTGAGATACTGAGTGCCTCTAATCTGGAGGTGAGGCGGAGGATGGTGAGGATGGATGCAGGAATTTCTGTATATCCAAGCTACCTAGAAGGGATAAAATCCAAGAAATTCAGTCTCCTGAAAGTGTGGTTTGCGAGATGGCTATAGTGCACATTTCTCCTTTGTTGCCATGTGGGATCCTGTGAAAGCCAACAAACCCACAGAGTCTTCTGGCAGAGTCTGATGAGCAGAAGACACCTGTAGTTTAGCTGTTGGTGATATTAATCATAGAATAAGCTATGATTAAAGCAGAGAGATGACATAAGAGGAGAATATTTAAATGCTTCTGTCAGCTGGTTCTGTATGAACAAGGATGCTCTTGCCCCATTGCAGTTCATGAATATAATGTGGGAGTAAGCCCATTGCAGTTCATGAATATAATGTGGGAGTAAGCCCAGTGCAGTTCATGAATATAATGTGGGAGTAAGCTTTTCTAATCTGTCATTGTTAGATAAAGACACAAGTGACTCGATATAACTATTTCGCAAGGTACACTTGTTTTCATCCAGCTGCACCGGTTGTACTATATGCACTGAAGTCATGGCACTTTGCACAGTTTATTGAATCATATAATAAATGTTCAAAACTCCATGTCATAGAGGGAGGGAACCCTAACTGACTGGTGGCCCCAGCATATGAAGAGCCAGGCTGAAAGAAGAATGAGTGAAAGGGCATGACCAGCTTAGCTCCCTTCACAGAGATGCTCCTGGACACCTGGATACCAGAGAACTCACCATTTGTGTTTCAGGATGGGGGCAGGGATACCTGCGAGGAAACATCCCTTTGCTGCAGACCATTGCATGTCCCCTGCCCCATGCTTCATTGGATGTGTGCAAGGAATAGGGTACGTACACAAAAAAAAAAAAAAAAAACTGAACTGTCCTTGATGGCTACCTGAAAGATGGATCCTCGTCTTTCAGTCTATGATAGGGAAAGAATTAGCCAATACACCAAGATGGGGTCTAATGGCCATCAGTCAGTGAGGAACAAAAAGGTTCATATGTTGATACTAAGCTAACTGCCTTTGTGGATCATTTTAAGCTTAGCCAGATATCCCATTTGAGAAACAAACCCTGAAGCTTGCGTCTGCAATGCAAACATCTTAATCATTAGCCAACCCCTAACTTAAGCACCCAAATGGATAAAAAAAAAACACAAACACCTTTTAAAACAATACCTGTACAGTACAAGACAGAAAGGGTGACAACAGGTGTAAATACAAACATGCGGTTAATAGTGCAGGACATCCCATGACTGGTCTTAGAGGCAAGGTGTTCACTAGTGCTGCCACAATTTGTAGATTCCAGGGAGATTGTACACTATCACAGGGTAAGCCAGGGAGGAATCAAATGTTAGCTGGGTTAATATTCTTCTCTAGAAAGGACTGGAATTAATAAGATGAGAGGTCAAGTAAAAGTACAGCTCTGAGTGTATCAGTTCACAATAGCTGCTAGCAGGGTTTGCCAAGAAGCGGGATCCTGAGTGTAAATATAGAAGACAAGTACCAATTATTAAATGAATCAATTCATTATTAATTAGAATTTAGTTTACAGGAGTCATAATGGGTAGAAGAAAACATTTTCAACACAGGTCCAGAGAGAACAGATACACAGAGACTAAGTTCATTGTGAATACATAATGCATTGCATTAAATATACAGTTACAATGGTTATACATATACAAAAACTAAATAGAATCAAGACATTGAATATTTATAATTAATAACCATAATAATAATAATACAGGAATTGTAGTGATTGACAGAAATATCAAGAGTTGCTCAGGTGTCGAGAGACTAAGAAAAAGTTGAATTTGTTAGTAGTCTGTATTTCATGTAGTTTGGAAGGTTCATGAGCATATTATGTAGTACAACAGAGAGGAAGAGGAAGATGTCATAGAGATTATATATTGTACTTAGATGAACAAGTGGGAGTGGGACAGACAGCATTATAGTTGTGTTATTTCCTGCTTGCGCTGGAGATGAACTGAGAAGTTGAGCATCAGAGAAAGAGATAAGAAATGAAGGGTGGAATGAAGTGGAAAAGGAGTGACAGGGTAAGGAAAATGTTTACAGGTTAAGCAGAAAATGTTTACAGGTTAAGTGGAAAATGTTTACAGGTTAAGCAAGAATGTTATGACAGAACTAATGAATGGTGAAGGACAAGAGTTGTTAAATTAGTGAGAAAAGTAGCCTTGTACAGAGGTATTGGAGATGGGTAGGGGCATATTTACAGTATTTACAGGTAGTTTAGTGGAATTATACGAGTTTAAAACATAAATGCCAGTTTATTTAACAGGTGTTAGTCGGAAATGATATTCAGGTAGTAAGAGGTTAATCAGGGCTTGAGCAAGAGCAAAGCCAACAATCTGACAGATATTAGTTAACCTCAGTGAAAGTGGGATTGAGTTCCATATTTTAATGATGTAATTTGAATGTAGAGCATCTCCTTCTGAATTACTGGACTTGTAAACATTTAGAAGTTTGTCTTGTGAACATAACTGTCTTGAGTTTGATACCTCTGTACTGCCCACAGTTGTGAATATCTCCTTTGTTCTCATACACATTGGCACTATTATGTTTATTCTCCAGTCCTCTCAGATACACCTTTCTCTTCATATTGCTAGGAGTGCTCACAGGAGCCATTTCTCCCCTAACTCTCCCAATATCTTGATTGTATCTGCCATGACCTCATCTGAGCCTGCTGTTTTCCCCAATTTCATTTTCCTTACTGCTGTTCTTATTTCTAGAGTGGGCTCCTCTTATTTCTAGAGTGGGTTCTTCTTTTTCTTCCATTGTAGGCTGTGTCTGGGAGAGTACAGTTTAATGTACCTTGTGCATGAGAGTTTTTCTTCATTCCGAAGCTGCTGGAAGTACTCCTTCCATCTGCCTCTGATGTCCTGTGTACTGGTGAACAGGTTGTTCCTTTCTCATCCTTTATGAAAGATGTCTGATGACTATCTAATTTATCACCACATTTCCTACACCATTTCTAGCCTGTCCTCTTCCCAATAGTAGACTCTGGATTCCAAGCCAAGTGGCTTTGCTGCTTATTGACCTAGACTTCCTGGATGTTATAGCAGACACACACTGGCCAATAGGGGAACATACCCCTCCCACCGTTAGCATGGGTCCCTGGTGGAGGTCAGAGAACGGCAGGTTCTCAACCCACTTATCACTGGCAAATACCCATATCCATGTCTGGTGGGAGGTTGGCATAATGGTTAAGGTGTTTACCTTACAAACATAAGGTACAGGGTTTGATTCTCACATGGGGTAATTGGCTAGGCTAAAAATGGCCCACAAGGACAGTTAGTCTAGTACTAGCCTATGAACCTATGAGCCTATGGTGTTAGTTGGGATGATAGTAAAAGCCTTTGATACTGTCTAAGTCAAGAAATATGGCAGAAACCAAGCTACCATTGTGAAAGACATGCTGAGTAGTGATGAAAAGTTGATGGCGAAGGAGGTGTTGGAGAAGTTGTTTGCAAGCACAATTTTCTAAGATTTTCAACCAAAGGACACACCCTTATATATCAATCAGAAGAATGTCATTTTTGTCCCAAAGGGATGGGACATAGGCTCACTGAATGAACTATTTATTAATAAGGATACTGGGTAGGTTTGTAGGATCTACAGCCATACTCTGCGGTAAGATTATCTGGAGCAAGTGGAGAGAGTTTTAGTTTTGTAGGGTTTTTCTAGAGTAGGTTGATATGGCTTGTAGTGAACAGATAGCAGAGTATTTTTTTTTTCTTGGAAGGTAGAGGAGTTATTAAAGGAATTATTTTTTAGTAACATGGTTATAGTATTAATGAAGTACAAGTTGAAATTTTGATGCAGTCTCTGATGGGGTGCTATCATTTTGATGTAAACTCTGATGGGGTGCTATTTTGATGCAGTCTCTCATGGGGTGCCATCGTTTTGATGCAGTCTCTGATGGGGTGCTATCATTTTGATGCATCTCTGATGGGGTACTATCATTTTGATGTAAACTCTGATGGGGTGCTATCATTTTGATGCAGTCTCTCATGGGGTATTAGTAGCAGATGGATTGGGCTGATCTTTCTTCCGAGGGGATGACAAATACTTAATGGATGACCAGAAAAGCTTTGAGTTATTTTAATGGGTGTCCTGCAGTGAGATACAGTATCATTTTTTGTCTCTTCTTATTTTGTTTTGTAAGGTTATTGGGTATTTATAGGCTTGGTGGTTTTGCTGTTTTTTTTTTTTTTTTTTTTTGAGAACAGGGTTTCTAAGCCTTGTGTCTAATATGAATGACTTCTTTGGCCAATTTGTTTAGTGATGGGACAGGGTTGGCTTTAACCTTTTTGTCTAATAGGGGTCCGTTCATTTAGTATGCAGAAAAATAGAGTATTAAAATTTTGCAATGGCATCACCACGTGGGAGTGTTCTTTATTTAAACATTTGTTTATCGTGAAAGTCTGACTTGGAACGAAGCCAATTTTCAGCGGCGGCCCAGGGAGAAAAACTCTAGATGTATGTCTTTGTAACATGGGAGGAAACCAGAGTACCTGGAGAAAATCCACATGAATGCAAGGAGGACATGCACACTCCACACAGAAGCCACTCCAAGCAAAAATCAAGCAGAGAGAACCTCTTGCTGTATGGCAACAACGCTACCACTGCACTGTCCATTCTGTTTTCAGAATGGTCTAATTGTAGCTTTGTAATGTGGATGTAACAGGCATTTTATTAAAAGTTGATCGGTTGCGTACCATGTTGTACCTATGACGTTTAGGGGTAAGGGTGTTTAGCTTGTTTGGAAATGTTGGACATTGATCACCGATGCTACTTGGAAGGTTCCCTGCATTTCAAACATTGGTAGGTGTGGAAGTGAGTATCCAGTCAAATATAAAAGCTTTATTACTTTGTTTGGTGTGTCTTGTTGGGGTATTAATAAGTTCAGTGATTAATAAGTTCACTGGTGTGTAGATGGGCCATGATTAGGGTGAATGTCACCACACTGGTGTGTAGATGGGCCAGGATTAGGGCGAACGTCACCATGCTGGTGTGTAGATGGACCAGGATTAGGGTGAACATCACCACACTGGTGTGTAGATGGGCTGAGATTAGGGCAAATGTCACCACATTGGTGTGAAGATGGGCCAGGATTAGGGCGAACGTCACTATGCTGGTGTGTAGCTGGACCAGGATTAGGGTGAACATCACCACATTGGCGTACTTTTGGTATAAAGTTCAGTCTTGCAGGAAACATCTTGGTTTTTCAATTTGGTTTTATATACAGTCACTGAACAAGTATGAAGAGATGAATGCAAGACGTATTGTAGTGGTTTTATGCTATATTGAGGGATGTACAGATGTTGGAGTAGTGCAGAAGAAGGTGATTAATTAGGGGACTGCAGATGATGTATAAATACTGCAGGGTGATAAGATGTCAGACTACCATGAAAGAGTAAGGTGGTCGGCATTATTAATATCCTCCGTGTCATATTATAGGGATGTGCTAGTATAAGTTAAGATGAAGGGAATGGTATAGCAGAAAAAGGTATGAGAAGAATGAATGGGCTTGTCTCTGTGAGTTCAAGAAGTAAAGACTTGCTGTAGTCATCAGAGATTGCATAACTAGATGAGTAAGTGGATTAAAAAAGGTTATAGTAAAATAGAAGATGAGGTTGTGGTTACATACAGTATAAACAACAGAAAGTACCAGGGTGGAATCATTGAGTTAAATTAGAAAGTGTTATCGGAGTAGATGCAAGTCAGAGTCTTGTGGGATTGGGTTTAGTTTTATTGTAGGGGAGGTGGGATTAGTTGATAGGTTACTATTGGTCATTTGTTGGTGGTGATGTCTGTTAGTTGCTGGTCTGACAGGAAGAAGGTGGGTTAGTTATGAGAATGAAACTGGACAGGACAAAGTAGTGTTGGCTAAAAGTTACAGAGAATATAAATGCAGAGTAAGAGGGGTGGAATCAGGATTAGGGAAGGTGAGAGAAGCGAAGCCAACTGCACAGAGGCTGATCATAGCATTGCCAGGCAAGACATCAACTTAAGTACAATTTCAAATAAAACAATCTATGTAAGTCAGAAAATAAAGTCAGAGAACTAACAGTTTAAAATTACCGTAATACCTTGGCTAGAAGAAGAATGAAGATCTAGTTGAATGATGGTGAGCAAAGAACAGCCCCAGGAAGAGAAACACCAGAGTACTGGGGGCATAGGCAGAATGCCCATGGTACTAAAGATAGGGCAAAAGGTAGAAGCAGTAAAGACAATAATAAAGTGAGGAGGGCACGAGCATACCTATCAACTGTCCAGATTTTTGCCACACATTTTATGGTTTGTTTCTCATAAAATTGCCGTTTTCTGGCAAATCAATGGCAAATAACTGAAGACTGAATTCAGAAAAATAATGAAAGTTTCACACCTCATACCCTTCAGAAAATTCTTGCCAATGCAAATCCTTTCTAATTTTATGAGTAATATTTAAAAATGAGTCCTATTTTTGGGTCTACAGCAATAACAGAGCTGACAATAAAAGAGACCACTGCCAACAAATCAGCTATGTACCCGGTGAAAATAATAGGCAGAAATAGTTCAGGAGGTAAAATCAAGCAATGAAAAAAGGCAGTCTCAAACATGGTAGCAGCAGGGGAAAATACAAAACAAATGGGAGATACCTCTGTAAAATTGTGAGAGAGAAGAAAGTACGATAAAAGGAGAGCTGACAAGGTAGAAGAGAGAGAGAGATGTATAAAAATTACAGAGATAAAAGCAAAAATGAATTCTCAAGGTAGAAAACAAAGAAAGATGTAAAAATTACAGAGATAAAAAAAGCAAAAATGAATTCTGCTTGGTAGGGAGTTCACAACAGTAAAACTAAACAGTAGGATAGATCCTTACACAGACACACATGTTTAATTATTTTCTCTGAGTCCGGTGTCTATGAGCCAGCAACATGTTTACTGATGGAAGAGGTCCACAAGTAAGATTTGTGCAGTTCAATACTGCAGCAGTAGTCGGGGGAGGGGGGGGGGCTCTTCAGATGTTTACAATCCTGGGAAAAATACAGCAAAAACATGTTTAAATAAATTTCATTAGCAGCTAACTCTACTAAATATTATTATCGTAACACATGGGGGAGATCAAGGATATCATAGATTAAAGAAGTAAAAAAGGGGATATGGAGCTACCTTTACTAGTCTCACGATACCTTTCCAGCAGCAATAACTAGATAAACAACAATTGGGGGGAGGGGTGGCACTAACTATAGCAGTCTCACACTGCCTTCCTAGCAGCATTAATGGCAGTAACTACTGCAGTCCCACTTCCCACACTAACTTTCCATCAGTAGCTTTAATTAGAAAAACAGTAATACTGGGGGCAGGGGGGGGAATAATGGCAGTTACTATAGCAGTATTGATGCCTATCCAACAGCATCAACTAGATAAACAATAACTTTTGGGGGAGGGGTAATAACTATAGCAGTCTCAATACCTCTCCAACAAAATTAACTAGATAAACAATAACTCGGGAGGGGGTAATAACTATAGCAGTTTCAATACCTAGCCAACAGCTTTAACTAGATAAACAATAACTCGGGGGGGGGATAGTAATACTTATAGCAGTCTTGATACCTATCTCACAGTATTAACTAGATAAACAATGATGTGGGGAAGTATGGCCTTTCCTAAGCTGCCTGCCTAAAACATCAAGTGCTATAAGGTTTGAGACTAGCTTCAAAACAAGACAACATCAGTTATTCCTACCAAATCCAGGCTTCTAAAGCATCCTGCCTCTTTTGTCTAAAGCAGACGATTCCCAACTAGCTGTACTACGAACAAAGAGAGGAAGTATTTCACCAAAAAGAAAAAAAAGAGACAGTAGGAACCGTTTTGGCAATGGAGTAAGAAACAAGATAAATATGTGCTATTAGCAGGAGCACTGAGGAAAGAAAACAGCCAGGCTACAACAGTGTAAAGTAAGTTATACACAGAGAATAGGTAAAATAATATTAACAACTATTTGTGTGAAGAGATTATCAGATAAAACATACCAATATTGCAAAGCTAACAAAAAAGAAAACAGATTATGTCCATTTCTAGCATAGCAACAATAATGTAAGAAATAAATGTACAACAGAAATAAAGGGATCATAACATTAGCACAGGCTATGTTAAGGTATTTAGTAGGTGATATTTTCAGCATATATCATTACCATGACTTAGCTATTAAACATATTTACTTTATGGAACAGCACATGGAACGTTGTTAGTAAGTAATGCCTGACTAAACAGCAGTGCTAAACCAAATATTTTTTTATTATTTGTTATGAAAGGTCAGTGAATATTACAAAGAAATACTTTCCTCAATTTTCCTAACCCAGACTGAATGATGGGACTATGATCAGCATTCATGATGTTTTTCTAGATGACATGACAGTGGCACTTACTGCCCCTTACTAACTCAGCGTGTCAAATGACAAACTAGAAGACAGGTATGCTCCACTCATAATGGAGTTACTCCAAAGACAGTCAAACGCAGGTCTTAAGACAAGACATCTCATACATATGTAAATAATGGTGCAAAGCTCAGTGACACAGGGTCACATATTCTGCAGTAGAACAGACAATTATGTTTCGTGGAAAAAGTAGTCTTTGCACAATATCATCTGGTATTGTAAATAAAGAGACACCTACACATTGACCATGACATGGCAAGTTGGATAGCAAGCTACCTAAAAGATACAGCCTACATAATTAAGGTGGCATTAGTCATCTCATAAAGCAAGAATGTAACTAATGATGTGCCCCAAGAATCACCCTGGGGACCCTTCCTTTTTGAAATACACTTATCTGGCTTTCCAAACAAAGCCCGGATCTATGGCAAACTTCTGACAAATGTAAGTTTGATATTGTTGTCTGATCACTCCTGGATATTGAATCCCTACATCCAGATCTAATCCGTGCAAACCAATGATGTACTAACAAAAGGCCAAGTTAAATGCAAAAAAAGTGTACTATTGTCACATTTGGCAAAAAACTCTTATTACAAATTAAAGTATGGACCAGTATATCACACCAAACAGACATGATCTTCAAGGATCTTGGTATCTTAGTCAACAACTCCCTCTTCTTCAGCTACCATGTAGCAGCAGTAGTCGAGAAATACTTAACTGGCACAACTCCTACCTAAATGTATCTCATCCAGGTCAAAAAGAACATGTCATATTACTATATTCAGCTCTAACTAGGCCATTTAGAGGTTGTAATGCCCCTTTGTATTTATCTATGCAGACACAGTACACAGCTACAAAGACTCATAAAGCAAGAATCTATACCTTTCAACTTTCTGAGTTAAAAACCCATGTTTGCGTGGGTTTGCAAGAGTTTGCGCATCGCGCAGTGCCGCTTGGCTAGAACTAAACTATTCCTAGCTCCATTAAGTCTGCTCTTCAGTTTTTCCCTTAAAACTAGCCAGATTCTTAATTTTAGCACTTGAATCTGCTTCTTTGTGCTCAGCACTGGTTCAAGAACTGTCGTAAGCAATAAATAAGCTACAAATTACTACAGCACTCAACCTTCCTCATTACCTAGAGGATAACAGTTTTTTTTTGTACTTACCTTCCTCACTTGTCTAGAGGAAAATAGTGATTACCCAGGCATGTCCAAGGGACAGCTCCCAGAGTTCTCTCCTACCTAATGAATCTGGGCATCTTGGGACAATGTACCAATTGCCTCATGTACACTGACAATACCCTCCTCCTACCACCTAACACTGCAACCTGTGAGAAATGCATTTATCTAGCCAAACTGGAGGCAAAGCTCTCTCAAAACAAGACTGAACTTGTCAGTCAAGAGGAGAAGGTAAGTACTTGCACCACACCACACTCATCACATAGTCCCACTAAACCTACACCACCAAAACCCACACATAGAAACACAACATCATTCGTGGAGACTCTCAATAATGATCTGTCCAAGCAACAGTGACCTCCAAAGCAGAAACGCAAGCAACCTCCACCCCTCAGCACAACCTAAAAGACGCATAACCCACAGACTCAGTGTGCCACTCAACCACAGCCCCTAAGGCATAACAACGTACCCAACACTCTAGTCATAGGTGACTCTATCACTAGAATAGACAAGGTTAGTGTTAGCTGCCTGATGGGTGCCAGAATCCACCATATAACCCACACACTCAGGTCACTCCAAAACAAGTACAAATATGACTCAGTCATTGTCCATGTTGGTGTGAACAACCTGAGACATACCTACCTGGACTACATGAAGAGAGACATGGAAGAGCTCTCCGATCTTTTAATCCAGGCAGGTATGACTTTAGCCCTGAGCATCCTACCTTCCCCCAGAATAATACCACAGGACAAAATGATTGACTTCCAACAACTGGCTAAGCTTCTGGTGTCATTCTAAGGGGATCCAGTATCTGTCTGCCTGGGATGACATGGTCGACAGGCCTCGATGCTTTGCCAGAGATGGCCTGCACCTGTCACCCCTAGGATTCTAGATACTGGCTAAGGCTCTTGCTAGCTCTAGAGTGCTTTTTTAGGCAAGGTTCAAAGACAAAACCACCACCATAATTGGTACAGTCAAGCAAAAACTAAAGGTAATGCTACTCAATACTAGAAGTCTAAACCTCAAAATGCACTCACTTGAGGAACTCCTTAAAATGGAGAACATTGATATCTGTGAAGTGACTGAAACCTGGTTCAAGGCTCCAGAGAGCACCCCTGCATTACCAGGCTATGGACTCATACCATACCTTTTGGCCATCTAACCTGGACCAGAACATCAAACGCAAAGGCATGTCCATATTCATTAAGGATCTCCATACCTTCAGCCTAGTTGCTCAACATAATGCTAGTTGCTCAACATAATGCGTCCAAAATTATCCAAGTGCAACTAACTCTGGACAAAACTGCAATCCAAACTGTAGCTTGCTACAAATCCCCCACCATGCCCCAGAACTCCCACTCCTCTTTTCTTGATATACTGGAAAATATTAGGGTTCGACAAAACACCCTAATAATGGGCGATTTCAACTACCCCACCATTAACTGGGAAAACTTCTCATGAACCAACTCCTTCACTCAACGCTTCCTAGAATTCATAAACTCCAGTGCCCTGGATCAACTTATCCACACTCCCACCAGGGACAGCAATATCCTAGTCATTACCAACATGAGTGACCTTTGTTCCACACCTGAAGTCAACTCCTCGTTGGTCAGATCTGACCATAAGCTTATCACCATAGATATCCACATCCCCCCGATAAGGAAACCACTGTAAAAAAAAAAATCTCCAAAGCCAACTTCATGCTTCTTAAAACAGAACTGCCAAATTTCTCAACACCCATGCAGATGGACAATACAGCTATGACTGCGGAATCCTACACAAATGCACTCTATAAGCACTTACATGAGTTCATGAATCGTGCTATCCCTAACAGAACCAAGATGCTATCCTCCAAGAAAAGGAAGCCAATCTGGTGGTCCCCTGCTATAAACAAACTCTACAACAGAAGGAAACTCTGATGATGAAAATTCACAGTAGAATATTTTGAATGGCTCAAGTCTCAAAATGGTCAGTTTAATGCTGGGCTGTCCACGCAGGTAAGCTTTGTGTGACACATTTACTCTGTCCTGTCCAATCTGTATTGTGCAGCATGGTGCTAACTGCCATACAGCTGTGCCCAAACATTTAAAAATAGGTGGCACTCCGCAGCAACCCAGCAGGACAGACACTCTCCAGAACTCAAAGGGGGGGGGGGTATGTTTTCCTCTGTCTTTCTCCACTGTAATAAAAGTGCAGAATTACATTCAAAATAATCATTATGGGTCCTTCCACCCCAGGCATTTGTGTCTTCAGGTCAGGGAAGGTGACAGTTGTGTTATGCATATCAAGATAGCATTTTCTTGAGGCTGACTTGAGTGATGTCTCTGCCAGCCATAGAATAGGTGAACCAGGCATCCATGCTGGCTTTCCACTGGAAATGCACCTTTTGTATTGCTGATAGCTGACTTTTCATAGTATGTCAAGATGTGGAGTAACATCAGCAGGTCAAATCATGTGTTTTGGAGAAAGTATGATATAAAGTTGGCACATGGCAGCAATAATTCTCTTTCTCCACACACTGCATATGGTTATACATAGTATGTCTGATCTCAGATATTGCTGGTGGTGGGGAAGGTCCCATCCATAACATACAAATCTGATGCTGACAGCTCATGCAGCTTGGCTGCTGTTGTAAGCACTAACCTCTTATGTAGACAGCTCATGCAGCTTGGCTGCTGTTGTAAGCACTAGCCTCTGATGCCGACAGCTCATGCAGCTTGGCTGCTGTTGTAAGCACTAGCCTCGGATGCCGACAGCTCATACAGCTTGGCTGCTGTTGTAAGCACTAGCCTCGGATGCCGACAGCTCATGCAGCTTGGCTGCTGTTGTAAGCACTAGCCTCGGATGCCGACAGCTCATGCAGCTTGGCTGCTGTTGTAAGCACTAGCCTCTGATGCCGACAGCTCATGCAGCTTGGCTGCTGTTGTAAGCACTAGCCTCTGATGCTGACAGCTCATGCAGCTTGGCTGTTGTTGTAAGCACTAGCCTCTGATGCCGACAGCTCATGCAGCTTGGCTGCTGTTGTAAGCACTAGCCTCTGATGCCGACAGCTCATGCAGCTTGGCTGCTGTTGTAAGCACTAGCCTCTGATGCCGGCAGCTCATGCAGCTTGGCTGCTGTTGTAAGCACTAGCCTCTGATGCTGACAGCTCATGCAGCTTGGCTGCTGTTGTAAGCACTAGCCTCTGATGCTGACAGCTCATGCAGCTTGGCTGCTGTTGTAAGCACTAGCCTCTGATGCCGACAGCTCATGCAGCTTGGCTGCTGTTGTAAGCACTAGCCTGCAATGCTGACAGCTCATGTAGCTTGGCTGCTGTTGTAAGCACTAGACTCTGATGCCGACAGCAGCTTGGCTGCTGTTGTAAGCACTAGCCTCCGATGCTGACAGCTCATGCAGCTTGGCTGCTGTTGTAAGCACTAGCCTGGTTGTGTTCTTCATCAACATAAGCAGTCAGTCAGTACATGAAGTATCCTGGGCCTGAAATCCTTAATCACATATAAGCTGTCTGGTTGTCTGCAAGTACCTGGATGTCACACCCTTGTTACTCTCTGGTTTAGAGATTTCTTGTTTAGTAGGATCTGATGACTTCAGCTGACATATCCTGCAAGGCATCCTGTACCACACTGCAGGGGAATATCATGTGTCTATTTTGCCATGCCTGTTTTTTGTAGGTGTGTGTGTGTGTGTGTGTGTGTGTGTGTGTGTGTGTGTGTGTGTGTGCGCGTGCATCTGTCTGTCTCTTTTTTTCTTCAGTGGTACGTTGGAAGTACAATACACCATCATGTTTCATATCGGTATGTAATTTAAAGTGAAACTTTTGACATGCATCAGCTTTCCTTAAAAGTCATTCACCATAACTATAAAGTTCTGTACATGGCCATTCATTCAGGGTCTCATAAGTGATGAAGTCATACATACCATCTTGGTAATCATGGGTTTATTTCAGTCTAATATTAAATCATTGTGCTATTTCAACCACATTTTTTAAAAACTGATTAAAGCTTAAACTACTGGTCTTAAAATGTTATAGCACTTAACGGTCAGCATTGAGACTTACCGGACAAGATCTCTGAAGTTCTTTGTCTTATAGCTTCAGGGTTTTTGGGGTTGATCCTAACCTCCAGTCAGTGTTTGTGTGATCCTAACCTCCAGTCAGCGTTTGTGTGGTATTTTGCGTGCTCTCTCCATGTCACTGTGGGTTTGCATGGTTTTCTACCCCCTCATAAAAACATGCTAATTGAATATCTACACTAAGCTATCCAAATAAAAGGTGTATTTATCTTTGTTCTTGTAACCAGAGTCATGGCTGAAAAGGGTCCAAAATGATCAGTTCACTCACCCAATTAAAAATGAAGAGATTAAATAATTGAATTTAAAAAATAGACTGTCGTGATTTGTATACCTCTGTAAATATTTACATTTTCTATTAGAAGTGTGAACCAGCTTAGTGACAGAGAAAGCAACTTCACGTTTTATTTTAAATATGCAAAACTGCTACAACAGTAATATACAAACTATGTAAAATACTGCCTATAATTTTAAATATCCTCTCAGTTTTATTCCAGTATTCTGAAACTGACTCACAAAACAGTTACAACAAGAATCTTCTTGATGCAAGACCATAAACCATGGCAGAGACGCAAGGAGATTGTTGTCCCTAGCATAAAAATAACATGACTGCCTTTACTTCCTTGTCATTTGAGAAAAGTGAAAAATAAAATCTCTTAAACTTAAAATAAATAACAGTAATAAACTCCAAAACTTCAGATGTTAATTCCTCTTCCATAAAACTACTGATGAAATAATCTCGAACAGACTTGGTCACCAGAATAACTCAGCCTTTATTTACAATAAGCACTTTCATCTACCAACTAACAAGAAAGTGAAGGCAGTCTTATATGCTGTAATGCAATGATGAAGTACAACAGTGTCAGCTGGTGACTTCAAATGAAAGGGGGGCTGCAGGAGACAGCTGAATGTGTGGGGTCAATGGGATGGGGTGCGGCCAACTAAAAAGGGGAGCAGCTTTGCTCAAAACCACAAAAACTGTAACTTTAATTAAATACGCTGCCTTGGGTGCCAAACCATCATTATGAGAGTCCAATCAAGACAAAATGAAGTGTAGAAGAAAAAAAATATTTCAATGCATTGGCTGCATGACAGCTTACTTAATATCTAGATGGAAACAAAAAGGCTGTAAGGCATGAAAAAATAAATTACTTTTTAAATACATTACTGGAATGCCAGTCAAAATCAAGTATATAAGAAAAACAAACAGCACTCAACTCAAACCACTTCTCCTTGCACTGCAGTTTTAAATTATAATTTATATTCAGCTTTATTAAAGTACCAAGTAACATGCTGAAAGTAGCAATCTCTGTGATGCCCCCACTTGTAAAAATGTTTCTTATCCAAAGAAGACCTGCTGCCTGACAACTATCTACTTGTTTCATAGGGAAAACATGATCAAAGTAAAAAATGAAAAGCAAACAGGAAACAAGCTCAACATACATTGCTTAAAGGATTACTGCACAGGATATGGACCACACATGACAGATTGTCATTCTATTTACTTTACAGGGAAAGCCTGAAAAGAAGTCTCCAAGAAATGTAATGAGCTTCTTAAAATAATGTAATCCTGTTGTTTATTACAAATACTGTCATATGCATTTCAATACCCAAGGCTTATACGTTATCTAGTTAAGTACTGTCTGCATGGCAACAACAGAAAGGCGTTCATTGTTGGCAATTCTTTAACAATATGCTTATTAAACCTTACTTGCATCTTACAATCTCAGACAAGTTTACCTGATGATCATTAAAGCACTGCTACTTAAACACAGACAACAGAAACAGACACTTTCTTAATAATAATAAACATAAATCAACAATATAAAACTATGACAGAAACCAGAACATTCTGCAAAATCAAGGACGGATGAGAAGCCACTGTAGTAATTGTGTCTACCTTGGATGGGGGGATACTCTGCACATTTACAGTGAATAACTACTCCTTGCTTTGCTTGGACACATTCAGAGTCACTACATGGGGGAGTGGGGTGCAACAAGTATGTCACAATTTGAAATGTCTCTGGCTGACTGTGATGGCCCTGACACATTTGTCATACCTCCCAACCTCAGAGCAAGAAATCTGGACAAAGCCATACATAGAAATGGGACAGCCCAAAAAAAGGACATTTTTAAAATATTTCTCTTATAAACTTAGAAAGATAATAAAATAGTAGGTCTTGCATTAATATGAATTTTCTGAAGGGTATGAAATCTGAAACTCAAATTCCTGTCATTATTTTCTAACTTCAGTCTTTAATGATTTGCCACTAATTTAATTTGCCAAAAAAAACCACAATTTTATGAAAACGGACAAAATGTGATGCAAAAATATAAAATAGCCACACAATACAGCTGGGAACCTGTCAAAGAAGGAACACTTGTTTAATATTAGTACTGCTAACATGAGCAGCTGACAAAATAAAAGAATCTGCATGCATTTCTGAAATAAAAGTAATCTATAACTCTGATTATTACAGTTATTTACTAAATTGTAAACCCTCCATGTTTTCTTCCAAAATTGCCATTTTTTGGAGGGATTATTAGAAGAGCAACAGTTTGAGGCAAAATCGGGGACAGTTGAGAAGTTTGGATATGCCTAATTCTATAAAGCAATTTATTTGCACATGCCTCTCAACCTGTTAATGCAGGAAATCTGGACAAGGCCAAATATATTGGGGGAACATATAAACAGTACTAAAAATTGCTCTTGTATAAATTGAGACAGTTGATAGAATAACAGGTCTTGTTTTAGCATGCATTTTTCTGAAGGTTATGAAGTCTGAAACTCTGTCATTATTTAGTGACTTAATTCCCAAATGATTTGCCAGAAAACCACAAATTTTATGAGGAACAAACCAAAAATAAGAAGCAAAAATCTATTCATTCTGCAAAAATCTGGGATAGTTGAGCGGTATAGTTCAGTCGAGACTGTCTTTGAGTTTGCCGCCCTTCCTCCCTCACAAAATCATGGTCGAATGGAGCTTCCCTCCTGCAACCATTCCAATGAACCATTACTTGGCTATTTCACCCCATTTACCATAAACACTAATGTGCATACTGCTTTACTTCTGCGATGATTTGGACATCATTTGACAATTTTATTTTGCATTTTACAGCACAAACACTAATAGATATCTGCTAAACAAAGAAATGCAAGCTTACAATGAAAACAGACCTGGCATTAAAACGTCTCTGCCCTTGAAACTCACATTCATTGAAACAGCATTGAAACCCACATTCAAAGAAAATACATTTTGCCAGTGGCAGATAAAGATTAACTTTGGGCTGTTTTTCAAATCACAGGCCTCTTGCACACGAAACATACATATGCTCTTTGATTTACTTCCCGATCTTATTAAATTATAATACTTATACAACACAGTACGATTTTAGAGTGCGTTTTGAACATTTTTTCCAGTAAACAATGAAACAAAATACATGCACCAATAATGATAAAACTGCCCAATTCAGAACATTTCCATCATAAAAGTCTACTCAAACTTCTACAATTCACCAGTATCAGTAAATATGCACAATCTCTGCAGAAGTAAAAGTCATCTAAATAATTCCACATTAAAGAGATCTGTAACTAATGAAGAGGTTGCTGATAGCAAACAACTCTATATTTCATTGTTTAATCTACAAATAAACTGCCTATTGCCCTAGAGGAATACATTTCCTATATTACATTAAATTGGATATATATTACATTGGATGGGAGATAGGAACTTCACCCCTGGGAATCACGTCAGTCGCCCTGCTAGACAGGGGTCCAGGGAAGTAAATATTGTGGGAAGAAATAGCCAGGGAATTGTTATGTCTAGGCTTGTGTAGGCCCTAGTGCCGATAGCCTAGTACCAAGCTATGAACCTATGAAAAAATGATAAGCTAGTAATATTGCTATAGGGAATGGATGGCAAACTGATAACAGGTTCATAGTTACTAGGTATCTCTGCCAAAGAGGGCATTCTCAGGACTGCAGCATCCACCTCCTTTAAAAGTACAAAATACAGTATCAGTAATGCATCTGCATACTGTGGGAGTAGAACCCACAGCCTTCTTCATCAAAACAAGTACACTACCTGTTGTGCTATTAACAATGCAAGCCTCCTCAGCATAAGCAGCACTAAACATTTCTTCCCCTGAAGCTCTCAGCTCCTTGTAAAATCCACTCAACTGTATCTCTCAACTTTGCAGCACACAAAATCTGGAAAAAGACAAATTTTATTGGGGGGGGGCAAAATCCCAAAAACAGGGACACATTTTAAACATTGCTTGTATAATCGTGGAAAGTTGCTAGAAAAAAATGTTGTATTACCACCATGCATTTTACTGCCAAGTCTTGAACCCAGGACCCTGTGCACTACAGTCAGAGAAACAAACCACTATGCCAAATTAACTTCTTCTTGAAACTAATACAGGAAGACTGAAACTTAAATAACTATCATTTAGTGAATTCAGTTCTTACCATAGCTCTCAACCTCTTAGCACAAAACACCTGGACAAAGCCAATAATGGGGGAATACAGCCCCCAAACATATTCAGGGAATTCAGTAATCACCACAGCTCTCAACCTTTTAGCACAAGAAACCTGGACAAAGCCAACAATGGGGGAATACAGCCCCAAAGAAATTTCAAATATTGATCTTATAAACTTAAAAAATTGCTAGAATAAAAGGTTTTGTGTTACCATGTAGTTTCTGAAGAATATGCAGTCTGAAATTCAAATGCTTGTCATTATTTAGTGAATTAACTCCAGAAAACCACAGATTGTATGAGGAACAGAATAAAAATATGAAGCAAAAATTTGAATAACTTTCACAAGTGGTGGTGGTTAGGGAATTCAGCCTCTTGCTACCTCCACCCAAGGTACAGGGTTTGAGCCTGAGTTATTCCCACTACTGTCTCTCCAGCCACCAGGTATATGTATCTGGGGAATTTTACACACACACACACACACACACACACACACACACACACACACACACACACACACACACACACACACACACACACACACACACAAATACAGTTCCTGCGAGAGAGACACACAAATGAATACAGGTCCTGCGAGACACACACACAGATGAATACAGTTCCTGCGAGACACACACACACACACACACAGACGAATACAGTTCCTGCGAGACACACACACAGACGAATACAGTTCCTGTGAGACACACACACAGACGAATACAGTTCCTGCGAGAGACACACACACACAGACGAATACAGTTCCTGCGAGAGACACACACAGACGAATACAGTTCCTGCGAGAGACACACACAGACGAATACAGTTCCTGCGAGAGACACACACAGACGAATACAGTTCCTGCGAGACACACACACACATGAATACAGTTCCTGCGAGAGACACACACACACACACACACACACACACACACACACACACACACACACACATGAATACAGTCCCTGCGAGAGACACACACAGATGAATACAGTTCCTGCGAGACAAACACACAGATGAATACAGTTCCTGCGAGACACACACCCACATGAATAGAGTTCCTGAGAGAGACACACACAGATGAATACATTTCCTGCGAATCACACACACAGATAAATACAGTTCCTGCGAGACACACAGATAAATACAGTTCCTGTGAGAGCAGGCTGGATTATCCAGCCTGTAGACATAGCAGTCCGGTCCCCTTCCAGTCTACGTGGTTAGTAACTGCATAGACTTCTGGGCATCTCTGTAGTCTGATGCCTTCTTCCTAATCCACACTGCTGTTGAACCAGTCCAGATTCATCATGGGAGTTTGGGAATTTAATTTTCTTCTTTAGCTATTTTTTTTTTTTACAGCTGGGGGGCTGCAGTACAATAGCACGAGTAGCCCCTGAAGTACAACCACTGCCATCTACTATGTATATTTGCTGCAGCTGGCATTGGGCACACATATGAACTACGAAAAATTTTGCAGCAGTGTGCACATACATCAAAGGTTAAGTCTGATGATGCCTTTCAGTGTAACTGCTTCTACAGCTCAGCCCATAAATGTTCTTTGTATAGTGTAATGGGAAAAGGTTGTGGGTTCATGTCTCCTCAAGTATGAACATTTTTTTCTCTCTTTTATTCTTTCATTCTGCAACTGTTTAACAATCACACTGTGGTGTGCTTCACTGATGCCTTTAGTGTTACTGCTTCTACAGCTCAGGGTGTAAAAGAAGATCTTTGCGTAGAGAAGGTTGTGAGTTGAGTTGAAGTCCCGCAGAAATTGCATATAGGCAAATCACTATTGCAGTAGGGTGTGTGTTTTCTGAAAATGGCATTATAGTACAGATACAGCGGTCAGACTATGGTGATGTCATAACTCATTTCAGATGATATACAGATACTTTTATCTACTCCATCATGTGTTGCTTTACATTTTTTATCTTCATTTACTTGACACAGAGCATCATCATTTTCATCACTCCCTTTCCCCCCCATTTTCTACATGAGGTTCATAGGTTGGTACTAGGCTATCAGCCCTAGGGCCTATACAAGCCTAGCCATAACAATTCCCTGGCTATTTCTTCCCACATTATTTACTTTCCTGGACCCCTGTCTAGCAGGGCGACTGACGTGATCCCGGAGGTGAAGTTCCTTTCTCCCATCCAATCGTCAAGGTTCCTCTTGAAGAGGTCCAAAGAGGCAATCTGCCTGACATGTATGGGCAATCTATTCCAGGGTCTGGGGAGTCTCTGGGTCAGGAACCTATCCCTCCAGCATGTTTTGTTTATTGTGATGACAAGGTTTAGATCCCTGGAGCGTGTAGCTCTGAGGGATTGGGATTTCTTTAAGTGTAGCATGTCCAACAGCTCTGGGTTTGACATGGCCTTGTATGTTAAGCAGAGATTGCCTCTTGAGTAGATGATATGCAACAGAGTATAGCTGGAGGTTTTTAAGGTGGTCAGCATAGGGCATCTGCTTTAGGCCTGTGATTCTTTTAGTGAGGTATTTCTGAGGCCTTTCCAGTTGTTGCAGATGTCTTGAGAGGTACATACCAAATGGGGCGTTGTTTTCTATAATGGGTCTAATGAGGGATGAGTACAGTGGGACAATGACCTCCTTTTTTCTGGAAGAAAAGCCCTTCGTGATGAGGTGTGCCACATAGAAGGATTTCCTGACTGTTGTGGCGATGTGGTTATCGAAGGTGAGACCACTGCCCACCTGTGTCCCTAAGTCTCTTATCACACTTTCTTTCCATGTAGGTCATGGTGTCGCATCACTGTTGCCATGATGTGGTTATCGAAGGTGAGACCACTGCCCACCTGTGTCCCTAAGTCTCTTATCACACTTTCTTTCCATGTAGGTCATGGTGTCGCATCAACTGTTGCCATCTCCCTCTGTTGAATGCCACTCTCCTACCTTCTTTGATAATCATGTCGGGCTGTCACAATCTTCTTTAACACAGTCTATCCATCTCTTTGCTGGATGCCCTAGTTTCCTCTTGCCATTCCCATGTCTACCCCAAATAATTTTCACCAGATTGTGTTCTACTTTCTTGCACATGTGCCCAAACCGCTGTTATCTGTTCTCTCTGAGCTTCTCTACAATAGGAGCAACTTGGGCTTCTGCACTAATGACCTCATCCTACCATCCATCTCAGGCACTTCATCTCCATCACCTCTAGCTTCCTTAACTCTCAGCCTTAACTGCCCTGGTTTCTGTACCATACAGTGTTACTAGTTGCACCACAGTTTAGTGCACCTTACTTTTCAACTTCTTTGCCATTCTTCTATCTCACATTAACCCAATACTCAGTACCAGTTGGTTACAGTCCCTCTGATTCTAGTACTGACCTCCTCATTTAGATCTCATTTATCTGCAACCACCCCTTTTAGATAATTGGACTTGGGTCCTTGTACATAGCCTGCATTAATTCTACCAGTGTTTCTGAAACTTTGAACCAAGTCAGCTTTCATGGGACCTTGTCATATGCTTTCTCCAAGGCTAGGAATCCCCATTTGGACTCTTTCCTCCCATCTAGCTTCTTCTCAACTTTCTGTCTCACTGTAATTATCAGGGCAGTTGTGCTGCATCCTGATCAGAATCCAAACTGCGCATTTCCCTTCATACTTTCTAGTACTCTGTATATTCATTTATCTACCACCCTGTCCAGAAAGTTTATGCAGTGTGACATGAATTTGATACTTCTATACATCCACAGTTGTGAATGTCCTTTTGACACTGTGTGTTTAATACGTTACCACCTTCTGCCTCCAATCATACTGCCCTTACTACCTTAATGATAGGACCCTTACTACTTTCTACCCTCCTACGTTTAACATACTGCCTTTCCTACCTTCTACCCTCTTATAATCATACAGCCCTCACTACCTTCTACCATCCTACCTTAATCATACCACCCTTACTATGTTCGACCCTCCTACCTTAATCATACCACCCTTACTACCTTCTACCATCCTACCTAAAATCATACTGCCCTTACTACATTTTACCCTCTGCATATATGTATATAAAGGGTCAAAAATAGATGCACTCACAAGCCTCATGACCATGTAGGGCAGCCACCTACCTTCTTTATCTTCCTACACCTGCGAGTGTAAGATTACACTGTGTACCCTCAAGGCTAATGCCAAACAGGTGAAAGCTCCTGCTTATCATACCTCCCTGTGGCCACACCAGATTCCTACACGATTTTTCTACAGGCCCTGCTGCAGCCCTTACAAAAATCTTTATTGAATTATTCATTGCTCAGACTTGGCTGGCTGCATTCATTCTTAATGAGCATTGAGACTCATCCCACACACACACACACACACACACAACACGCACACACACATGCACACAGTAAACAGAGGGGGCTGGCCATGATATTGGACACTGTTTCTGAATTCCTGGAAATTAATTTCTTCATTACAGTAGTATTAAATGTCTGCCATCATTGACAACAAGTCCATAATTAGAGGTGTGCAAAAAATTTGATTTTTCATATCATCTGAAATACATGCCACTTTCCCTTCCCCCTCTCCACTGCACCTAAGCAGAAAATTTGTGTGGCAGCACACACACAACACATTATGCGTGATGCATGCCATGTGCCACATTGCAAAGAATAACATTAATTAGAAGTAAATTGTATACTTTGCAATTGGAAAGTGCTGTTTGTGTCTGGATACTGGGTTGTTAGTATTTGTTATTAAAATGCACTGGATGCACAGGTTGTTTTAAACAGGTTTAAAAAAGTGGTATAAGGCAGGCATTCATTATTTCAATACGACATCACATCAGAAACAGCAAAATGTAAACAAGTTCTAAATTATATTGCTATACACAAACAGAATAAAACTTTGTACTTGAATGCCTAAAGAAAAGGAAAAATGCAAAGGTCACTTGTGCAGGTCATCAGAAATCCAGCATGGCGGCATCAGATTAAAAATGAAAGATTTGTTTTCATGAGACTACAAGGCTCATGTATATTTCAGAAGTGGCATTTGAGAAAGGTGTACAGAGATTTTTTTTTCTAAAGATGACTATAAAACAGTCACAGAAGTACAGGCATACATGGTACCACAAGTATCATGGGGTCTGTAACAGACAAAAATATGGTGCTCTTTGAATAGTCAAATGATCAGTACAACTTTCGAGAATCATCACAAGTCATGCACAAAGTCATTTCTAATGCCCTCTGATACGAGTCATTTCCCGAGACAGATTTTCTTTGATTGATGCTAAATGTATTTGACTTGGAGAACAAGGTAAGGATAAGCAGATGTAGAAAATAAGAACATTTCTGTAAGCCACAATTCAATAATATATTTGAGGGCAATAATCTGAATAGGAAACCTCAAGTAAGGCGAAACTTGGCACTTACTTTTCTCAAATTTTTTTTTTTTATTTTTCAAATACATTTGAATGAATTCCATATTATTTATACATAACATCTTAAATAACTATGTACACTATTTACATTAGCCTGACACTATAACAGATCTTAATGTATACAGTTACTTTATAAGTATGTCAAATCCATTATCAGAGTATCTGATCAATTACTGTATAGTGTCAATCAACAATAAGACTTTTCCCCAAGGGTTGTTGATAAATGGCTTTGGATAAATTCTTAGTTCTTTAATTTTAAATTTCCAATAATGATGTAGTTTTCAGTAGGCTGTAGAAGTCTTCCAAAGTTGGTATTGTGTTTGTATTCCATCTTCTTGTTATACACTTCCTTGAAATTGCAAGTATAGTCCATACTAGATACATGTTTGACCTATTCAAATGAAGACCTTCGTTCACATTTAATAATACAAGAGCTTTAGTTAAATCAAATGATTCATTAAATAAAGCTTGTAGAAAGTTATTAATACCATTCCAAAATGGCTTAATTTTAAACACAATCAAAGACTGGGACCTTTTTTCGTCTTTCCACCATTGTTTTCTTACAGGGTCAGCTGACCCTTTCACAAGTATTCCAGAATTATCAATGAAAACAAGTTATCTGACTGGAGAACAGTACCTAGAAAGATCTACATTTCAAATTCTACAAACAGATTTCTGCACTGACAAAAGATTGTTGTTATATTAATATTTTATCGTGTTCATAGGTATGTACTAGGCTAATGGCCCTGGAGCCTTTACAAGCCTAGCCCATAGAAGTGCCCTGGCATCATGCCACCTGATGTTAGTTCCTAGTGCCCCTATCAAATAGAGCCACTGGAGTGATCCCTGGGGTGAACTTTCTATTTCCCATCCACAAATCAAGACTTCTCTTGAAGAGGGCCAGTGAGGTACTCTGCTTCACATGTATGGGAAGTCCATTCCAAAGCATGGGCAGTCTCTGGGTTATGAACCTGTCCCTCCAGCATGTTCTGTTGATTGTAGTAATGAGGTTGAGGTCTCTGGATCGTGTGGTGCAGAGGGATTGGGATTTTTTTAGGATGTAGCATTTCTAACAGAGCTGGGTCAGACATGGCTTTGTAAGTCAAGCCGAGATCGCCTCTAGGTAGACGATATGAGACAGAGAATAGCTGGAGTTTTTTGAGTCTGTCCATATAGGACATGTGTTTAAGGCCTAGGATCCTCTTTGTGAGGTACTTTTGTGACCTCTCCAGCTGTTGCATGTGTCTAGTTAGGTACATGCCAAATGGGGCATTATACTCGATGATTGTCCTAATGAGGGAAGAGTAGAGAGAGATGATGACCTTTCTTCCTGCATGCAAAACCCTTCGTAATGAGATCTTCCACATAGAAGGACTTTCTGATCACTGTGGCAATGTGGTGGTCGAAAGAGTGGTTGCTGTCAACCTGTGTCCCCATATCTCTTATAACGCCTTTAGCGTTCAGTGGGCTCCCATCAATTTGGTAATTAGGGGGAACTGAGATTTTCCCAAAGGGGATGATGACGCATTTTTTGGCATTAAGCTTAAGGCCATGGTTTCGACACCAGTCATTGGTCTCAGTGAGGCCTTTCTGTACAAGGTCTACATCTCTTGGGGAGTTAATAATGGCTTCTAGCTTGCAGTCATCTGTGAACTTTGTCAGCCAGAGTCCCTCTGTGTTGGCCTGGACTTCTGAGAAGTAGAGGCCAAACGAGAGAGGACCCAGGACTGATCCCTGTGGGACTCCACTCATGACTGGTCGGCAGTCTGACTTGGAGCCTGCTATTTTCACAATGTGGGTTCTGTGAGCCAATTTGCAACCCACCTAATGATATAGGGGTCGATGCCTACTTTGGCAAGTTTATCAATAATTCCTGAGTGTGGAATGGTATCAAAGGCCTTGGCCAGATCAAGGTAGGCTGTATGAACTGCCTTGCCCTCATCCACAGCTCTGGTGACTAACTCAAGAAGTCAACCAGGTTGAACAGGCATGATCTACTTTTCACAAAACCAAATTCCATGGGATATAGAGTTGGGAGATTACCTATATCCTTGTTAATTAGGTCCATGATGATGCGCTCCATAGCCTTACAGATCAGACTAGTCAAACTAATGGGGCAATAGTTCCAAGGGTCTGTAGTCGCTCCCCCTTTATGGAAAGGGAGGACTGTAGCAGTACACCATTCGGTAGGGACAAAGCCTGAGGTGAGGCTGTGATTAAACAGAGCACACAGATGTGGTCCCAGTTTACTTTGTAGTTCATGTAGAATACATCCAGGGATATTGTTGGGTCCCATGGAAGCTGTATTCTTGGCCTTGGACAATGCAGCTTTAACTTGTGCTGCAGTAATGCTGGGTGCCTGGCATTCTTCCGGTATTGTGATTGGTCCTTTAGGAGGGGAGAGGGGGTAAATTTGGCACAGACTCTGTCAGCCAGTATGTTGGCAATATTTGTTGGCTCAGTATAAGAGGTACCATTGTGCAGTAACTCAGAGCAAACCTGGGTATTGCTGTGGAAATTCTTGATATAACTATAGAAGGCTTTGTAGTTGTTTTTAGTGTTTGCCACAATTCTGCCTTCATAGCTGGCTTTAGAGGTTTTGATGAGGGATCTCAACTTTTTGTCGAGGCTAATAAGGAAGTTTTTCCAGTCTTGGACGTCACCTTTTTCTGCAGCAGTTTCTTCCCTCTGTTGTAGAGTTTATTAATGGCAGGGGACCACCAGATTGGCTTCCTTTTTTTGGAGGAGAGTGTCTTGGGTCTGTTGGGTATGGCTAGTTCAATGCACTGTACGAACACGTACATATGCATGGGTGTATGATTTGGCAGTCACGCATCTTTTTTCCATTGACATGGGTACTGTGAAGTTAGCCACTTCTGTTTTTGGGATCCCAAAGTCAGCTTTGGAGAAGTTTTTCATGGTGGTTACCTTTGCGGGGGGTGTTTTTTTATTTACATTTTGGTTACCATGGTAGATATATTCTAAAGTATGTAAAACACTCACTAGTAATGAACCAATATATTAAAGACACAGGACTACTGACCATGTGACTGTTACACTGCATGCTGACATATCACTATATGAAGCAGAAAAATGATGGCTGTATATTGCCACTTGACATGTTTCACTGCAAACATGTGTAGGATAACCTTTTTATGCAAAACGTAGGAATAAGTGAAATAAATAAAGAGTATAGCTGAAAAAAATTGCAAGAAAACAGTGGATCATAGTTGCCTGTGTTAATGGTCATTGGCCTTATTGGTGCATCAAAATAAATCAAAAAAACACTCTGTAGAAGCAATGTGGAACTCAGCTGCAGAATGTGACATTCTGCATCCTGCAATGACTATAACAGACATTTGTGCAACCTAGGAATGCTTTATTGTTTAAAATGGTTGTTGCTATTTGTAAATAAGGTTAATAATTTATTTCAGCTAGTAAAATACTCTAGGATATAATGCATGGAAGGGAACATTTCACTCCTAACAAAAGAGATTATGATTGGATCTCTAATTATAACCAAGTTGTCATATATTCAAGAAATGAATGTCAAGAAATTCATGTAAGTGTGTTTCATTTTGTCATTACATGTTTTACCTAACTCTGACGAAAATGCTGTTATTATCAGGTTTAAGGACTTCACTCAATTATTCAACAGAAATTAGATATAAGCATGATAAATCCTTTTCATTTGTTTAACTCTCAGGATGACCACAATAGAAGCTTTTAATGAAGAAAATAGAAATTACACTATAGACAAGGTCATGGTTTTGATTTAGTTACTACGGTTTCTATTTTGATATTTATCTATCTAAAGAACATAAAATTTTCAGCTGTACATTGGTTTTAATTTTGTGCAGGCAACTTTATTATGGATATAAATATTTTGCAATAAACTCTTTTGGTTTAAAAAATAAAAGAAGTTCATCCAAGACTGGAACTTGTGCTCTATAAAATAGTCTTTCAACATGTTGCGTGGTGTTGGCAAAACTTTCATAGAATATCAGTGAGAGCACAGATCCCATGGCAAAGACAATCAACAAATATCTGTCTCCACATCTGGGGAGAACAGCCATTTGCACCGGAGTCATGTGACACTTCACTATGGTATTCTGTTTGCAGAGGTCCTCTGAAATGTGAGCTTAATACTTATCAGTACCCTTCTCAGCCAGAACCTTTGGTGACTGGGAGAACACAGACGAGCATGTCAGGTCGGCCCAGCAATAAAATATCAGTACCCTTCTCAGCCAGAACCTTTGGTGACTGGGAGAACACAGACGAGCATGTCAGGTCAGCCCAGCAATAAAATATCAGTACCCTTCTCAGCCAGAACCTTTGGTGACTGGGAGAACACAGACGAGCATGTCAGGTCAGCCCAGCAATAAAATATCAGTACCCTTCTCAGCCAGAACCTTTGATGACTGGGAGAACACAGACGAGCATGTCAGGTTGGCCCAGCAATAAAAACAAATGGACAGGTGTCTGCTGCTCTTCTGATATCACAAGAACAGCTGCATATGTAAACAAAAGAGCACTCCTACTTGCATCAACAACATCTGGAGCAGTCTCCAGGAAAGACAGTGCAATTGCAGAGACCCGATAGCCATATCCACTGCCAACACCCAGCATCAAAGCTAAAGATCAAATCGCACAGTGTGTGCTCATTCAGCACACACAGTCACTAAACAAAGGAGGGATGGGTATGATATTTGCCCCAGTGTTTCTGAATTCCTGGGCATGAATATCTGTATGAAAGCAATGCTGCTGAAGCAGCCAATGAAATTAATTGTTTCTAGTACTGAAGTCCAAACTACTGACATTATGGCAAGGCTGCTACCCAATAAACTTTTGACATCATCATCGCCATCACCCAGGTGATCTTCTAACATTATTATCAGTCCAATACTGCAATAAGAGTCACAGACAATCTTCCATATACATTAGCCTTACAGGGGGTGGGGCATCAAACCTGAAATCTGCTGACTATGACTAAAGCTACAGTGGTCTCACATTACTGCATGTTGTGCAACCACAACTCTAGATGATTGTGGACTATCTGTGAAGGAAAAACATAAGCTAGATAACCTCACAATAAGTGACAGCAAAATAGTCGGATGAAAGCATACCTACCTTTTGTGCATGTGCGCCCGCATATGCGTGTGTGTGTGTGTGTGTGTGTGTGTGTGTGTGTGTGTGTGTGTGTGTGTGTGTGTGTGTGTGTGTGTGTGTGCATGTATATGTATGCATGTCTGTCAGACCTGGCAATAATCTGTTTATCCACTTCCTCAGCTGGCATGATTACATATGTACAAATAACCCTTCTTCATTTGTCAAATAATCAACATGAATATTTTGGCTCTCCATTGAAATGTTGGCACTCAAAATACACACTGCCAACAAGCGGAAAAAACCTACCAAAAACACAGGAGAAGAACAAATTTCGAAAATCACTTTTCTCCTTTAAATCTCTTTGGGGAGGCTTGCCTCCTTCCTTGCCCACTGAATTTATATATACAAACTCTGAGATTGCCATACCTCACAGAAAAGGGAATTTTCAGAGAAATGGCATCTTGGACTTAGTATATGCAAGTCTGATCTTTCAGCCATTCAATCTTCATATTTCAGAACTCACTCTAGCGAATCCCAATGTTTCAAATGGTTACTGAATATTTTAATTATTTAATGTATATCTGTGTATGCCAAGAGTGTTTCAGAGGTGAAAAGAGAGTGTCGGATAGAGTGATGTTTATGAAGCTGGAAATTGATGGTGTAATGATGAATGTTGTTAGTGCAAGTTGGGTGTGCGATGGATGAGAAAGAAAAATTTTGGAGTGAGTTGGATGAAGTGGTGGCAAGTGTACCCAAGGGTGAGAGACTGGTGATTGGAGCGGATTTCAATGGGCATGTTGGTGAAGGGAACAGAGGGGATGAGGAAGTGATGGGCAGGTATGGTGTTAAGAAGAGGAATGCAGAAGGTCAGATGGTAGTGGATTTTGCAAAAAGGATGGACATGGCTGTGGTGAATACGTATTTTAAGAAGAGGGAGGAGCATAGGGTGACATGCAAAAGAGTGAAGGAAGATGCACACATGTGGATTATATCCTATGCAGGAGGGCCATTCTGAAGGAGATTGGAGACTGTAAAGTGGTGACAGGGGAAAGTGTAGTTAGGCAGCATAGAATGGTGGTCTGTAGGATGATGTTGGCAATCAAGAAGAGGAGGAGAAGTGTGAGAGCAATGCCGAGCATGAAATGGTGGAAGGTGAAAAAGGGTGATTGTGAGCTGGAATTCAGGGAAGAGTTAAAACAGGCACTGGGAGGCAGTGAGGAGTACTTTGAGGGGCTGATGAGTGAGAGAGAGAGAAGGTTGGATGATGTGGAGATAGTGAATCAGGAAGTGAAACAGATTAGCAAGGAGGAAGTATGGACAGCTATGAAGAAGATAAAGAATGGAAAGGCTGTTGGTCCAAATGGCATACCAGTGGAAGCATGGAGGTGCTTAGGAGAAATGGCAGTGGAGTTCTTAACCAGAGGTTTAATGAAATCTTGGAAAAGTCAGAGGATGCCTGAGGAGTGGAGAAAAAGTGTTTTGGTACTTTTTTTAAGAATAAGGGTGATGTGCTGAGTTGCAGTAACTACAGAGGGATAAAACTAATCAGTCACAGCTTGAAGTTATGGGAAAGAGTAGTGGAAGCTAGGTTAAAAAGGGAGGTGATGATTAGTGATCAGCAGTATGGTTTCATGCCGGGAAAGAGCACTACAAATGCAATGTTTGCTCTGAGACTGTTGGAGAAATATAGGGAAGGTTAGAAGGAGTTGCATTGTGTCTTTGTGGACTTGGAGAAAACATATGATAGGGTGCCTAGAGAGGAGTTGTGGAATTGTATGAGGAACTCAGGAGTGGCAGAGATGTATGCAAGAGTGGTACAGGATATGTACGAGGTAGTGTGACAGTGGTGAAATCTGCAGTGGGAGTGACAGATCCGTTTAAGGTGGAGGTGGGATTACATCAGAGATCAGCTCTGAGCCCTTTCTTATTTGCAGTGATGATGGACAGGTTGACAGACAAGATCAGACAGGAGGCCCCATGGACTATGATGTTTGCAGATGACATTGTGATCTGTAGTGAGAGTAGGGACCAGGTTGAGGAGACCCTGGAGAGATGGAGATATGCTCTAGAGAGGAGAGGAATGACAGTCAGCAGGACTAAGACAGAATATATGTGTGTGTGAATGAAAGGAAGGATAGAGGAATGGTGAGGATGCAGGGAGTAGAGTTGGCGAAGGTGGATGAGTTTAAGCACTTGGAATCAACAGTTCAGAGTAATGGTGAGTGTGGAAGAGAGGTGAAGAAGAGAATATAGGCAATGTGGAATGGGTGGCGAAGAGTGTCAGGAGTGATTTGTGACAGACGGGTACCAAGGTCTACAAGAGGGTAGTGAGACCAGCTATGTTGTATGGGTTGGAGACTATGGCACTGACAAAAAGTCAGGAGTCAGAGCTGGAAGTGGCAGAGTTAAAGATGTTAAGATTTGCACTGGGTGTGACAAGGATGTACAGGATTAGGAAATCAGTATATTAGAGGGTCAGCTCAGGTTGGACAGTTTGGACAGTCAGAGAGGCGAGATTACATTGGTTTGGACATGTGATGAGGAGGGACGATGGGTATATTGGGAAACGGATACCAAGGATGGAGCTGCCAGGTAAGAGGAAAAGAGGTAGGCCTAAGATAAGGTTTATGGACGTGGTGAGAGAGGACATGCAGGCAGTTGGTGTGACTGAGCAAGATGCAGAGAACAGGAAGAAATGGAAACAGATGATCCACTGTGGTGACCCCTAATGGGAACAGCCGAAAGAGGAGAAGAAGAATGTATATCTGTGTGTATATACAGCGAGAGAGAGAGAGAGAGAGAGAGAGAGAGAGAGAGAGAGAGAGAGAGAGAGAGTGTAACATAGCACAGTGGCATCACCGGGAAATGTCTAACAGGTAAGGAAGATAAGCAAATGTAGGGACAGGAAGTCAGCCAGCACTGAGAATAATAGAGTATCTTGTAGATGCAGAATAGGACTTTTAGATGGGAAAAACCCATGGAACCAAAAGATTATTAAAGCGAGATACGTGCAGCAAATGTAATAAGTGAATGGTGTTCTGAATGTAAAAAAGATATTGTTTTTGACTTGAAATGTGAACCTGACAAAAGAATGGTATTTTTACTGAAGAATGGGCTGTATATTTGAACTGCTTTTTTTCTTTTTTTTTTAAACTTTACTTGTTTGTAAATAAACAAGAGTTTTAAACTGGAAAGCTAGTTCTTGTGACTGTGCCCCAAACAAAACAGATATACTACTTTGGTACTTAAGCAACCAAAAAAAAAAATAAAACCTTTTTGTACTGTGACTTTGCCAATGGCTGCCTGTTTTCCTGAGTTATTTTGCCCTGTCATAATCAGTCTGCTGAGCATCAAATTACTGAAGAAATCTGTGATGTGTTAAAACCTATTCTCGTACATTCATACTGCAGATATTCAGTTCTGGCATGTAAAATGGAGAAACTGATCAATGCTTTGGTAAATTCTAATAACACTTTTGTATCTTCTAATGCAGCACTTCAAGAAATGACTGACCAGGTGCTAGTCAGTCTCATGAAAATTGTACAGTCTTGGAACAATGTCTTCCACCTCACTGATCCAAGTTATCCATCACTCAGGGAGTACCCAAGTCCAGAAGAACCCTGAGGTAACTTGAACCAGAGCATGATGTGGAAGGTTACCTAGTTGGTTTTGAAAGGTGTCCAGCTAGGGAGATCTGGTCCCAGAGAAAATGGGCCAGAATTCTATTATTCCACCTAACTACAGAGACACTAAAAAATTACATTGATTTAGAAGACTGAGATGCATGACTACCAGAAATGGAAACAAGTAATTTTAACAAGGAGTGGGGTTACAACTTGAAGCTACCATCCGTGCGTTACATAACTGGACATTTTGTAGAGACATACTAGTAATATCATAAATGACAGATTTGTGGTTAGAATATCATATAAATAATGGAAGTAAAATTTTGTAAATTTCATCTGTAGCTAAATTTAAGAAGGTATTATACAGTAAACTAAAGATACTGGTATTCTAATGCAAGTAGTAAAGCTTATGAACAACTCTTTGTTTTGTAGGAATATTTGTTACTAACTGATGTTGTAGATCTTTAACCAGACCTGCGTGCATAAGGATCTATTAACAAGTCTTCTTTGCCAACCAAGAAAAAATGGTACTTGCGTATTATCGCAACGACATTACAGTACCAATGCGGTATCATCAGAGTTTATAAGAGCCATTAAACAAAATCAACAGACTTAATCCGAAGTGATAAAAGACGATGAGGGAAATATTTTTGTGCCATTGCTTTTGGGCTCTGCAAATCAACAACTCTGGACTGCTAGAGTTAAAATGGTAGTTGTATTGTGTAATTTCTTTCAAAAAAGTCAAGATAATCTAATTACCATTATAACACAAAAGGCCTGACCTTAGACACTTAATTACATGAATGTGAAGACAACTACAGTGTGTGTTTGTCATATTACTAAGGTGAGACAAGGTAGTGTGTTTCTCAGTCATTTGCTGTTGACTGGTGGCCACGACAGTCTGAAAATGAAGTGACGTAGATTGCTAAGGTTTATTATACATGGATGAATAGACATCTCACTTTGTTAGTTTAAGGGTACTTATGATGATATTCTTTAAGGACTAGACACTAAACTGGTACAAAGTGTAAAGTAAATTTTTTTTGTGGTTCAGTGTAAGATGTGTGGTCGTCTACTAATTGTACTTTTGACTTTTTATTCTTGACTCTCGGGATGCTAAAACATTCCTAAACAGGAGGCGTTAATACATCAGTTGTCGCTTTGCTTTCCGCATTTACTTTCCTTTCTTTCTCTGACTTTCTCTCTAAATTACTGACACTCAGTGACATACATCACTTCGCAATGCAGTTTCACTATATATTTCTGCAGGAGAATGTCTTGGAGCTCAGCCGCTTCTCCTGCTCGTAATGTGGTTGCGATAATACACAAGTACTGAAAACAATTCTCACCATTTGAAACAGTTTTAAATGTTCTAGAGGAGGGCATAGAGGCAAGTAAAGCACGGTTACTGCCAGTAATGCTATTCCTGTAAAATGTTAATACCAAATCAGCAAACTGTTCAAAAAGTGCACCTGAGATAATGTCAGTGGAGTGCAGTTGTGCTCAATTATGTACTTGTAGAAGTATAGAGTCCACTTTCTGTCACTGTGTTCACACCAAAACTTATGAAATGGACTTTTACAGTAAAAAAGAGAAAGACTGACTAGGAAAGTTGGATTCAAAAAGCAGGATTACACTGATCAAAGCAAATATACTTACCAGCATAAAACAACTAGTAATTAAAGTAGACAACTGAGGTGATATGTGTGCATAGAGACAAAAGGGAATACCATGTAACACATACAGAAATGCAGACTATTTTGGTAACATTTTACATCCTGTTATTCCATTATTCCAGTGTGCATTTCTGCCTCATGATGCAAGCACTGGGCAAGACTTTCCCCAGTATTAAAATCTATGGAAGTTATGGGAAGCCCAGATATAACTGCCAGACGTTCATAGCACCAGCAAAGCAGAAATGCAGGGTCATAAGACACAAAAAGAGTGAAGACTTTTTTCTTGGTGTAGGTGCTAGATAATCTATGACTGGGCCTTGTCAAAAGGAATGAATGGAGTCAGTGAACAAACTAAGAGGGAATGTGAGCTTTACCAAAATACTCCAGCAAGTGATAAAAGAAAGTCTACAGACTGACCAAGAAAGGCCTCTAGTTATGAATGCCCTACAGGAAGTACTAGGAAGAGAAAATGAGGGAGGGAGGGACAAATGAATCTCATACTGAAAGAAAAGTAGAATCTTAAGAGTCCGAAGCTTCTCCCTGCTATACCAAAGCAGGCAGGCCGTCCAGTACAGAAGACTGGACTCTAAAGGAAAAACAAGTATAACCACCCTTGACAAAGAAAAACAAGTATAACCACCCTTGACAAAGAAAAGGGAAACAGATAGTAGTCTGGTGGAAAAAATGCTTTTTCCCCTGGAGTTACACTGTTTAGGTTATGAACAAGATATAGGGGAAAGCTTATAATCGTATTTGAATGAGAGGTCATGGCTTTGACTTCACTTCAGAATACGTAGGAAATACAGACTTTTCTAACCTCAAGATAAGCCATGTCAGTTTCAAGAAAATTGAAAAGGCAATAACATAAGTAGAGCTACAGAGGGAATGGATTGGGAATGAAATGAACAAAGCAGGCCCACTTCGAGCTAAGAAATGACCAGCTATATATGGCAACTTAAGTCAGTGAGCATATACTGAGGCAGTTATTAAATTCCAAAACCTTTTATGACACTTGTGATGAAATTAACATACAACCACATTGTTAATGGACAAAAAAAAGGCTAGAGTTTTGTCTAGATTGTACTGGCCTGGCATTATGAAGGACATACAGATCTTTTGTTGTACTGGCCTGGCATTATGAAGGACATACAGATCTTTTGTTAACCATGCCCCAAGTACCAAGGACAGTACTCAACCCAGGATTTAAAACTTTTCTGATATATTTGCCTATTGTAGAGGTCTGTTTTGAAAATATAGTACTGGAAATGGTGGTCCACTTGTTAAAGTGAATATGGTTATCCATGTACCCTTTTAATTATTGCCAGAGGCAGTACCCCAACTAGCAATGCTCTTCTCTAGGGTAGGAATTCAGAGAAAGTCTTACTGACCAAGGCACCTCATTCACATTCAGAGTAATACGTGAACTTTAAAGAAATGGTAAAGTTCACGCAAAAGCAATGGTAAAGTGAAACAGCTAACTACATCTGTAGGCTGCCGGCAAACAGATGAGTTAATGGAATGCTTTAACAAAAGTTTAAATTCTGTATCATGGCAGTCTACAGAGACTGATGGGAAAACTGTGATCCACTACTGTCATATCTTCTCTTTGCTACAAGAGATGTACTCCAAACAGTGCTATATTATTAATATGAACAATTCAAGCACCTGCCAGAGTTAACAGCTCCAGGTTAGCCCATGGCCATTCTAGGGTTCCACAGATGTGGCAGGATAAAGCAGGGGCACTCAGATCCATTGGTTTATTTTATTTTATGTAAAGAAATGTGTTGTTTCTTTACTTAGTAAATCAAAGAACAGACTGCAGCAACCACTGGGAGGTCAGTGCACTTCATTAATCAGTTTGCAGCCTTTTTGCTCCTTACTGCCCATCAATTCACGGGATGGCAAGGAGCGAACACCCATGACTATGAAATGGTAAAGGCTTGGTTGCAGTGCAGAAAAGCAGCAGAGACTCAGTAGGGTAGTTTTTGTGTGTTTTTTAATCATTGCAGGTGCCCAGCTGTGATCAGTTGATGACTTTATAGGGCAAGTACTTTGCTCTGTCCTCAGTCATTATGACCTTTAACAATAGAAGCAAAGGTTTCTAAAAGCGGGAGATATGGCCTACATCAATAAACAAAACAAACAGACAGACAGTCATTGGGCCTTCATGTAAGTTATTATTATTATCATTATTATTTCACACTGATGGGTTTTAGGTTGTCATGGTGATTAGCAGCCATGTGAAGAAAATAAAAGCTGTGATTCACCATCTGTTGGAGCTAATAAGTCTTGTTAAATACTGTTTTGTATCAGCATTGCAACAGTTTATCCTTGAGAAATATGTTCAGTTTATGACCTTTGATCCCAAGGACATCAGGCTCATCAGTTACATAGTTGAAAAGACACGCTAAATGCATTTAACTATTGGCAGTTAAAATATACATTTGCGAGTGTGTGTGTATATATGGGTCTACCTGACAACGTCGACAGCTTAGAACACCGACAATGAGAACACCGACGCCAGAAGATCGACAAGTGAGAAGACCGATGGATGAAAACACAGACGCTGAGAACACAGACATGGGAAAAGGCTGTGTTAAGCATGCGATAGTGACGGACGTTAGGGTGCGAGTAAGGTAAGTGTGCGATATTGACAGTCTGTAGGGATAGGGGTGGGTTAAGTGAGTTAGGGTTAGGGCACGAGTTAGGTAAGTGTGCGGTAGTGATAGTCTTTGGGTTAGGGGTGGGTTAAGTGAGTTAGGGTTAGGGCGCAGGTTAGGCGAGTGTGCGATAGTGACGGACCTTAGGGTTAGGGTTTGGGTTAAGGTTGTAGATAGTTGTGTATGTGAGGTTTAGTGTGGGTTTGTGAGGATTTTGGTGTGCTTGTGTTGTGTGTGTGCTTTTTGGACAGGGGATTTGTTTTGTTTGTTGATTGTCGGTATTATGGTGTGTCGAGCATGTGAGGTTTCGTGTTTGTGAACTGTCGGTTATGTGGTGTCGGTGAGACACACACATATATGCACACACATATACACACACACAATGCAGACTGAATGAATACTGTGTCGGTGATTTCGTTGTCGGTGTTGTGATGTGTCGGTGTTGTCAGGTAGACCCATATATATACACATACATAGACACACACATATATACACACACATATACACACACACAATGCAGACTGAATGAATACTGCATTAAAGCTGCCACCAGTTTACTCAAAACCAACATTCTGCATCACCCGCTAATTCTTAGCCACCTCTCACAGCAATGTTTTCACTTTAAAACAAGTCATCGCCAGTATCATCAAAAAATATCTCCGAAAACTAAAACCAACTACCCTTGCAGTAGATGATCCACTAATGGAATACATTAAAAGAGAAGCAAAAGTACTATCATGTTATATCCATGTTAATCATAGATCCATCCGAGAAACCTTTGTACAGACCCCTTGTTCGCCAACATTGCCCTTCTGCACAAAGGTCCATTAAATTATCCAGTTAGATCCCCCTCACTATCATCTCCTTCCCCTCTATATTCCTAAAAAAAATGTATACATTGTCATGTAGTAGCTTTTAGACAAATAATTGTTTACGTCCACCCAACACAGCGTCCATCCACATTATAGCACAGAAAATGCCCTCCTAGCCTTCTTTAACCTTATTAATCAGAAAAGGAACTTTGAATACTGTAGATGCCAAGTGTCCTAAGATTTCTCTAAAGGCCTTGTTATGGTATTTCACAGTTTACTTCTCCAAAGACTCCCAACTCCTCGGATTAGCAGCAGACACTGTTGCCCGTCTCTCAAGCTACCTTGACAATAGCACAAAATGTGTCAAATGGTAGGACAAGTTTTTCCAGATAAGAATATTCTTCATTTTGAGCAACAGTATGCATGTATGTATGTGTCTATGTATGTGTGTATGGGAGGTGTTCTATGAAGCCCCCCCAAACATCCAACCCTACAAATCCTATATAGCCCTACTAGGTGTAAGCCCTAATCCTAAAATCTCACCCACTTCCAAACCAGAGTCCTCACTCCCTTACCCTAAACCTCCATTTCCACGCTCTAACAATAAAGACCCCAGTTGCTTCCTAAACCTAAAAAACTGCAACCCTTCTCCCTAAAACTAAAGTCCTTGATTGTTCCCTAGCACTAACACTCCCTTTATGTTTCCTAGACCCAAAATGTCCTTCATGCTCCCCAAGCCTAAAGTTTCCCTCTCGCTCCCTCCCTACAGGTGCTTGCCTGAACTCGTATTCAACTTCATGTGCAAGTAGCAGTCTTCACAGGCTATGAGGCACTCAAGTCACTGCCTTTGAGACGGTGGTTTTTGAGTTTTTATAACTAGAGCACCTGTAGTGTTCTTAAATATATGTTAGATGATCAGTCTGCAGAATATCTCAGTACCTTTCAGCAACAAAAACTAATCATCACACACACTGCTGATCATGTATAATGCATGCTCAGAAAAATGAACATAGAACATACAACTCAAAAATATATCTCCCATACCTCCCCTGCAGTAGGCTGCTTTCTGTGCAATATTGTATTACAGCAGGATCTGAGAATTTGCCCTTACCTGCTTTTGTGCAGTCTTGGAGTGAATATATATATATATATATATATATATATATATATATATATATATATATATATATATATATATATATATATATTACACACACACATTTTATATATATATATATATATATAAAATGTATGTGTGTGTGTATATTTATATAATATAAAATGCATGTGTATATATATATATATATATATATATATATATATATACACACATACATATATACACACACACATATATTAGAGTTTGATCATATAAATTATTCATCACCAGTGAGTTTGTCCAAGGCACAAGACATCAAACTCATTGATGATTACTATTAATAGCCACTAAAATCATCAAAAAAGTAATCTCAAATGTAAACCAATACATTACATTTGCAATTACCAAAAGTGAAACAAAACCAACTTTTACATGGGAAAAGCCCTTGAATTATAAAATGGTCAATCTAATGCAATTTGCCCATTACATTATTTGAACACCTGTACCACCGATGAAAAACATCAATGTTTCAACAGGTAATGAAATGCGTGCGGTGATAAATCATATAGCTCCCATATGTATGTATGCATTTGCATATATATATTTGAGTTGTGACTTTAGATGAAACTCCTAAATGTTGACCTCTGTTATGTCGAGACACCTGATCAACAATGCAGATAATCATCAGGTACATGAGTTTTAACAGCCTCCAGTGTCCGAGTAATGGTCCCCTATGCTGGGGATAGTATAGTCTCAGAGTCGGTGCAAAAGTACAAAAAAAAAAAAAAAAAAAAAAAAGGTACAATCTGCTTGCATTGGTAGTAGCTCATCTGGATGTAAAAGACCACACAGCATCTATCACAAAAGAGTAGAAGTTCCTACTGCCCTGGTCAAATTTTCCATAGTAGTATAAATACCACCTCAGGTATCCCCTAAGAAGAGGCCATTAGCCAAGTCGAACTAACCTGGTCAAAAAAAAAGCATAAATTAAAAAAAATATAAAAATATATTAGCAGGGAGTGTGGGAGTTGTAGGGTGCTTTACTCCTGCAAAGAAATACGTTTTTGTCTTTTTTATAACTTTTCCTTTGCATAAGACAGGATTTTCCTCATGTATGCATGGTGTTCTGTTGACGTTTGTGTTCTCGACCTTTTGTATTTGATGGGTGTTTTAATTATAGTAAGTACGCCTGTGTGTCTATATATACGGATTTACCTCAGTTTGTTGAAATCCCACTTCGACTCTCAGTTCATCGACACTCAAAATATCGAAATTGCACTTCATTGAAGCAGTAGAACAAGGAAGATTTTCCCACGGTAAGTAAAAAGTTACCCAAAAACAGAAACAAAACCTAAACCGCACCATCCCTAACCCACCCATGTGGGGGATCTATGCCCCCACATGCCCCAGTGTGGGGGGCTATGCCCCCCACACCTTCCTTAACTAAATATACCAATTCCAAGATTGCACAACAGTTGGGAAGAGAGCAAAGTTCTCCATCTCGCATAACAAGTTACTTACTGTGGGAAAATATTCCTTGTTGTGCTGCTCTGATGAAGTGCGATTTTGATATTTTGAGTGTCGATGAACTGATATTTGATGAAGTGAGATTTTGACAAAGTCAGGTAGACCCATACAGTATACGTGTAGATACATACATATATGTATGTGCACACACACACACACACACACACACACACACACACACACACACACACACACACGCCACCTCTGAGATTGCATCATACACACACTCCACCTCTAAGATTGCATAGTAGTGGGAAAAGGACGTATATCCCATTCCCCCACTATTACAGAGATCTCACACATGCAACATCAACCATATCAACTGTCATTCATACCTTGTCACCAGAACAGCTGTTGACCATACAAATTGATTATCTTGGAAGAGCCCATACAGGTAATATAGACAGCCATAGGTATACATCTGTGCTTATATACATATATAAAATCAGTCTAATTCACATTACTGAAAACTCAAAATACTGAATTTCATTTGACTGAGACCACAATGCCTAATTTTCAAAATACTGAAACTCATTTGACCGAGTCTCATCATGCTGAAAGCTTACAATGCTGAATTTCAAAATACTGAATTTTAAGCCATAGACGTGATTTGTGTTTCCCTTCACCTGTGACTTACTTGTGATAAAAAACACTATTGTAACTTAAAGTGGCAACTGTCAGAATACAGATAGCAGTGTAGAAAGTAGTTATAGTGTTTCTAAATGTAGTTATGCCTCTTTACATTTTTATAGGAAGTGTCTAAAGTAATATGGCAGACGTTTTGTGCTCTCCCAACTGTAGTGACATTGTATACAGTATTGTAAGGTAAGTAAAGGGTATATGCCCTTTTCCCCACTGTAGTGTGATCCTGGAGTTTGTATATATATGTTAGGGGGGTGTGGGGGATGCAGCCCCCCACATAGTTTGGTTTTATACTGTCCAGTTTCTGTTAAAAGGGTAAGAAAGTAGTTTTTAAGTTCTGGAAAGAGTTAGTCACTGGTGTTGTAAGTGTGCATGTCTGTCACTTAAAATTCAGTATTTTGAAATTCAGCATTGTAAGCTTTCAGTATAATGAGACTCAGTCAAATGAGCTTTCAGTATTTTGAAGATTAGGTATTGTGGTCTCCGTCAAATGAGTTTTAAGTCATGTGAAGTAGATCTATCTCTCGTATATACATTATATATACACATATATATTATTTGTAGAGCTTGGGCACCACAAAAATAAATCCTCTAACCCTTACCACTCACACCGAATGCCATATCTTCTGACAACTAATATCAGCAATACTAAAATTGGTTCATTCAGTCAGTCAAATCATTCATTCTATCACTGCCCACTTTATGTTCAGGGTTATAGAGAAGCCAGCACCTATCTTTACACTCAGTAGGTTCAAGACAGAGAAATCAGTCCAGATAGGATGCCAGTCTGTTGCAGATTGCGAACACACCCACACACATACAGCACGCATGTAGATGTGCATGGTCAGTTTGATATATTTGGTATGTGGGTGGGAACTGGTCTGGCCTACCCTCTGAACATTGGTACAGGGAATACATTCAAACTCAGCACAGAAGGTCCTCCTGCTAACTGGAAAACCACAATGTGCTAGTCAGCAGCACTAACATGTTCCACTACACCATCTACAATAGTGAACATGAGTATAGCCAATAAAACAAAAATCAGACCATGTAATAATGTATTAGCTAAGCAGAGGTATAAACAAACTGCAATAAAACCTATATTTATATAGGGTATGTAATCAAATAGTGAATTGAAGTGTAGGGCTTTGGGGAAGCTTTAAACTAAACAGTCAAAGTGAAGTAATTCAGTAGGAGTTTTCATAGTTTTATGCAACTAACTTTCCTATTTTGATTTCATGTTGCTTTAGTTTTATATATTTCACTTTAATTTTTGCAAAACTAATAGAAGTATGGGGGAAGGACACGTTCTCCAGTTACAAAGCGGTGACCACAGATATGGTAAGCTGGCTAGAAGCTAGCTAGCTGCATTAGCCAATTAAGAACCCATAAATAACATAAAGTTGTACTATATCTTATGCAAGGTGAGCTAGGATGTCTTTTATTGCAGCTGAATAATTGATACTCTGGTTAGATTGTTTCAGATCCAAGCAGGTAGACCATGTATTATTCAAGGTATGTATGATACAGACCCACTGAATTATTAATTTACACTATGCTGCACAATTTAGATGCCTGTATGTTTGATATGCTATACAATGACTGAACCAGACTGCATTAAAATGCACATCATTCTTGAACATTTAAAGAAACAGTGACATATTTCATATTCACATAGTCAAATGCTTAGTGCATATAGCAGCTAATAAAATTATTTTGCATTTGATACCATGTAATGAAGATTCAGCACGTTTTATATTTATTTCAAACATATTTCTGCAGATTTAAACAGCATGTGATTTTCCAGCAGCTGTGCTCCGACAGCTTTATCTACAGACTTTATTATCTTAGCAGACATTGTACCAGCCTGGTAACCCACCATGAACTCATAAAAGTCCCATCTTTGAGGTGATGGAAATTCTCAAACTGCAGAGAGAGCATGATATAGTAATGTTTAGGAATATGTGTGTCCTGTTGGCTTTGATTATCACACTGTTACTCTGCTTAGACAGTTTCACTTTATCAGCAAATTATGATGGCCTTTCTTCCTTTTCATGACTGTTATTTCTGCATCATGAATAAGGGACAGTCTAAACAGATGTGAGCCAAAATGAGAGATATGAAAACACTGATGACATAATCATGAATAAGGGACATGTCTAAACAGATGTGAGCCAAAATGAGAGACATGAAAACACTGATGACATCATCTTAAGAAACTGGTAGGAAGAAAAAAATAAATAAATAAAATAAATATATATATATATATATATATATATATATATATATATATATATATATATATAAGCTGTATAGCTGTATACATTATTTTAAGAACACGTCTCATAGGTAGGTACTAGGCTATCGACCCAAGGGCCTAAGTAAGCCTAGCCAACAAGGTTCCCTGGCTTACGCCACCCAAGAAAGTTAATTTCCTATGCCCCTGTCGAGCAGTGTCACAAAAGTAATCCCCGGGGTGTATTTCCTATTTTCCACCATTCATCAAGATTTTTCTTGAAGAGTGCTAATGAGGAACTTTGCTCGACATAGATGGGTAACTTGTTCCAGAGTATGGGAAGTCTCTGGGACAGGAATCTATCCCTCCAGCATGTTCTGTGTATTGTGGTGACAAGGTTTAGGTCCCTAGAGCATGTAGCTCGGAGGAATTGGGATTGCTTTAGGTGTAGCATGTCCAACAGCTCTGGGTTTAACATAGCTTTATATGTTAGACAGAGATCACCTCGGACTAGGCGATATGCTACAGAGTAAAGCTGCAGTTTTTTGAGACGGTCAGTGTAGAGCATCTGTTTGAGGCCAGCAATCCTCTTTGTGAGGTACTTCTGTGGCCTTTCCAGCTGCTGCAGATGTCTTGTGAGGTACATTCCAAAAGGGGCGTTGTACTCTATAATGGGTCTAATGAGTGCCGAGCAGAGGGAGCAATGACCTCTTTTTTCCTGGATGAGAACCCTTTTGTGATAAGGTGTGCCACATAGTAGGATTTCCTGACTACTGTGGCAATGTGATTATCAAAGGAGAGACTACTGTCCACCTGGGTCCCAAGGTCTATTATCACACATTCGGCGTTACGTAGACTGCCATTTATGTGGTAGTTCATGGGTACAGAGTTTTTAACCAAAGGGGATGACAATGCACTTTTTGGCATTGAGCTTGAGGCCATGCCTCTGACACCAGGCATCTGTTTCAGTGAGGCCCTTATGTAGGATGTCCACATCATTTGGGGACTCGACTATGGCTACTAGTTTGCAGTCATCTGCAAACTTCATTAGCCAGAGACCTTCTGTGTTAGCCTGTACTTCAGAAAAGTAGATACCAAACAGAAGAGGTCCCAGGACTGAACCCTGTGGTACCCCACTTACCACTAGTTTGAAGTCAGATTTGGAGTCTGCAACTTTTACAGTGTGGATTCGGTCAGTGAGCCAGTTGGCAACCCATCTTGTGATGTAGGGATTTATACTTAGTTTAGTGAGTTTAGCTATAATTCCAGAAGGGGGGATGGTGTTGAAAGCCTTGGCGAGGTCAAGATAGGCTTTGTGAACCACCTTACCCTGGTCTACGGCTTTGGTGACTGCCTCAAAGATGTCGATCAGGTTCAGAAGGCATGATCTGCCCTTCACAAACCCGAACTTGGTGGGGTCCAGAGTTTGGAGGTTACCAATGTCTTTGTTTATGAGTTCCATGATGATGTGTTCCATGGCCTTGCAGACCAGGCTCGTCAGGCTAATAGGGTGATATTTGTCAGGATCAGTGGTGGCTCCCTCTTTGTGCAGTGGGATAACCGTTGCTGTGAGCCATTCAGTGGGCACAAAGCCTGACATGAGACTATGATTGAACATGGTGCTTAGGTGGGGAGCCAGTTTGTTCTGAAGATAGTGTAAAACGCAGCCTGGGATGTTGTCCAGTCCCATGGATTCTGTATTTTTTTGTTTTAGAGAGTGCAGCTTTTACCTGCATAGATGTAATTACAGGGACTCTGAATTCTTCCTGTATAGATATAGGCCCTTTGTGGGTGAGAGGGGGATATAGTTAGCACTGAACCTATCTGCCAGGATGTTGGCAATATCAGTTGGTTATGTAATTTTCTTGCTGTTGTGCCATAACTCAGAGCAGATCTGGGTGTTGCCATTGAGATTCTTGACATAGCTATAGAATGCTTTGTGTTTGCCCTTAGAATCAGTGGCGATTTTGTTTTTGTAGCTAGTTTGGAGGATCTTATAAGGGATCTCAACTTCTTACTGAGGCTGACCAGGGAGCTCCTCCACTCACGGGATTTTACTCTCTTTTGTAACAGTTTCTTCCTTCTGTTTTTGTTTATGGCAGAGGACCACCAGATTGGCTTCTTGAGGATAGCGTCTTGGTTCTGTTTGGGATAGCATGATCCATGCACTCGTGTAAGTGTTTATAGAGTGCATTTGTGTAGGATTCAAACTGTATTGTCCATCTGCATGGGTGTCAAAGTTTGCTACTTCTGTCTTAAGAAGCATAAGGTTGGCTTTGGAGAAATGTTTTACAGTAGTTTCCTTAATGGTGGGTGGGGGCGGGATGCGGATATCTAGGGTGATTCGTTTATGGTCGGATCTGACCAATGAGGAGTTGACTTCAGGTGTGGAACATGCTGGTAATGACTAGTTCTAGGATATTGTTGCCCCTGGTGGGAGTGTGGATAAGTTGATCCAGGGCACTGAAATTTATGAATTCTAGAAAGCGTTGAGCGAAGGAGTTGGTACATGAGTAGTTTTCCCAGTTAATGATGGGGTAGTTGAAATCGCCCATTATTAGGGTGTTTGGTTGAACCCTAATATAATATTTTCCATTATATCAAGAAAAGAGGAGTAAGAATCCTGGGGCATGGAGGGGGATCTGTAGCAAGCTACAATTTGGATTGCAGTTTTACCCAGAGTTAGTTACACTTGGATAACTTCGGATGCATTATGCTGCGCAACTAGCCTGGGGGTGTGGATATCCTTAATGAATATGGACACACCTCCACCTTTGGTGTTCTGGTCCAGGTTAGTTGGCCAAAAATTGTGGTATGAGGTATAGCCTGGTAATGCAGGGGTGCTCTCTAGAGCCTTGAACCAGGTCTCAGTCACTGCACAGATATCAATGTTCTCCATTTTAAGGCGTGCCTATGAATATAATGACTGAGATTATTTTGTTCTCACTTTGAATAATATTTTGACAGCAATTCTGTGAGGGGAGCATAGTATAATTCTGAGTCAGAATCAATGACAGCTGTGATATACTTATATGAAATACAAGAGTATATGACAGTCCTGCTAGTGTTTTTTTTTTTTTTGTTCTTCTACTTTGTATTCAACAGCATAGATTGAACTGATATATATATATATTTATTTCACTGAAAAAAAAAATATATATATATATATATATATATATATATATATATATATATATATATATATATATATTTCACTGAAAACAATATATTATATTTCACTGAAAACAAAACAAAAAAAAAAAAAATATATATATATATATATATATATATATATATATATAACTGCGGTGGTGGTGCTGCTGTAGCGTTGTCACCTCACAGTAAGACGTTGTCCTGTTCGATTCTCAGCTAGAGCGTCTTCTGTGTGGAGACATGCGTGAATAGGCGTAACTTCATTGAAGGTTGTGCGTCAGGGCCAGCAACGGAGTTCCGCTGTGGCGACCCCTAACCGGAAAAAGCCGAAAGACACAACAACAACATATATATATTTCACTAAAACAATATATATTTCACTGAAAACAATATATGTCTTCTTCTTCTTTCAGCTTTTCCCAGTTAGGGGTCGCCACAGCAGATCACCTGTCTGCTCATGACTGGCAGTGGAGTTTTACAGTGTCAAGTTGCCAGCCCGGTGCCCAACCTTCCACAGAAGGCACACACATGCACGCACTCACGCCTAGGGCCAATTTAGAGTGTTCAATCCGCCTACATCTTTGGGATGTGGGAGGAAACCGGGGCACCCGGAGGAAACCCACGAGACCACAGGGAGGACATGCAGACTCCGCACAGAAGGCACCCCAGCCATGGATCGAACCTGGGAACCTCTTACTGTGAGGCGGTAACGCTAACCGCTGCATCACCATGGCCGCCCTACTGAAAAAAAAAAAAAATATATATATATATATATATATATACACATATATATATATTTATTTATTTATTTATTTATATTTATATTACGGACTGAAAGCACATTTCACGGAAACACATTTGACTGTGCACAATTCACTGAAAGCTCAATTCACTGAAAACACAATTCACTGAAAACACATTTCACTGAAAGTTATATACGGCTTTTTCTCCACTGTAGTGCGACCCTGGGGTTAGTATATATAGAAAGGGGGAGTGTGGGGGGCACCACTGCCCACATCGGTGGGTGTGGGGGGTGTAGCCCCCCCAACTATTTTAAATATTTTGAACTGTATACATGGATACTTGTAATTGCAATAAATTACTCTTTACTGAACTTGATATATATCCAAAAAAAAATTATATATATTTATTTATTTATTTTTTTCACTGAAAACAAACAATCGCCTTATTAATACAAAATGTAGAAAACCAGTAGGACTCCCCACTACTCCCAGCCACTACCAAGTACACATGTGCACCCACAATATTTATTTGCATTCTTTGTTTCATTGAGCAAGAAATAAGCAGACAGTACAGGCAATCTTTTCACTGTGCTATGATGGGACTGGGGCTTTGAACTTTGGATGCAAGCCAAATACAGGAGATGTAGATATAAGAATTTGAAGGCATTTATTTAACATTGCAATATTTCTGGGTGAGTCAGCAGGGGGACTGGGGAATTCATCAACTTCACAATGGAAAATTACCCCGACCTTGCAAATGATACCCTTAATACTCATTTGAAATCATCTGAAAAAAATAAACAGTCTGTCCAGCTCAAGTTTAGTTCTGCCATTGAATGCCTAGTTTTCCAGTATGAGCTTATTCCTAGAGAACTTGAACCCATGAACTTTTAAATCACAAAAAAGATAGGTCACTATCTTTGCAGCATTTGCACTTCATAACAGCCTGCCAACGTGTGTGTATATTTTAAAACCCAGGGAACACAGTACTCATGCTACAGTAATAAAAAGAAACACTAGTGGTTGAAAGTAAAACAAACAGTCAATTAAGAATTCCATTAATGAAAAGTATTAATTACAGAGACTACAGTGGGCAGGATATTTAGTAATGTTTAGCTGCAGTGTCTATAGCAGGTACAAAATGAAGATAATTTACAGCATCTCATTTCAAACTGACTGAGAATAATCCAGACAATGCAAAAAAAAAAAAAAAAAACCTACCGTCGTAATTGACGATAATGATTGCCAACATATAATCTTTGCCCAACATAATGTGTGTTGAGGTCAGTATTCTCCCTTGTAAGGCTAACTACAGTACATTTCTTCTAGTCAGCAAATCCAAGATACTCCAACGTCCCCAAAATGCTTTTAGATCTGCTGCAGAGTGTGCCTGCGTGCACTGCAGACCATTAGCCCATGCATGTATTATGTTTTCTTCAGAGACAAGGATGCAGTTCACCTTCTCATCATGCAAGCATTAAACAGATATCACAACTAACAGGACTCTATTTATCCACAGTTAGGCTATGGCAAGACACGATATTGTACAACACACTGTCCACAGGCAGTCTATTCTGTCTGTCTGTTCGTCACTAAGCTCTGCAGCTGAGATCTTGCAGTGGTTTCTGCTCAGGGTGCCTCGGCTAAGGAAGTTACTATCTGCTACTAATCCTGATGCTGCCAGAAAATCAAAGAAGGTGGGAATTAACTGCCTTTTCAACTCTCAATTCCCCTAAGGAGGTTCTTTAACCCTGTGTCTCCCAGAATTAAATATAGTGCTCATAAAAAGAAATGAAATGGATTGAGTCCTTTACAGTTTCCAATGTGTTGCTGCAAGTATTTATTCTGCCAAGGTTTTTCAAGGACAAACGGAGACAGACTTGAATAATGGCACATATCTAGAGAGAACTGAAAATCAACAGATCTGCTTTAAAAATACATACATCTTTAAGCACTAATGATAGCCAGAGCATAATTACACCTAAATGTTTTGCATGGTTAAAATGCACAATTTAAGTCTAGTGTAGTGACGAGGGGCAGTAATGAAGCCAAAACATCAATCACAGCCTGACACTTTTGGCCCAAACCACATGAACTGTTGCATCTACTTACTGTTAAGAAAAATGCATATGTTTTGCTGTTTAGCCCTGAAACTGTAAAAGGAAAAAAAGTTGCTTTAGTTAAGTCCATCTACCAGTCTCTCTATTTATTGGGCATATTCCCCTTGCAAAGAAATATCCAGAAAGAAAAGCTCTTGTTATAAGTAAACGCACACACATAGATAAGTATATAAAATAAGCAGTTTGTAGATACACCACAGTTCTTCAAGTACAATTATCTTCATGTTCAACTCATACATGTTATGGATAAACCTACCGTGACTCGCGCTCAGGTGTGTAATATTACTAAAATATGGCATATGAGAATCTGTACTTTTGAGGCCATCATACCTCTCAAATTGCAAGCACAAGAAATCTGGACAAAGCCAAAAATAATCAGGGGACAAAGGCACAAAAACAGGCACAAATTTTAAATATTGCTTGTATAAACTTAGAAAGTTGCCAGGTTCATACCTCTCAAGTGTACCTCATTACGAGGAACGTACCTCATTTGGGATCTTAAAAAGTTCATGTTCCTCGAAGTTCCACATTGAAAGGGTCTATAACACATTCCATGTTAGGAATTTTTTACATAAAATCCATGGTAAATAGAAATAAATCATATTAATTCACTAAAAGATCTTCTTTATAAGTATAGCCAGCATATTTTAACCATCATATGACCTTCCTAGCTAAAGTCGTTAGTAAGCCATTAGTAAGTGTTCCACATTTTGCTCATTTGTTCCACATTACAAGGGCTAGTGTTCCTCATTTTGGAAATGGAAGGTTGAGAGCTATGGCCAGGTTAATGATTTAGTGTTACCAAGCATTTTCTGAAGGATATGAAGTCTGAAATTTAAATGCCAGTCATCATTTAGTGACTTTGGTCCTCACTAATTTGAAAAAAGCCACACATTTCATGAGGAAAAGACCAAAAATATGGGGCAAAAATCTAGACATTCTGTGAAAATCTGGACAGTTGAAAGCATTTCATCAAACTATGTTTAATGCCTTTAAAACTACATTTCATAATGCAAGTCATTCGTTTGATTTTATGCTCTTGAATTTTTGCCTGAGACTTGGGCTACAGCTGCTAAAGGTCTTGGGATCAAGTCAGTTATTTCTTAAAGGTGAAATGTGATGAAACATTGACCTGTCTTATCAGCCTGCCATATGTTAAAGGATTAAGGCAAAATACACCAGGTGTACAAGTTCCTAAATTTAGTGCAGCTATTTGCTTTCAAAATGCCCAGAATCTCTACCTTAATATGGAAGTTTGCCTGCCAGTTAGCACAGGGGATTAAAAGTTTAAGGTGCTAATGTGCTGCTCCCACAGGCCAGGGTACAGGTTTGATTCGTTTCACTCCATTTGATTACTTTATGATTCTGATCACTTTATTTAGGTTCATAGTTTCATAGGTATATATCAAGCTAATGGCCACCAGGGTCTTTATAAGCCTAGCCATGAAATCCAAGCCAATTGTGTTCCTATGTATCACAGAGACTTATTAGGTGGGGGTATGTTAGTTAGTAAGTTTCTACAGGTTATGTAGTAGGGTAGTGTTAGTTTGAACAGTACTGTCTGCCTTTGTCTATTAGAGACACAAGGACGTGATCTGGGGTGAATTTCCGATTTCCCATACATTGGTCAAGGTTATGCTTAAACAGAGTTAGGGATGGACTCTGTTTACATGGATGTGAGCCTGATCTAGAGCATGGGGATCTTCTGAGAAAAATATCTGTCTCACCAACATGTCTTACTTATGTCACAAGCAAAATTTAAATCCTTGGAGCTAGTGGTTCTGATGCTGTTTGTTTTGCAGATTTGCAAAAGTTCCATCAGGGCTAGATCCAAGGATGCCTTGTATGCCCAGCATAGATCACCTCTCAGTAACCTGTAAGAGAGAGAAAATAGAGATAGGGTTTTAAGGCAATCCTTATTAGACAATGTGTTTATACTCTGAATTCTCCTGGTAAGGATCCTTTGTGGATGTTCCAGCTTATTGCATATGTCTGCTCAGGTACATGCCGAAGGGGGCATTATACTCAATGTTGGGTCTGATAAGGACCAAATAAAGTGGCACTATGATTTCCTTGGACCTGGATGCCATGCCCTTATTTAAAAGTTGAGTGCACAGAATGATTTTCTTACTACCTTGGCCACATGTTGGTCAAATGCTAAATTATTTTTTATATACTGTATGTTCTCAGATCTCTGAAAACCAGGTCAGCTCTTAGAAGAGTCTTATCAATGAAGTAATTAGCCTGAGTGGCAGTTATTCCAAAAGACACTATAATGCATTTCCTCGCATTGAGTTTTAGTACATAACTTTGGCACCAGTCATTTGTCTGTTAGATCCTCTTGTAAGATGTGTCATGGGGAAATCTATGATAGCTCCCAATTTGCAGTTATCTGTGAACGTGGTCAGCCAAAGGCCCTTGACACTAGCCTTTACCTCTGAGAAGCAGATGCCAAATAGAGGTGGTCCCAGCACACAGCCCTGAGGTACCCCGATCTCTTAGTGGAGGTGGTATTACCAAACTTGACTTCCTGGGTCCTGTCTGTGAGGCAGCTGGCAATCCAGCAAGTTATGTAGGGGTTTATGCCCAGTTCAGTGAATCTGTCAACTATACCTGAGTGGGATATTGTATCAAACACCTTAGCCAAGTCCAGGTATGCTGTATGCACCATTTTCCCTTCATCCATAGCCTTGGTGACCTTCTCAAAAAAGTGCACCAGCTTTAGTCATCATGATCTTCCCTTGACAAAGACAAACTGGGTTGGGACCAGTGTCTGAAGGTTGCCTGTGTCTGTCGATCATTTTCATGGTAATTTATTCCATGGCTTTGCACTTTAGACTAGTCAGACTAATAGAGCTGCAGTTTCTGGGGTTAGTTGATGATGCACCCTTGTGAAGCGAGATAACTGTTGCAGTCTTACATTCTTGTGGTACAAAGCCTGTTTTGAGGCTGTAGCTGAAAAGTGACTAAAAAGATTTTGATAGGTCATGTCTCAAGCTATTAAGGAGGCATTTAGATATGTTACTGATACATGTAACTCCATACGAATTGCAGGAGATATTACTGGGCACATTGTGGAACCTGCAAAGAGCACTTCTGGCTAACATCAAAGATTGAAACAACACTAATTTCATGAACTGTTATCGTACTTTGACTTAGGGACAGGGTCCATTCCCATCACAGTATTAGAAACCCAAAAGACTTGGAGAAATTAAAAGAGACAGGCATCCCAGGATATTGTCAGGACCCACTGAGGCTGTGTTTTTGGCTTTAACAAGTACCACTAGGAACTGCTCCCTGTTAACAGCCAAGGGGTTATGCTAGTAGGTATTTCATGGGGGAGTGGCGGGGGAAGTGGGGGTGAAGTTTGAGCAGAATGTGTCAGCCATCAAATTTGCTTTGTCAATCTGCTCAGTGAAGATGGCTCCATTGACCACCAGTTCAGCACATTAATGTGTGCTACTTTTGAGGTTTTGGACATAACTGTAGAAGGCTTTGTGGTTGTCTTTAGCCTGTGAGGCTATCTTGACCTCATAATTGGCCTTGTTGGATTTAATTAGTCCTCTAAGTTTCGTGTTTTGTTTAATTAGAGAGCTCCTTTCATTATGGGAGTTGCTCATCCTGATTTTAGCCATGACTTTTTTCCTTTTGTTATACACCCTGTGCCTCAGGCAGCTATGTACCTTGCATTGAACAGCATTCTACTCTCACCAAGAATGATGCCACAGTATGAACAAAAGATGATCAGCTTCAATAGTTAGTGTAGTTTCTGGTGTCTGTCCAGGGGGACTTTTGGCTATGCCTTTGAACAGGGGCAGTAAAAGGGGCAGTAAAAGTGCAGTTGGCTCTTTTTCTAGTGGAATATGGTAGTTCTCACAGAACAATGCCACACAATTAAATTGGGCTGGCATCAAGTTTAAGCACGTCAATCAACAACAATTCACAACCTGCACACAAACAACAGGATGTCTGAAAGAACCTGCATTAACTAAATAATCAAGCTCTGTATCATGGCAGTGCATTTGTATGATGGCAGAAGGAGACAGTAAGCCTATCCAGACTGCTCTTTAAGTGCAATTAATAATTCCTCCTACCCATAATCCCTACCTCACTCTTTCTCTACCTGTACCTTGCCCTCTTGTACGTCTCTGTGGTTCCCCTGTATACCATTTATTTCAGTAATCCAATCCACTCTATAAGGAAGCACTTTCTGAGATCAGGTTAGTAATTAGTGTACAGTCTGCTGTCTGTGGCCGTTCACCCTCTCTGCTCTTCCTTGCCAGGATGACTCCTCTGCACCTCTCTGACATAATCTGTGGTCCCATATAAGTCACCACACCCATTTCTTCTTGTCCCTTATTAGACCAACTCCATATTCTATAGTCTGTCATTATATCTTTTCCTGTACCCCATGCACTTTGTTGGTAGCTTTTCTCTGGACTCCTTCCTGCAGCTTAATGTCTGTTTCCTAGGGTTGCCTCAACAACTGCACATAGTACTCAAGAAATGGCCTGATGAGGGCTTAGTTGAGTGGAAACATTACCTCTTTGTTCCTAGAGTCTTTCCCATTGAAGAAATACCCCATTATTTAATTTGTTGCTGCCACTACCCTCTCAGTCTGTTACTGGTAATTCAGTCCAGATGTCATCTAAATCCCAGGTCCTTTTCCTTTTCTGTTTCTATTAGTTATACTCAAACAACTGAAGCAACATCCAGGTTGTTCTGGCCCAAGTACAGTACTTTGCATTTTCTGCACGTAACCACAGGTGCTACCTTTCTGCCCTCTCAATAATTTTTTTCTAAGCTCTTCCTTAGACATTTGCAAGCCACCAGAGCTTCACCTGTCATAATGTCATCAGTAAGGAGGCAGATCCTGTTTTCTCTTTCCTCAGGTTACTTCTGAAACAAACACACTGAAGAGTGCCTGACTCAAGACTACCTTCTGCAGTCCACCACCAATCACTTTCATTATTCCTAAGATTATAGCAAAAGGATAATAAACAATACCAATAAGGGCTCACCGATGCCTCACAAGACTGTCAAATTCTAATTTTATACAAATCGTCATCATCATCATCATCATCATCAGGTCACCATTGTATCTGTTGTTACACAGAAATGGGTGTCATCAACATTAGTCAATGTGATCAAACCACCTGTGGCCAATGTTTACACCACCAAATGGCTAGCCCTGATATAGTGCAAGACAGAAAAGAGATAAGGCTCTCATTCAAATTTGTTCCACAGATGTGCACAAATTCATTACATGCAGTTCACAAAAACAGCATTTTGTGAAATATATAATTTGCAAAAACTTCTCAAAATTTTATGGATTTAAAATCTGAGTTTTAGAAAAAGGTTTTATAACTGGTCTGGTGGACCCCTGCCATAAATAAACTGTACAACAGAAGGAGGAAGCTACTACATGATAGAGCAAAATCCCTAATAGGGAAGGCATCTCTGATCAGTACTAGCAAAAAATTACGATCCATCATAAAATCCTCCAAGGCTAGCTTCGAGAGAAAAATTGCACAGGACACCAAAGACAATCATAAGGCTTTTTTCAGTTATGTTAGAAACCTGGGATGCAACTTCCAGACTTGTTCTGAGTTGATTCTAAATGACAAAAAATACACTGAACCCACAGACATTGCCAATATCCTGGCAGACAGGTTCAGTGCAAACTCCCCCCCCCCCAAAAGAGCAAGTATCTATCCCAGCAGAGGGCTGCCTCCCAAACATCTCAGATGCTCAGGTGAAGGCTGCCCTCTCCAAAGCAAAAAACACTGCTTCCATGGGACCAGATGGCATCCCAGGCTGCCCTACATGAACTCCAAGAGGAACTAATCCCTCAAATAAAACAGCTATACAATCTCAGCCTCACTACAGGATATGTGCCCACAGAATGGCGTACAGCAACAGTGGTCCCACTCCACAAAGGTGGAGCCTCTACGGACCCTGGAAACTATCGCCCCATAAGCCTGACTAGCTTAGTCTGCAAGGCTATGGAGAGGATCATCATGGAGCTCATAAACAAAGACATTGAGGACCTACAGACACTAGATCCTACCCAGTTCGGCTTTGTCAAGGGCAGATCCTGCCTTTTGAACCTGGTTGACTTCTTTGAAACAGTCACCAAAGCCATAGATGAAGGGAAGGTAGTCCACACAGCCTATCTGGACCTTGCAAAGGCATTTAACACAATACCCCACTCGGGCATCATAGATAAGCTATCCAGCTTAAATATAAACCCCTATGTCACAAGATGGGTCGCAAACTGGCTCAAAGACAGAACCCACAGAGTGAGAGTTGCTGGAGCCATGTCAGACTCGAAACCAGTCACAAGTGGCATCCCACAGGGTTCTGTCCTGGGACCACTCTTGTTCGGTATATACTTTCCCGAGGTACAGGCAAACGTGGGAGGACTATGGCTCACCAAGTTCGCAGATGACTGCAAACTGGGCCATAATCAACTCTCCAGCTGACACAAACATCCTTCAAAAGGTCTCACAGAGACAGATAACTGGTGCCAGCACCATGGTTTAAAGCTAAATGCCAAAAATGTATAGTCATACCCTTTGGCAAAACAATGTGCCCACAAATTACCACATAGGCGGAAACCCATTAAGTACAGAGAAAGTTATTAGGGACCTGGGGACCCAAGTTGATAGCAATCTCTCCTTTGAAAACCACATTGCCAAAGTGGTTAGAAAGACCTTCTACATAGCCCACCTTATCACGAAGGGTTTCACATCTAGATCAAGAGAGGTAATCGTGCCCCTTTATTCATACCTCATCAGGCCCATCATAGAATACAATGCCCCTTTTGGGATGTACCTTACCCGACACCTGCAGCAATTAGAAAGACCCCAAAAGTATCTCACCAAGAGGATCAAGGGTCTCAAACAGATGCCATATGCTGCTCGGTTAAAAACTCCAGCTCTACTCAGTTGCATACCAACTACTTCGAGGCGATCTATGCCTGACATACAAAGCTATGTCAAATCCAGAATTAATGGACATGCTCCACCTCAGTAAATCTAAATCCCTTAGAGCCACATGCTCGAGGGACTTGAACCTCAGCACAGAAATAAATAGAACTTGCTGGAGGGACAGGTTCATAACCCAGAGGCTCCCTTCACTCTGGAATAGAATTCCAGTTCATGTGAGGCAGAGCACCTCACTGAATCTCTTCAAGAGGAATCTCGATAAGTGGATGGGGGATCGTAGGTTTGTCCCAGGGATTACTCCTGTGTCACTATTAGACAGAGGCACAGTAAACTAAACCTTAAAAAGGGCACAGTATACTCAAATCAAGTGGTGGCGTAAGCCATACAGAATCAGGCTAGGCTTATAATTGCCCCAGGGCAGATAGCCTAGTATGAACCTATGAACCTATGAACCTATGAACCTATGAACTATAGTGCATACATCATTTTTGCAAAATGTAGTATTCTTCACAGCTACCTACTGAACCATGAGTAATTGCACACCACATTGGACATGGTGGGGAATACTGAAGTAGAGACTGTAAAACAGAAAAGGTAGAGTTGCACTGATTTTGATCCTGCAGTAGTTGCAAGCTATACATTTCGTTGGAGGTTAATATTGCATATAAAGGAGATAAACATTAAAAGAATAAGTAATCATATACTTTTTTCAAATATAAATACATCAATTACTCTGGCTGAGACATAAATATTTTTAGCAGTATTTACTGCAGTTTCCGAAATGTGGAATGAATAATTACTTTAGTAGGAATTTCCAAGGTAAATAACAAGAGAGGTCAAAGTCATCAAGGTAAGTGAAGGAAAAACACATGATACTGAACACAGGCATCTCAGCCAGTATTGAGAATTACTGTGTCTCCATGTAGGAGGCATTCTGAGTATGTGACTTCACTGCCGTGAGTCTGAGAGGGAGAAAAAAAATGATTCTGGATGGGAATCTTGGAAATGTATTTAATAGATGGTGAAACAGGATCAGAGAAAGAAAGGATGAAAGAACAATGCCTAAGAAGAAGGGGGAAGGGGCTGCACTACTGGTAATACAGTGGACGGCATCCAGGGTATCCTGCTGTAAAGCCATCTTACATTATATCAGCAAAATAATGATGCATCTCATTAACATAGAACTGGAGGAAAATGGGGGGGGGGCACTATGGCATGTCAGAAGTGATTGATTCATAGGTTCATAGGTTAGTACTAAGCTAACTGCCCTTGCGAGCCATTTTAAGCCTAGTCAATTATCCCTTGTGAGACTCAAACCCTGCACCTTGTGTTTGTAAGGCAAACACCTTAACCATTAGGCCACCCTTCCTCATTAAACATGGTTTAATGAGGGTTTGGGAGTTGAAGGAGTTAGAAGAGTCACTGATAAGTCAGGGTATAGAGCTGTCAATCAGAAAGTGTCAGTAACAACCTTCACTGACTGGTCATTTGGGGAACTGCTGATTTGTGTCAGGACAAGTACAAGATTCTAATCACTTGTTAGTCAGATCAGGTGGACAGCAAATAACATCGATCATTACTGAAACGTTGGGGAGGGTAAGTCAGGCACGCAAGGGCTTGCAGGATAGGTATAGGTCAAGGCAGTATGGATATCAGTCACTGAATTTTAGGTATGAGAGGTAGGTAGGAAGGGCCTCTGATCATTGACAGGTGGTGGGGGGAGTGTAAGTGGTTCGAGTCACCACCAGGTCAGGGTAAATGATTAGGGATGGCTGCTATGTCTCTTTTTATAGGGATCAGAGTTAATGGGGAGCTCCCGTTTTATTGTTAGGCTGGTGAAGGTGTGTTCAATGAGATGTTAGGATAAAAGATATAAAAAAACTGAGCCATCAGGATACCAGATGGGTTGAGCTCCATGATTTCCTTGAGGACTCTACTAAAGGTGCTCAAGAATCATATACTTCTGGATCCAGATGTACTTAAAAAACATTTAGGATATTCATGGGTGTACTTATGCATATGTCACTTTTTAAATCATTTATATATTTTATGCAGTAATATGTGCTAGAACCTAAATAAAATATATATTTATTCCAGTTCATTGTTATAAATTTTGTTAAATGACTTTTTTTTCAGACCATCTAGCTGGCTATACTTTTTTAATAACTCTGTCATCTTCAGAGGGTTTTTTTTCAGTAACAGAAAGGTATACTGTCTTGAAATATTTACTTTCTGGGGTTGGCTAGGGGTACACTTATGTGAGGCAGAGGTACGTTCTGGAAGATGGTACATAATTCTAAAAAAAATATGGGTCCACTTATCTTTATGCCCTTTTCATGGCTGGAGCAAGGAAATTATCCATTATTCTGCAATAAACTCCGACTAGCTTCAGGAGCAAATCCTACAGAAACAGGCAAATACTGACGTTACAGATAATCAGGTACCCTCCTCCTCCCATACTTGCACCCATTCAAAAGGAAAGGATTAGTGTAAAACACATAAGTACCTAGTAACCAAATGACAAGTCCTTACATGCTTTGCTCTTAACAATATGAAATTTAATGATACTGTCTGGCTGCTGGGTATATGCTATAAAGTTTTCCCATGAATACAGGAAAATTCTAGAATTATTTATTTAGTTATTTATTATTTTAGTTTGTTTACTGGGGTACTACACTGATCACTGTAGACCATTTGCAGGCACAGCAAAGGTGAAGATAGTCCAAAAAAAGAAAAGAGAACACATTCACAAACATAGAGTAATCACAGACAGTAGATAATCCCTTAGACAACTGATTGTTGTATCTTTCGGCTTTTCCCGGTTAGGGGTCGCCACAGCGGAACTCCGGTCCGCTAATGATTGGCAGTAGAGTTTTACGTACAGAGTTGCCAGCCCTGACGCACAACCTTCAGCGAAGGTACACCCATTCACACATGTCTCCACACAGAAGACGCTTTAGCTGAGAATCGAACAGGACAACGTCTTACTGGGAGGCGACAACGCTACAACTGATATAATATGTAAATGATAATAGCAGAGTATAAACTCAAATGTGAATTAATTTTAGTAGTAAATATGAGAGGAAAGCAACAGCTGAGTACAGAGGATCAAAGTAGAAGTGATGGAGGTGAGGAGGAAGTTAGGTTATGTGCCCAGTGGAAAAGTACTTGCAGTCAGATTTTTGATGAAGGTGTGATCTGAGCTGAGATCTGAAGATGGGGAAATGAGAAGGCATCTTTAAGGTTAAGGGGGAGGGACTGCCAGAGTTTGGATGCAGCGATGAAGAAGGAATTGTCAGTACAGTGCAGTTTAAAGTGGGGTGTCTGGAGTAAGGGAATTAATTGAGAGAGGTCGCAGAGGTTGCAGGGAGTGGTTTTAGTATGGAGGTTGGCTGCAAGAGGTGGAAATGCACCTGGCTGAAGTAGTTTGAAAACAAGAGACCCTAGGAGTAGCTCAACTATGTATAAAACTAGTAGCCATTTGGCCTTGGAGTGGGTGCTGCAGTGGTGTTCCTGAGGGAAAGAATTTGAAATGAATTGGCAGATTTTGTTTTCAATGGACTACGGAAAGGATGAGTTTTTTTAGAGGCTGCGGCTATGTTGGGGAGCCTGTGTTCAAGTGGAGAAAGGAGGACTCCTTCACCTTTTGCAGCTCTAACTGGTCCAGGGAGAAATGGAGATATTTTCCAAGACCAGAATAAAAGAGAAATGATCTTTTACCTGGTGTTTTCAACTGGGCTTTGAAAGTTAACTGACTGATGTAGCAATAAACTTCCATATTTAAAATATGGGATTGTTTCTATTTGGCAGCCATTGAGATCTGTGATGTTAAAATATTTAGGACTCTTTTTCAGCTTTTGTGCAGTTTCAAATATTATACATTTTGCTTTACAGAGATTTAGGAGTAGCTTAGCCAAGAATAAAGGGAACATAAGAACCAACAAAACAAGCCCACAAAAAAGCTGTAAATACCAGAACCCAAGGAACCACAATAGCCACAGGCATCCAGGAGCATACAAAGCGATTTAATAGTCCATAAAATAAAAATACGTCAAATTGATTAAGCACTTTTGTGTGATAACATACACAGACTTCATCAGAATCAATACCCAAACAAGAAATACTTTAAATCCCTTACTCATAAAATTACATGATTATTCCCCTCCAATCAAAAGATAAAATATTAGACAATGGATAGTATGATAGAAAACTCACAGGCTGACAGTAAAAAAAAAAAAAAACAACTTAAACAAAATAACATCTAAGACTCAAAACACTGCCTATAGATACATGATTATTGAGACCGGGTAGGGCCATGGTATAGCTTAAGTTGTCAAAGTAATTCTCGTTTTTCAATTAAATCTTCCCACAGCCCACCCCTAGGGTTTCTCACAACTTGTTCCAACCCAAAGAACAAAAAATAATGCTCCGAATGATTTGAAATGTGCTTAAACAAAGCATTCTTAATATTTTGTTTACTGATATCTAAAAGATGTTCATAAATATGTTCTTTTAACTTCCTTTGAGTTTTTCCCCACATAGAACCCATCACACTTTTGACACTTGGCGAGGTACATAATTCCTTTAGTGTTACAATTACAATGGAACCAAGGTTTTATAACAATATGGTTGACACTCACTGAATCACCGAACAGAATATGCTGACCATATCCAGAGCCTATCTAGTCTGTGTAGACCTACAGTGAGCCCACGGGTGTGTACATCCACCTTTCCTGTTTACCTTTCCCTTCCAATTATTCTAACTTTTCTTAACAACTTCACCACATTTCCACCACTATAAGAAATTCAGGAAGTAAAAATTAAGAGCACTTTTCAGAATAAACATGCTCTGAATGCAAAATTATCTGAAAGCCAATAGTCCGTAATGAAACTTGAGAATATATACTACATATTAGCATATCCTGGAACAGCAAATCTTGGAATGTCAAATCTAATACTGTAGGCCACCTGTTAACAGTAGATGTTTCTCTGCATTGAAATTTCCTAATGGCATATATTGACTACATTGTTTGTGCTTTACAGAGCTGTCAAACAAGAAGAAAGTAAGTTTTAGTTTTGTTCTATCTTTTCCCTCTTCTCCATGTTTGTTTGACCTCAGAGTAGGTACTCATAGAAACCGAGGTTGGGAAGGTTTGCCCTGATACTGGAATGCTGCAGGGAAGCTTCCTTCCTGCCTTTGTGACTTTTTAAGAGTCACTGTTCTGAACTAGTGATCTCCCATGGCTTCAAACGTTTTTAAATTTAATCATATCCCCATTAAACAAGACATGTAATTTGCAGTGAAAACAAAGTTTGTGCCCTTAAACCACCATGACAAGAGCTGTATTTCCTATATCCCCAAGAGTATGACTCTCAGCTGCTACTTACAACTTTGCAACACCTACGCTGCACTATCGGCAGAGCTAATGGCATACCACTCATTTGCGGTACTGAAAGTGGTGTATCCTCCATCTGCTTCCAGTTTCCATCACCCAACCCCTGCAACCCAAAGAACAGATAAAAAATTAACAGAAGCATTCTCTGCCACTAGACACAGATAGATGAATCAGCACATCAATCTCACATCATGTTTATTCTGGCACTTTCCAAATGCTAAATAGCTGACATAGACACTCTTGACTATATTATCAATAGGCCATATCAGTAAACTTGTCTTTCAGTAAACATGACATTTGGTAATGTTCTGTTCTGGCTATACATACATTTACAAATGCAAAGTTAGTCCCAGTTCTTCAGAACATTATTAAGCTTCCCATAACTAAGCCGCCTTTTCTTTGAAGCAATGCTGTCTGATTTCCATCATGAATTTGCACTATTGTTTCTGCAGTTCAGTACCACTCAGTTTATCTTTCAGGATCCTATATATTCAAATAATACAACATCTTTTTCACTCTCTCTCACTGTCTTTTGATCCCTGGGCCTAACACACTAAAGCATTAACCTCTCTCATAGTGCATTTTTCCTGTCCAAATAATTATCATCATAGCCTTCATTTGCTCTCTTTCTGTCAACTAATATGCATCCTGAGATACAGCCTTCAGAAATACATGCAATATTCCAGCTGAAACCTTACCAGGGATCTGTGAAGGTGTAAAAATCAGATTTTTTTTCTTATTCTTTTCTGCTCTGGTCATAACCCAAACATTTTAGAGCTGCCTTCTTCCCTTCTGTCTCAAGGTACAGATTATTCCTCCAGCAGATCGTTGGTGGACATCCAGGCATGAACAAGCATCTTATTGTTCCTTGACTGGGTAACTGTACTTGCTGGCTGCATTATCCTTGGCAAGCCTGGAACTCACTCTTACACTAGATCAGGCAGCTCCACAACAGCCTGGGAAAGTAGAATTTCCACAATATTGGCTACTGATCCATGCACACTTCTACACAACCACAGCTGCAGTGCACAGATATATTGTTTGCCCACTCCCATGTATGCTGCCTTGAAGCAACATTCAGCTTCTACTGGGTGCCGTTACTGTAGCAGAATGAACTAGCCCTCACCAAATGATCCAGCACCTGAAATGGTCCTCTAACCTGGGTCATCTAGGTCATAGTCAGGGCTTCACCTCTCTACACCACAGATTCAGATGTAAACTTGTATTTTGCTTTTCACATATGATATCAGAAAGAGGTATGATTTCCTTATTTAGGATTGTACAGTAACACTGCATAATATGCTGTACATTTTACAACAAAACGGAAATATTTGACAAAGTATTATAGAAGTCTAGAATTAAAAGTTAAAAAGAGGTTGCCATTTTGATTAACTTTAATCTGCATTCCGTAAACAGGACAGTCAGTAATTTACTTCTGCTGTAATAATATACCTCATTAACTCGTGATCGCAACAGTCTGCATTCTTGCTCAGGTATGACTGGGTTTGTTGACTTGCAGAAAAGTAACATGATATCTATACATCCATGCAGTGTTGAACAGTAATTGGCCTGCCAGCACGTGATTAATCCTGCATCTCTCAATCTGGAATACTAGTTTCCTTGGGGAGGACTGCTACAGGGAAAGCCCAAATGAGTCTGAAAACATAGCCTATTTAAAGCATTAACCATTCATTAACTTTAAGAGACTTCAGGTTAAATGAAGAAGGACAACAGAAAACGAATGTATTTGACTACAAGTCAATAGTACAACAAATGTCGTGTGTCAATGGGAGGAGGTTCTGCTCCCTGTTATGTGCAACATTTTTTTTTTTTGTTTAGGAGGTCCAAAGTACATGCATGATATCTAGGGTAAGCTGACTAACTTTTGTCTGGCTTGATGGAGGCAGAATGATACCATCAGCCTACCTATGGATTAATCTTTTCCTCTTGGTACAGCCCAGGAGAAAAGTCTGATGTTATAGTGAAACGGTGCACAGAGGGAAGCTCTTCTCTGTTATGGCATGATGCCAGAGCATTTCTATGGGCAAGGCTTGTAAAGGCTTCAGGGCCATTAGCCTTACACACACCTATGAACCTATCAACCTATAAACGCTTCTGCCTGTGACTTGAAATGCCCTGTGCTGTGAACATAGCCAGCTGCTAACTGAAAGGCTACGAATGACCATGTTTCTATAAGATTTATCCTATTGTCAGGATCCTTTCAGTTAGCTGCACTGTTGACCATCATAAATGGGCCATTTTACAAGTAACCAGTAGAAGCAGCTACCCAGTGCTGGGGGAATTTACAGTGACAATATACTCATCACAATTAGCTGTATTCAATACTGTTTTGATCTTATTTTCAATTTTGCTATCTGTCAGTTTCAGTATTTACAGAGAGCTTGGACCCCTACCCCATGTCCTCATTGCAAAATGTACAAATAACACACTGTAAATACGGATGTGTGCTTTAAAAATGGACCGACTGTCTACGATGCTCATAAAGCCTAATGCTGCCTTCTCACTAAGCCCATTACTAGATGACTTTAGCTCTCAGTCACCAGCAGCATTCATCTTCTGCATCTGTTGCTGCGGAAACCAACACTTCAGTTTTTATGTTCTCTTACATCTGTTTCCAGGGAAACTTGCTGCTGGTTATTAGATGTGATGCAGAATGAATTACGGGTATAAATCACTTATTTTGTTTGGATCACGTTAATGTATAATGGCCTGTATCAACCTCATACATCTGTTGCATCCATTCTGCAATAAATGCATGCATCTAAACCTTGCATAATTAATGGTTTTGGCTGATGAATTGCTTAAATACTATTCTTTAATGATTATGTTAAATTGTGCAGAAGAATAAAACAAAAGGAGAACATGCATGCAATATATGTTGCTATTTGCAAAGAAGGTGTAGCAAACACCGATATAAAAATGATCAAGACTGAAAGAAATATTATGTTGTAGGATTTAAAGACAGCTCATAAAATACATAAACTGTTTTCATTTTCTTTTACTTCTAATGTTAGATTTGGACTCAATATGTTAGAAGACAAGTTGAAGTTATTATGTAATGTGTGTTACTAGTTATTTTTTTGGTTGGTGTATAAGATTAAGCTAACTGCAGAAACGTGGATAATACTTTAATGCTGTCCTGTGTTTCACATCTATTTGGTACTGCATTAATCATTTTACAGTTTGGATTACAAAGTAGAAAATATATTCATAGAAGAAGAAGTCATACGAGGAAAAAAGAAAAACATAATCTGGTCAATGAAAGGAATTGCATAGCAAAAGCGATGTAAACAACACAAGATGTAGGACAAGTTTCTTAATAATTACTCTTCTCCTATTGTCCATAATGTTCTTTAATCTGTAAAAAATATTCCTTTAAAAATAGTTGTTGGTAAGGAAATATATGAAAACCTAATGAGTATAACTTTACTTTTATGTAGTCCTGAGTAATCTTCCTATCCATCCTTATATAAGAATGGCAGGCATCATGTTGTGTCTTTCGGCTTTTCCCAGTTAAGGGTCGCCACAGCAGAACTCCGGTCCGCTAATGACTGGCAGTAGATTTTTACGTGCCGAATTGCCAGCCCTGACGCACAACCTTCAACGAAGGTACGCCCATTCACACATCTCTCCACACAGAAGACGCTCTAGCTAAGAATCGAACAGGACAACGTCTTACTGTGTGGCGACAATGCTATTTTGTTAAAAGCACTGACAAGGCATAACAACCACCATTCAAGAAGCCTGTGCTGTACAATATCATTCAAGCCACATCCTATGGCTTTTAAACATAGACTCAGATGAGTGATCATTAGTTACAATCACACATACTTGGCATTTCTTGAACTAATTAAACCAAAGAAGTTAATCAAGTAATTATGATAATTAAAATGATTGTAATAACACCCATTTGTTAAGCAGGCAGGTCCACTGGACATACAGTCCCTTTTCAGGGGAGACTCAGGAGCAATGCCAGGTTAAGTGACTTGCAGAAGGTCACATAGTAAGCCAAAGAGGACAGAGAGAATTAAACCCTGTACCACAGGAACTGCAACTCACAGCCTTAACCATTTTCACAAAGTGCCACGCAATGTTGGCTGCATAGCATAATGTAATAAAGCCTTGACTACAGTCCAGATGACCCTGGTTTGGATTAGCAGCCCAGCCACTGGAAGATCAGATACAAGAGGAAGAGGAAAGAAGACACACATACCTGTTTGCCTCTATCAGTGGATGAGGGGAGAAGAACAAGTTCAAGAGGCTAGCCGTTGAATGTTGCATGGTGTAGAATGAAAGAAAAGGAAATAGGCAACCATTGGGTTAGGTGTATGGGTGGAAAATGGGGCAGTGTGTCAGCAAAACAGGGTAGGGATACTCTAAAACTCATACCTTATTTCATGTTTAGGCCTGCATAAATAGCCATCATGTCAAAGTGCAAAGGGCCTTCATATATACGTACATGCTAGCAGTTGGTAGGTGATGCAGAGGGTTAAGACTGTGAGTTGTGGTTCCTGTGTTTGATTCCCTCAGTCATCATTTGCCTACTGTGTGACCTTAAGCAAGTTACTTAACCAGACATTGCTCATAGGTCACCCAGGAAAAGGGACTTTGTGTCCAGTGGGCCTACCTGATTAACAGATGAGTATTACTATTATTATTAGCCAACTACAGCCAAACACAGTATGATGACCCTTGCCTACCTGCTATAAACGTTGTGTTGTGAGGCACCAGTGTCTGTGTTAATCATAAGGCTCTTTCCATTCAATGAATGACTACACTGAGGTATGCTCAAATATGTGGAGACCCTGAATGGGTACGAGCAGTGGCTCAAGGAGAAGGACTGATGTGAGGGGTAGCTGGCCATACACCTAAGGACCGCTGATCCCCTACAGTATTAGAGCTGAGACACTGATGCAGAAAAGCAGTATGATCACATGATTCGCATTCACCAATATGTTGATCATTTAATCCTTAATCTACTTTCTGCCCTTAACTCACTCTTCTCACTAGCTCTCTCTAATCTTCCTTCACTACTCTTTCTACTGTCTTCTAAAATATATTAAGCAAATAGCATCAGAGAAACATTCTATTGTAATTGTCTTGCCTTCATGCAACTACATTATGATAAAATTGGGTTTTTGTAACCACTTACCCCAAAAACTATATTCATCTTAATGACATATTTTCTTTTTATACATCTTGAAATAGTTTTACTATACTCCTGATTATTGACACTGTATAACATCGTATTGCTACTTAATGTCTTGTAATAATCTTGTAACACTGCTGTTTAATTCTTATTTATAATGAAAATTGTTTAATATGTTGGAGCTTTTCTCCCCTGGGCCTCTGCTGAAAAAAGGCTCTTCAGCTCAGTCGGACAATCCCGGTCAACAAATGTAAAATAATAAATAATAAATAATAAATGTTTCTATAATATTTCTTAAAATGAAACAAGCTAATAGCAACAAACAGCAGACTGAATAAGAACAGCAATCACTGAAATATAAGAAATGAAGCAAATATGTATATTTCTAGGAAGAAAATTATTGCAACGGATGTAATCATCAGCAAGCATTAACAGGAGCACAATTTGACACCACATGTGGAGAAAAACAAAGTCTAAATATTAAACCAGAGTAGAAAAGAAGGATGAAAATATAAGCATATATCATTTAGTTTTCAGTGTGTGCACATGTGTGTGCACACGTGCCCATATGCACATCTTATCTTTAACTTACACGTATTCTATACGCACATCTTACCTTTAACTTACACGTATTCTATACATACATCTTACCTTTAACTTACATGTATTCTACACGTACATCTTACCTTTAACTTACATGTATTCTATACGTACATCTTACATTAACTTACACGTATTCTATACGCACATCTTACCTTTAACATACACGTATTCTATACATACATCTTACCTTTAACTTACACGTATTCTATACGCACATCTTACCTTTAACTTACATGTATTCTACACGTACATCTTACCTTTAACTTACACGTATTCTACACGTACATCTTACCTTTAACTTACACGTATTCTATACGTACATCTTACCTTTAACTTACACGTATTCTATACATACATCTTACCTTTAACTTACACGTATTCTATACATACATCTTACCTTTAACTTACACGTATTCTATACGTACATCTTACATTAACTTACACGTATTCTATACGTACATCTTACTTTTAACTTACACGTATTCTATACGTACATCTTACCTTTAACTTACACATATTCTATACGTAACTATTAAGACTTGTCCTTCATGACAAGAAGCAGTACAAGGTAGAGAGAATCGTCCTGGGTGATAATGCAGCCAAAAGCATAATAAAACCAACAGCCATGGACTTTAGAAAGATAACATCAGGAAAAAGAACACAGTAAGCTGGAAAAAAAATAATGGGTTTAGAAAATGATATGGAAAGATCACTAGTCATAATGAGAATATGAGTGCAGAACATTATTTCCAACCACAGCAATGCTTCTCACAACACACAGACTTGAAAATACATAAACCAGGAATGCGGCATCTTTTATCAAATAACGTGGTTCAAAAACAGAAATGTACTAACACTACACAACTAAAGTACTTGTGATGGGTGACTCAGTAGTCTGCAAAACACATGCACATACCTCGCAGGTCTCTCTAGAATACAAGTGACTGCAACATAATTACCAGAGGCAAAAACAGGCTCTAAGACAAACAAAATATGATTATAACTCACATGGGAATCAACCATCTGTGAAAGCAGACACTGACTGACGAGAGAAAAAACGTATGAGGGGCTATCCAGTATTCTCAATGGCAAAAAAATACACATATATGGAAATTCTACCCTTCCCTTTAATAGCACTTGAATTTAAAACTTATATGCTGACCTGGACTTGGTGCCATAACCAGGATGATTCAGTGCCTGTCAGCCTGGAATCAGGTATGTAATCAGCCTACCTGCTTTGAAGTAGACAGAGTCCACCTGCTGCCAAAAGAAAAACAGACACTGAATAGAAAGTGTGCCATCTCTTTTTTAGGCCTGCACAAATTACAACTGAAATTATTCAACAAAACTTCAGGAAGAAGTAGCTTTGATACATATGAAATGCTGAAACAAAGAAGTGAGTAGTCTCAACATGTTTCTTTGTGTTGGGAAAACAGGTTTCTGTAGCACAACTAAAACTAGATTTAATGGTAAAACTATGCTAACATACACACACACACACACACACATACAAGCACGCACGTACACACACACACACACACACACACACACACACACACACACACACACACACACACACACACATACACACACTCGCGCACACATGCACACAAGCACACACGTACACACACACACACATATATATATATACACACACACACACACACACACACACACACACACACACACACACACACACACACACACACACAATAAAGAGAAGTCCTTCTGCTTGGGCATTGTTTTTTGAAACTTATAAACATGAAAGGGAAATGTTAGTTCTTGCTTGGGACTTAAACCCAAAACTTGCAGCCTTCTGTGCTGGTGTCCCTGCCTCTGGACTAACAAGAGCCTCTAGGGAGTGAGGCATTATCCTTTCCCTTAAAAGTCCCTTTTTTCTTTCAGATAAAAACCCTCTTAGAATAGATTTAAATGTAGTAATTTAACAGCTAATTTCTTGGAATTCATTTATTTTTCATTGTTGTACATCAAATGGAACAAATGGCTTACCTCCGTACTTGTACAAGATCACTAAAAAAAGTAAGAGTACTAGAAAATAGTCCCTGAATCAGAACATTGGGTAAAAATTGCAGCAGGCAAATCTGAATTCAGTATTATTGGGGTATACTGAACTCCTTCCCTGACAGTTTGCTAAAATGAAAATAGAAAGTAATGGCATTCTTATGGAGAATTTCAAGCAGCCACACATAAAATGTGAATCTTACCATATTAACAAATAGGAATAAGTATTATTGGAGTTCATTAATCAAAATAACTTGGAAAAAAATTTTCATAATCCAGCTGGGGTAATAACATTCTTGATATTATATTAACATTGTCCTACCATACTTTCAGACCTCAAACGGAGGGCAACAAAACAAAAGGAGGTAGAGTTTCAATATTTATCAAAGACGTACACACCTCCAGGCTGGTCAAATGGTATCACCCACAGGAGACACACCCAAGTGCAGTTAACTGTTGACAAAACACATATTCAAATCATAACTAGCAACAGACCCTCAACCATGGCTCAGGATGCCCACTTCACCTATCTGGACTTCAAACCCTGATCCTGGGTGACTTTAACTACCCAACCATAGAGTGGAAGACCTATTCTAGACCAAACATGAATGCCCAAAGATTCCTTGACTTTGTCAATGCCAATACAGTGGATCAGCTGGTCGACGCCCCCACAAGAGTTGAAAATACCATGGACCTGGTACTAACCAACATGAGTAGCCACTGTAGCACCCCTACAGTGTCATCCTCCTTGGTATGATCCAACCATAAACAAAGTCAACATCTCCCCTGACTCCTCCCTTGTCAGAGTCAAACAAAAAAACTTTTCCAAAGCTGACTACAATCTCCTGAGAACATGTATAAGCAGCTTCACAGCCACCATCCCTTCAGTTGGAACTAGCACTAATGTCCAAGCCTACAGCAAAAAAACTATATGAGCACCTACATAGCTGTATGTAGTGAGCAATACCTGACAGGATAGGGTTGCCACCTTTTCAAATGGCCAAAGTGGGACATTTTCGGTACAAACATCAGATTTTACAGGCCGACACATACCCACAATCAGTACAAAGGATAGAACTTAACTTTTTTGCCTAAATAAAAGCTTATTCTTGTAGCATTTTGGTTGCTTATTCTGTTTCTTATAACATTTAGGTATTTTAGATACAGAGTAACTGTTTTATGCAACTATTACATAAAGTATAGGAAATAATTATGTCCTACAATCTCAGGACATTTGCCATTTTTAATATTTTTTGTCAGGACACAACTGCCCAAAGAGGGACTGTCCCTCGCAAAGTGGGACAGGTGGTAACCCTATGACAGGACCAAATCATCTTCCTCAATGAAGAGTAAACCTGTCTGGTGGACAGCAGCATTAAACAAACTCTATAATAAAAGGAAAAAATTGCTGTCCAGGACCAAGAAGGAGCAGGTGCCGAGTTGGATGCAATCTCTCCTTTGTCTGAACAAGCAAATAAGGTCACTGGTAAAATCCTCTAAGGCTAACTTAGAGTCCAAATTGGCCACATCCACTAAGTACAATCACAAGGCCTTCTTCGTATATGTCTGCAATCTCAAAGGTAACTCCCAAATCTGCTCTGAACTGGTGGTCAAGAATACCACATACACAAACTCCATAGATATAGCCAAACTGCTAGCAGACAGGTTCAGTGAAAACTTCACCCCCCTGTTCCCCCCATCAGTAAACCAGGACATCCCCAGCACCTGCCCCCCCTCCCCTCATCACCAGGGAGCAGGTTTTTAATGCCCTCTCAAAGGCAAAAAAAACAGTCTCCATGGGACCTGACAACATCCCTG